>NW_020664619.1:88361-92250 GCF_002925995.2 Terrapene triunguis | reverse complement strand
GGGGTGGGGGAGAGACAGCCACAGCCCTATTGCAGACGTGGCCCCGTGGGGTAATGGCCTTGTCTCAGGCGTGGTCCCCAGTGGGTGTATGTGGAGGGGTGTCCTGGCTTTGCTGCAGGCCTGGTTGTAGTAGTAGGATTTTATGTTTGTATTTTGTATAACTTAGAATGAAGGATAAAGGATAATTGTAATCCCTTTAGTACCACATAACCCGTTCTAAAATGTAATCCTGTCCGAAACTCTCTGTACAATTGTTTGGGGGGAGTAAAGGCTGTGTGCATGGTTAAGGGTGAGTGTGAAAGCCATCCCAAATGTCCAGATGGTCAAGAAGAAGTGAGAGACTTGGAGAGACAGCAGGAAACAATCAGAAAACATCCATTGATGCTAAACGAGTTAGCAGCATCGACAACATCAGAGGTGAGGCAAACACCCCCGAAGGCGAGACAACAAAGAAGAGATAACAGCGGAAAACCCCAAGATTAACCCCACGTAAGGACTAACGATCACAGAACGACATTGCAAAATCCATAGACCAAAGTGGGAATTGACAAGTATAAAGCTGGGGTGTTTTGCCACAGAACTCTGGGTTCAGTCCTGCAAAGCCTCGGAGCATCGGCTCGCGACCGGGAGCGTGTGTTTTCAATAAACGCGGCGTGTTGCCTTTTCCCCTGAAAGATCCCGTGTGCTTCTTATAAGCATAACAGGGTCCCTGGTCGGGGAGCAGACATGGCCCCAGCTACACGGGAGGGGCCAGACGGGCGGGCGCGGCGCCGGTTACCTTTCTCCAGGCTGTGCAGCAGGTGCTCGTATTTCTGGGTGCAGGCCCTGTACTCGCGCTCCATCTGCAGCCGGTCGTCCGGCAGGAAGCTCTGCGAGTCCTGGCTGTCGCGCATGAACTCCTGGAAATGGGTCTCCAGGCTGCGCAGCGTCTGCCGGTAATCCTCGGGCTGCAGCGTCCGGAACTGGGGGCCAAGCACACGGCCTCAGACGGGTGCTGGCCTCCCTTCGCCAGTGCCCCCACGCCCAGCAAGGACAGGGGAGAGAAATCCCCCTGACCAGCTTCCGCCCCAGGCCAGCCGTGGGTGACACCCTGTTCCCGCTCCCCCAGCAACAGGTGGGTGTTGGGGGGCCAGGGGACCCTTCCCCAGCCACGGGGCTCTCTCTCAAGATTGAGCCTGAATTTCCCACCCTCCCAGCTCCTCCCCGAGATCTCCAGCCCCCCTCCGCGAACAGGGCCGGGGCCCCAACGCACCATGAGCAGGGACCAGGACTGGATCTGCTGGATGTCCCGGACCAGGTACTGCCAGGACAGGAGGCTCTTCATATCCACGTGCAGTTGGTGCCACAGCGTCACCACGTGCTGGTGGCTGACATCCAGCCTGGGGAGAGCGAGAACCAGTGAGCTCAGCCCGTACGGCCGGGCGGAGGGCAGGGCTCCCTGGCACGGTCCAGCCCCCACCAGCCCCACGAGACCTGGGGGGACCCAGGGAGCTTCAGGGGAGAAAAGCTGCTGGCCCTGTGGCTGGCACGGGGATGGAGACAGTGCCCCTGACATGCACTGCCCCAGGCAATGGGAGAGGAGACCAGCCCAGGTGGGAGCAAAGGGAGGGGGCAGCAGAGGGGTCCAGAGAGAGGTGGGGGGAGGGGAGCAGAGAGACCCAGACAAAGGGGGGAAGGGGAGGGGGCAGCAGAGGAGCTTGGACAGGAATCAGGGGGATCCAGAGGAGGGGGAAGGGGAGCCAAGGGACCCCAGGGCAGATGGGCCCAGTTGGAGGAGGAGGAGGGGGGTCCCGACGGAGGGGGGGGCCCCCCCCCCGGCCCCGCAGCGTCCCCGCTCGCACCTGCTGACGGCGTCCAGCGCCTCCCTGTTGGGCGGGGGCACGAGGAAGCAGACGGACGGCACGACGGACTCGCTCCCCGAGCCACTGAGCACCTTCCACTTGGAGGGCTGGGCGTTGCTCACCAGGACGCACTCGTCTCCCTTGTGCACTGTGATCTGGGGAGCCGGGGGGCAGCGTCAGCCCCACACGCCAGCGCCCGTCCGGCCAGGCTGAGCACCGGCCCCTGCGCCCACCCCCGGAGCCAGCGCCCTGCGCCAGGCTCACCCTCTGCACCCCCTGCCTGTGCTGCTGCCTTGCTGGGCCCCGCCCCCGGGCCCCTGCCCCCAACCCCAGGAACCAGCGCCCTGCGCCAGGCTCCTGCCCCCGCCCCTCACACCTGCCCCCTGCCCCCAGGCTCCCGCCCCCTGGCCCCCAACCCCCGCCCCTCACACCTGCCCCCAATCCCCGGAGCCAGTGCCCTGCGCCAGGCTCACTCTCTGCACCCCTGCCTGTGCTGCTGCCTTGCTGGGCCCCGCCCCTGGGCCCCGTCCCTGGGCCCCTGCCCCCAGGCCCCCACCCCCAACCCCCGCCCCTGCCCCCAGGCCCCTGCCCCTCACACCTGCCCCCAACCTCCGGACCCCTGCCCCTGCCCCCTGGCTCCCGCCCCCTGGCCCCCAACCCCTGCCCCTCGTCCCTCACACCTGCCCCCATCCCTGGGTCCCTGTACCCAGACCCCCAGGCTCCCGCCCCCAGCCCCCTCTCACCTCCACCTGCTTGTAGTCACAGACGGCCTGCACTGGCAGCCGGCCCTTGAGCGGGGTGCCCGGGTTACGCGGCCTGAGCTGCACGATGGCTTTGGCCCGCTTGGCCAGCCCCGTCAGGTGCCCTTTGTACTCCGCGATCTGCTCCTTCTCCTCCTGCGGAGAGCGCAGGGTGGGGGGTGGGAAGGGTGAGGGGGGGTAGAGGCAGTGCAGGGTGACGGGGGCAGGGTGAGGGGAGCAGGGTGACGGGGGGGCAGGGTGTGTGTGGGGGGGCTCCCCTTGTTGAGAACCATTGGACGAGGCTCCCCTCTGGTCGGTCTGTGCCATGTGCAAGGCGGCGTGCGGCACTGGGGCCAGGCGCATGGGTCCCTGTGGGGGACGAGCCTCCCCCGGGCTCTGGCACAGCAGGACTCGCGGGAGCTCACGGGGCGAAGCGAGGGGCTGCAGGCCCACAGCTCCAGCCTGAGGGGGCGGTGAGGCCGGGCGCCTACCCCAAGGCAGAGCGAGACCCCTCGGGGGTCAGGCCCACTGGAGGGTTTGCCCTAGACACTGTTCCGAAGCTGGGGCCAGGCACCGCGCCTGTGGGTCCGGGAGGGGGGTGATAGGAGAGGTGGGGAGGGGTACTACAGAGGGGTGTCTCGTAGTGGGGGGAGGGAAGGAAGGAGGCGGGGGGCTCTCCCTAGGGCCCTCCCCAGCAGGAAGGGGGACTCACGAGGGGTCCCGCTGCAGGGGAGCAGGACGGGAAATGGGGATTGACTCTCGTGAGGGGCCCTAGCCAGCCGGGTCGGGAGGGGGGGTCACTTACAAGGGCGTCTTGTAGCAGGTCCTCGAGGCGTGTCACGGTGATGGTGCGGTCGCACGAGTATTTCTTCTTCATGCTCTCCTGAGTCTTTCTCAGGAACTCCTCGGCCTCCTTCACGTCTGAGAAGAACTGCGGGGGGAAAGGGGGGTGTCAGCACCTGCCAGCCCCATGCGGGGGCCCAGACCCGCCAGGGGAGGGCTCCTGAGCCCAGGCCGTGCCCCCCGTCGGTGCAGAGAGCAGCGGGTATTTACCAATCTGCGCTGGACCCCACCCACGCCTGCCTGGGGCGGGGAGCAGGGACAGACGCCCAGGACAGATGCTGTTCAATGCGCAACCCCTGCCTGTCAGTGGGGGCACCTCACCTCCCTGGCCGCCCGCCCCCCCGCCAGGCACCTCGCCTCCCTGGCCCCCCAGCACCCTGTCCCCCGCCAGGCACCTCGCCTCCCTGGCCCCCCGCTCCCCCGCAAGGCACCTCGCCTCCCTGGCCCCCCAGCACCCCACCTCCC
>NW_020664619.1:87491-88261 GCF_002925995.2 Terrapene triunguis | reverse complement strand
CCCCCCCCCCCGCCAGGCACCTCACCTCCCTGGCCCACCAGCACTCTGCCCCCTCGCCAGGTCCTCCGCCCTCTGGCAGGTGCCCACATCCCCCCGGCACTCCCCCCTGCTCCCAGGCACCCCTCCCCCCCCAGGCCAGCCTCCCCCGGCCCTACCTGGAAGTAGGCCGTGTTCTCCTTCAGATGGGCCTCGATGCAGCAGCACAGCTGGAGCATCCAGCTCCACTGGGTCTGCAGCGCCGCCTGGAAGGCCTGGAACAGAACCAGCGTCACTGCGCTGAGCCCCGCGGCCGCCCACGGGCACCCGGAGCCCCGGGCAGGGAGACGCACCCGGCGCGGGGCCCCAGCCAGAGCCCCAGACACCCGCAGCCCTGGGCCCTCCACTGGGATCGTCGGGCTCTGGGAGCAGGGGCTGTTCACCGCCACCCAGGCTCTACGCACGCGAGGGCAGGGCCTCACCTCCACGGCCTCACCTCCACCGCCCGCCCGGTGCCCAGCATGAACAGGCCCTGCCCCCGGGCTCACCTCCACCGCCCGCCCGGTGCCCAGTGTGAACGGGCCCTGCCCCCGGCCTCACCTCCCCGGCCTCACCTCCACCGCCCGCCCGGTGCCCAGCGAGAACGGGCCCTGCCCCCGGCCTCACCTCCACCGCCCGCCCGGTGCCCAGTGTGAACGGGCCCTGCCCCCGGCCTCACCTCCACGGCCTCACCTCCACCACCCGCCTGGTGCCCAGTGTGAACGGGCCCTGCCCCCGGCCTCACCCGGTGCCCA
>NW_020664619.1:87309-87481 GCF_002925995.2 Terrapene triunguis | reverse complement strand
GGCCTCACCTCCACAGTCTGCCTGCCCGGGTGCTCCTCGTGCAGCAGCCTGTCCCCCGTGCTCTGGATCTCCTTTATCTTACGCTCCCGCAGCTCCAGCTCCCGCATCAGCCCCTGGTGCGCAGCAGAGACAGGGGCAGCCGGTGAGCGCGCCTCGGCCTGGTGTGGCCCTT
>NW_020664619.1:23676-27309 GCF_002925995.2 Terrapene triunguis | reverse complement strand
CCCCAGGACCCTGCCTGGGCGGACTCGCTGTGGGAAGCACACGGAGGAGCATATGCTGAATGCTCCAAGGACAGACCCAGGAAAGTGAAGCTGTGAGAGTTTCTTACCCTGAAGACAGTCTGCTCCATGGGAGAGGAGGCTTCCCAAAGTCCTGACTGGCTTTGTGGGGAGCAGTTCCAGAGCATCGCCCGAGGACGCCGTGACACAAGGCCCTGCACCCCCGGCTTCCTGCGATTCACCATGACTCTCAACCAGCCAGTAAAACAGAAGGTTCATTTAGACAACAGGAACATGGTCCAAGACAGGTCTTGCAGGTACAGACAACAGGACCACCTCAGTTAGGTCCATCTTGGGGCCCCAGGGACACCACAGCCCCGTTGGGGGGTCAGAGCCCTGTCTGGGCTCCCTCCATTACACCAGCCAGCTCCTGAACCTCTAACTCTCTCCAGAGTCTCTCACTCAGCCTCTCCCTGGCTCCTCCCCCAGCCTTTGTCCAGTTTCCCAGGCAGAGGTGTCACCTGGCTCCAGCCCCCTTCCTGGGTTCTCATGTTACTGCTCAGGTCTCCTCCCTCAAGGCCAGTCTCCCATCCCCCAATGCAGATCGTCCCAGCCAAACTCCCCACTCAGCATTCAAAGACCACATTAAGAACAGTCCCAGTTCGTCACACCACACAGACCCAATAACCCGCCTCCCAGACACCTGTACACACTCATCCCCCACCTATCCCCCCAGACACCTGTACACACCAATCCCCCTCAGACCCAGTAACCCCTGACAGCTGTACATACTGTGACGAAGTGAGGATTTCCCCTTGTTATGTTGTTTGAGAGTCTTACTGTTTTGCATGAATGCTGTGCGTGCCTCAGTTTCCCTGTGTATTGCACCAACGTCTGGGTGTTGGGAATAAGCGTGTGTGACTTGGGGGGGCTGCTCCAGCTCCCTGCAGGGATGCTGTGGCCGCCCCCTCGTAACCTGAGACCCAGGAAGGGGATGTGACCAGGTGACTCTTGGCCTGGGAAGCGAGACAAAGGCCGGAGAAGGAGCAACGGGGCCGGGCAGGGGCCAGGCAGCTGGAAGTGAGTCGGTCTCGGCTGGCTGGGGGCGCAGGGGGAGGCAGAGCCCTGGCTCTGGGCTCCCCTCCCCGCAAGATGGACTTGGCTGAAAGTCACTGATTTCTGTGCTGACAAGTTCTGCCCTATGCCGTGTTCCTGTCATCTAGTAAACCTTCTGTTTTATTGGCTGGCTGAGAGTCACGTCTGACTGCGAAGTGGGGGTGCAGGACGCTCTGGCTTCCCCAGGACCCCACCGGGGCGGACTCGCTGTGGGAAGCGCACGGAGGGGGATATGCTGAATGCTCCAAGGACAGACCCAGGAGGTGAAGCCGTGTGAGCTTCTTGCCCTGAAGACAGTCTGCTCCAAGGGAGAGGAGGCTCCCCAAAGTCCTGACTGGCTTTGTGGGGAGCAGTTCCAGAGCATCGCCCGGGGACTCTGTGACACACATCAATCCCCCCCCAGACCCAGTAACCCCCCCAGACACCTGTACACACCGATCCCCCCACCTACCCCCACAGACCCAGTAACCCCCCCAGACTATGCAGGACCACACCCGGAAAGAAAACTTCCACCACCTCTTCTGTCCTTCAAACAAGCCCCGCCCTGGCCACGCTCCCCACAGACCAGGACACACCAACTCAAGGTGTCACCAGACGCAGCTAGAACCACCGACCTATCTCCATGGCTCTGATGATTAACCTCCCGACAACACACCTCTCAAGGTCCTACACAGCCTGTCACAAGGTGTGTGTACCTTATCTGAGTGCCCCAACAGCAGCTGTGCGGGCGAAGCCAGACAGTCACTAAGCTCTCCAATGAACTCGCACAGGAAACGATAACGAGCCACAAACCACCACAAAGCGACGGCCAGGTCTGACCGCTCGGTCTTTGTCCTCAATGGGACCCGCACACCGTCCAAAGAAACTCCCACCTCGGCTAGACACTGAAACCCCTGGCCTGAGCGGAGACGCTGCCTTTCCGGCTCATCACAGCCTGTGACCCATGAACCCCCGTTTGGCCCGGCTAGAGGGGGTTAACGAGCCCCGGCAACCCGCGGTCCCTGACTGGGCTGCACTGTGTGGCGCTGCGAGTCCTTCCCCAGGCCGCAGAGAGCTCGGCAGACAGCCCAGAGAAAGGAGCCGGGGCCCGGGCTGCCCACAGCAGAGCCCACTGGGGCACGGGGCTCCGGGAGCAGCCGCCCCCAGTGGGGCACATGCCTGCCCGGGGCGGCCATGGGGACGGAGCCAGGCGCTCTGCCCGCTCTGCTGCCCCCCGGACACACAGCCACAAGCGCCCGCGGGTCCCAGGCTCTGAGCCCAGCACCCTGCCAGCGCCACAGGGAGGACTGCAGCCAGCCAGGGACATTTACCGTCCCCAGAGCCTGTCAGCTGAACCTAGCCGAGGTCCTGCGCATGCCTGGCTCGCCCCCGTCCCCGAGGCACTGCTGGCCCCCCGAGCACCTGCCCCGGCCCCACAGCCAAGCCCCATTCGTCACAGCCTGGGAAAGCCAGACAGAGCCACGGTGCAGGGAGCTGGGCCCGGGGGAGGGGCAAAGCAGCTGCCTTTCGGGGTCTCTGCTCACGCCGGGGGAACGGGGCTGGGTCCTGCACGCTAAGGAGCCCAGATGGGCTGGCTGCCAGTCCCATAGCCCTGAGCCCCACGACACAACCCCCACCCCCCACCTCCACAGGAGCCAGGCCTGCCAGGGTCAATATTTGTTCCACCACCAACAGGCTTCACTCCTGGGCCTGTTTGTGCCAGAGGAGGGAACAGCAGGATGTGGGGAGGGAGGGAGTGAGCAGGTGGGAAATGGAGGAGGGGAAGAGCAGGCCAAGACGGAAGGGCCGAGTGCAGGCCGGGAAGGGGGGGCAGACAGGAAGCTGAAGGGGGGAGTGGGGCTTGCATCGTCCAGGGTGTCACTGCAGGGGCGGTTCCCGCTGGCCCCAGGCAGGGCAGGGCAGGGGGCCAAGGCCCCACAAGCTCCCCCATGCACTGGCAGCTCCAGTCTCCTGCCCTAGATTTTATGGGGCTCGGGGCTATGTGCCTGCAGTGCTGGCGACCGACAGCAGAGGGCAGCAGCGCCCTAGGACGCTGCACCTGGGAGCAGGTAACTGCTGCCTGACCCCTGGGGGGTACGGGGGGGGGGCAACCCAGAGCCCAGGGGCACCCGGGACCAGCTGGGGGCTGAGCAGCTCCTGACACTGCAAACCGCCCCCTTGGAAAAGGCTTTTCCACTGCACGAATGATAGACCCCCCCCCCCCACGGACCCAGACAGATGGACCCCCCTACTCCCGACAGACAGATCCCCCAACAGACCCCCCCAGACCCCCACCGCTGACAGACTCCCCCATGCCCCAACAGGCAGATGGACCCCCCCCCAACCCCACCCATCGCTGACTCCCCCACACCCCCCAACACCCCCCCACACCTCCCCACCAAGCAGATGGACCCCACACACACCCCGACAGACCCCCCCCACCGCCTGACACCCCCACACACATACCCGCAATAGGCAGATGGACACCCCCCCAACACCCCCATCACTGACAGACTCCCCCCCGACAGACCCCCCCCAACA
>NW_020664619.1:16847-23576 GCF_002925995.2 Terrapene triunguis | reverse complement strand
GAGCAGCCGGAGCCCCCCACAGCTGCTGTGCAGTTTGCTCAGACACTGGGGTGATGCAGGACACCCTAGAAGAGAGCACGAGGCCTGGGCAGCGCAGCCCCCACTCCCAGGTCCCAGCCAAACTTCGCCCCACGGCCCCCTTGCCAGGGCGGGTTTGGTGACACTTTTCCTAAGGCTCCCAGCCCCAGGGGACCCACAGGGCTGGGCTTTGGGACCCACAGCACCCACATGGCCTGGCTACAAGGGACCCCCCGGGCTCCCTCCCCGCCATGGCCGGCCAGAGGACGGGAGCGAGCTGGGATCCGAGCAGGAGCAGGGAGGCGATGTTACTGCTGGGACCTGGCCCACCGGCCTGGGGATGAGGATGGGTCGTGGGTTACAGACCCTGCCTGGGAGTGACGGAGCCCAGGCGCTGAGCAAGGGGCGACGGCATCAGTCTGGAAGCGCCTGCGTGGGGCACACGTTTAAGGGGCTCGCCCGGCTAGCAAGGGAAGGGCCAACGCGAGCTGAGGCTGGGAGCTGGAGCCAGGCAGAGCCAGCTGGGACAACGGCTGTGTCTCTACCCACGAGGGGGCCCGTCGCCGCACAATCCCCAGGCCACGTTTCGATCCAAGGTGGGACGTTTCTCTACAGCCCGGGACAGGCAGGAGGCCAGCCAGGAAAGTTGCCATGGGCCCTGGGACCGGCAATCTGGCAATCGCCTCCTGCGCCCCCCGCCCCGACTCCGCACAGCCTTTCCCCCGCCTGCCACCCTAACCCGACTCCGCTCGGCCTTTCCCCCACCTGCGCCCCCCGCCCCGACTCCGCACAGCCTTTCCCCCACCTGCGTCCCCCCTGCCCCAACTCCGCCCGGCCTTTCCCCGCCTGTTGCCCCGCGGCACTGTCGCTCGCTGGGCACCCAGGGGCCACTGGCGCTCCCACCCCCTCTGGAGAACTACACTGCCCAGCCCCCCGCTCCCGCCCACGCAGCAGCAGCGTCCCTGGTGCCCTGCACCTGCCGCTCACAGGCGAGCCAGGCCCTTCGGTCACCGGGGGAACCGGAGACTCCTGGGACCCAGCCCCAGGGAAGCCTGGCTCTGCCGCCCTCTGAACAGCCATGCCATCTGCAGCGGGGACTCCCACACCACACACAAGCTAAGCAGGGTCAGCTCAGATCCCTCCTCGGATGGGAGACTGCTAAGGAATACTTACGGGGTGCAGGGCGCCCTGCCCCTGGCAGCGCCGGCCCGACACGGAGGTCACCGCGCTGCCCCCTCCCCCCCAGCGGCGCCGGCCCGACGCAGGGGTCACCGCGCTGCTAGCGGTCCCATCTTTAGGACGACACGTGACACTCCAGCAGAGCGCCGGGCAGGGTCCCGCGGTGCCCTCCAGCCCCTGGTAGAGGTACAGACACAGTGCTCAGGCGGCTCAGACGAAGCTCCACCCCTGCATGGCACCTCAGCCCCCCCATGGAGCCAAGGGGATCCGGCCACGAGCCCCCCAGAATCACAGGGAGGCTGGGTTTAACCAATGGGGGAGAAACGGCTCATTAACCCTGCAAGCGCCAGAGACCCCCTGGGGGGAAACTAACCAGGAAACAGCCACCACTCTTCACCCACCAGGAGTCCTGCTCTGCCCCGCCCCCACTCCCACACCCCCGCTTCCACCCCAGCCTTTCAATGGGCCAGTAGGCCCCCCAGCTCACTCCCCAAGGGACACCCCCGACCAGCTTGGCTTAACAGTGAAATCCTTGCTGGTCTTAAACACAAAAAAGAAGCTTACAAGAAGTGGAAGACTGGACAAATGACCAGGGAGGAGTATAAAACTATTGCTCAGGCATGCAGGAGTGAAATCAGGAAGGCGAAATCACACTTGGAGTTGCAGCTAGCAAGAGATGTTAAGAGTAACAAGAAGGGTTTCTTCAGGTATGTTAGCAACAAGAAGAAAGTCAAGGAAAGTGTGGGCCCCTTACTGAATGAGGGAGGCAACCTAGTGACCGAGGATGTGGAAAAAGCTAATGTACTCAATGCTTTTTTTGCCTCTGTCTTCACGAATAAGGTCAGCTCCCAGACTGCTGGACTGGGCAGCACAGTATGGGGAGGAGGTGACCAGCCCTCCGTGGAGAAAGAAGTGGTTCGGGACTATTTAGAAAAACTGGACGAGCACAAGTCCATGGGGCCGGATGCGCTGCATCCGAGGGTGCTGAGGGAGTTGGCTGATGTGATTGCAGAGCCATTGGCTATTATCTTTGAAAACTCATGGCGATCGGGGGAGGTCCCGGATGACTGGAAAAAGGCTAATGTAGTGCCCATCTTTTAAAAAGGGAGGAGGAGGATCTGGGGAACTACAGGCCAGTCAGCCTCACCTCAGTCCCTGGAAAAATCATGGAGCAGGTCCTCAAGGAATCAATTCTGAAGCACTTAGAGGAGAGGAAAGTGATCAGGAACAGTCAGCATGGATTCACCAAGGGCAAGTCGTGCCTGACTAACCTAATTGCCTTCTATGATGAGATAACTGGGTCTGTGGATGAGGGGAAAGCAGTGGATGTGTTATTCCTTGACTTTAGCAAAGCTTTTGATACGGTCTCCCACAGTATTCTTGCCGCCAAGTTAAAGAAGTATGGGCTGGATGAATGGACTATAAGGTGGATAGAAAGCTGGCTAGATCGTCGGGCTCAACGGGTAGTGATCAATGGCTCCATGTCTAGTTGGCAGCCGGTATCAAGCGGAGTGCCCCAAGGGTCAGTCCTGGGGCCGGTTTTGTTCAATATCTTCATTAATGATCTGGAGGATGGCGTGGACTGCACCCTTAGCAAGTTTCCAGATGACACTAACTGGGAGGAGTGGTAGATACGCTGGAGGGTAGGGACAGGATACAGAGGGACCTAGACAAATTAGAGGATTGGGCCAAAAGAAATCTGATGAGGTTCAACAAGGACAAGTGCAGAGTCCTGCACTTAGGACGGAAGAATCCCATGCACTGCTACAGACTAGGGACCGAGTGGCTAGGCAGCAGTTCTGCAGAAAAGGACCTAGGGGTTACAGTGGATGAGAAGCTGGATATGAATCAACAGTGTGCCCTTGTTGCCAAGAAGGCTAATGGCATTTTGGGCTGTATAAGTAGGGGCACTGCCAGCAGATCGAGGGACATGATCGTTCTCCTCTATTCGACATTGGTGAGGCCTCATCTGGAGTACTGTGTCCAGTTTTGGGCCCCACATGACAAGAAGGATGTGGAAAAATTAGTAAGAGTCCAGCAGAGGGCAACAAAAATGATTAGGGGGCTGGAACACAAGACTTATGAGGAGAGGCTGCGGGAACTGGGATTGTTTAGTCTGCAGAAGAGAAGAATGAGGGGGGATTTGATAGCAGCTTTCAACCATCTGAAGGGGGGTTCCAAAGAGGATGGAGCTCGGCCGTTCTCAACAGTGGCAGATGACAGAACAAGGAGTAATGGTCTCAAGTTGCAGTGGGGGAGGTCTAGGTTGGATATTAGGAAACACTATTTCACTAGGAGGGTGGTGAAGCACTGGAATGCGTTACCTAGGGAGGTGGTGGAATCTCCTTCCTTAGAGGTTTTTAAGGTCCAGCTTGACAAAGCCCTGGCTGGGATGATTTAGTTGGGGGCTGGTCCTGCTTTGAGCAGGGGGTTGGACTAGATACCTCCCAAGGTCCCTTCCAACCCTGGTATTCTATGATTCTGTGACAACAGAGGGCTTCTGCTAGCTCAGCCCTACTCCCCCCCAACTCTGCTGGTGCCCCTCACTCCCGACCCGCAGCTCCCTGCTAGCCCAGCCTTGGGTTCCCCCCAGCTCTGACTGTGCCCCTCACTCCTGACCCTGGGCTCCCCCCAGCCCTGCCAACGTCCCTCGATGTGGCAGCCTCCAGCCCGGGAAATCTGTGCCCAGGAGAGGCCCTGCTGATGGACTTTGTGGTGGAGACAGACGCCCGGCCAGCTGCAGCCTAGTTCCGGGCTCCCAATGGGGATGGGCCGGTCCCCCATGAAGCCCTTCAGAGTTTGCAACCACCCCTGGCTCTTGGCCAGAGCACTCCCCCCCACCTGCCCCAGGGCCTGGGACCGCTGCAGTCAGCACGGCTGGGGCGCCAGGGCTTTCCGTGCTGAGCCAGGAACAAAGCGGCTGTTTGTGGAGGGCAGCGTGGCCGGAGCCAAGGAAGGGCCTGGAAGCGGCGGGGAGTGGGGGCCAGATTATTCATCGGGCTGGAGCTGGCAGGGGGCTCAGGCTATTCTCACAGTAAATCAGCCAGGCAGACAAAGCGGATGCCCCTCCCCCCTCGGCCCAGCCCCGACCCCCAGCACCGAGCCCAACCCACCCCGGGGCAGGAGCATCTGCTGCAAACCAGCCCTGAGACCCACAGTCTGACAGCCACGATCCCTCGCGGGCCCTTCTCCCCTTGGCACTGCCCCCCGTCCCACTAGCCTGCTCCAGGGCAGCTGGGGCTTGACACAAATTCACCTGTGGGGGGCGCCAGGACCAGCCCGTTAACCCCTGAGCCGCACAGCCCCCCGCAGGGACTCGCCCTGGGGCCCCTCCCAGGCAGGGCCCATCTGCTGGGCTTTGGGACAGGGACGAGCCCAGACACATCTGCCCCCACCGTGCCCGGCGCAGGGCAGCCAGTGGGACAGGCGGGCGCTCCCCACTGCCTGGCCTGATCGTTACCAGCCAAGCAGTGCCTGGAGGCTGCAACGTGCTAAGTACAGTCCCCATGATGGTCCCGGCGCGTTTCCAGCCAAGCCTGCGTGTTTATGTAATAACAGAGCCCGCACGGCCCTGCGGTGCCCCTCAGTCCCGACCCACAGGCCCCTGCTAGCCCAGCCCTGCCCCTCCCAGCTCTGCCAGTGCCCCTCAGTCCCCACCTGCAGCCCCAATATCCCAGCCCTGCCCCCCCAGCTCTGCCAGTGCCCCTCAGTCCTGACCCACAGCCTGTTAAGCCCAGCCATGCCCCCCCAGCTCTGCCAGTGCCCCTCAGTCCCCACCCCCTGCCAGCCCAGCCCTGGGCTCCCCCCTTCCAGCTCTGCCAACACCCCTCAGTCCCGACCCACAGCCCCCTGCTAGCCCAGCCCTGCCCTCCCAGCTCTGCCAACACCCCTCAGTCCCCACCTGCAGACCCCTGCAAGCCCAGCCCTGGGCTCCCTGACCCCCAGCTCTGCCAGTGCCCCTCAGTCCCGACCCGCAGCCCCGATATCCCAGCCTGTCCCCCCCAGCTCTACCAGTGCCCCTCAGTCCCCACCAGCAGCCCCAATATCCCAGCCCTCCGCTCCCTGACCCCCAGCTCTGCCAGTGCCCTTCAATCCCAACCCACAGCCCCCTGCTAGCCCAACCTTGGGTTTCCCACAGCCCTGCTGGTGCCTCTCAATCCTGATCTGCAGCCCCCCCAATGACCCGCAGTCCTTGATGCTATCTCCCTTATCTAGACACAGCTGGATGAGTTGGTGTCTGTACTGGGGCCAGAGGATGCTCAGGTCTAGACATTCCCCCCCAGTCTCTGAGACAGGCACCGGCTGGAGCCCCAGCCCCTCAAGGCGCAGTGGGGCGAGTCGCCCCCAGGAGAGGGGCCTGGGTCAGAGTGGGGTCCCCATGTCAGGCACTCCATTAATGAACTCAGGCTGGGCCGGCTCAGCTCCACAGGGACACCTGGCCAAGCCAGACCCAGACCCCAAGCACGGGCCGCTCAGCACAGCTGTTCCCCTGACACAGCCTGCTCCACACCCCACACGCTGCCCCACACCCCGCAGCCTGCTCCACACCCCGCAGTCTGCTCCCTGCAGCCTGCTCCACACCCCGCAGCCCGCAGCCTGCTCCACATCCCACACCCCACACCCCGCAGCCTGCTCCACGCAGCTTCCTTTGCAGCCTCAGCCGCAGGAAACCCCCCAGCCTGTGACAACAAGCAACGCCAGCCAGCTGGGCAGGGGCCATCAGCAAACACCATCTCCACAGGCCACAGGATGCGGCCGCCCAGCCCACGGCCCCTGGGGGGCTCCTCCTGGGGGGCCGGGGGGCTCCTCCTGGGGCGCTGGGGGGGCTCCTCCTGGGGCGCTGGGGGGGCTCCTCCTGGGGGGCCGGGGCTGGGCCTCCACTCGGTGCCCGGGGCGATGACCGGTGCCCTGAAGCGCCAGCTGCGGCTCTGCCCGGGCCCGGCTCTGGTGCAATGCAGCAGCCCCGGGGCCCCCGTCCTGCCGGCTGTGGCGCGGAGCAGAGAGCGCTGGTCTGGGGGTCCCTGGCCCCCCGGCACCGGGCAGAGGTGGGCACAGCAGGGGCAGCGGGCCCAGGCCCGTCCCAGGGAGCGCCGCTGACCAGGCCGGTGCCCACGCCCGGGACTCCCGCTGCCCCGGGCACCTAGGCGGGGGCTGGCCCCACTCCACGGGGCAGGGGCCGGGGGACCCCCAGGAGCAGCCGGGCCCCCCCCCCCCCCCCCCCCCGGGCCCCCCCCGGCGCCACCGCCCCCGCCGCAGGGGACGCGGGGCCGGTACCTTTCAGCGAGCTGATCTCGTGCTGGATGCAGCGGGACGCGGCCATGGCGGGTCCGGGCAGCCGCTGCCCCCCGGTCCTGCCCGGCTCTGCGGGACCGGCTCCGGGGGGCGGGGCTCCGCCCAGCTCCGCCCCCCGCCCCGCCCCGCCCCGCCGGGCCCGAGCCAGCCAATCAGGGGCCGGGGCCGCGCCCATTCATTGATCTGCGAGCGCCGGCTACTGCGGCAGCGCGGGACGCGCCGCTCCCTCCCCTTCCCCCC
>NW_020664619.1:9277-16747 GCF_002925995.2 Terrapene triunguis | reverse complement strand
CCCCCACACCCCCTTTGCCCCCTCCCCCCACGCACCCCCTGCGCCAGGGCACCCGCACCTCCCACTGCCCCTGCCACGGGGGGGGGGGTTTCCCCGTGACCCCCGACCCGGGCGCTGGGTTTGGGGAAAACTCCAAATACCACCCGCGGTGCCTACGCCCGGCAGGGGCCGGGCGGGGTGGGCGCTGGCCCCAGAGACGGCTGGTGCCATGGGCCGGCTAAGCCCCCCGGGGCCCGTCCCCTGCACCCCCTGCACGCACGGGGGCCTGGCCCCACAGGTCGCCTCCCGCACCAAGGCCCCCAGGCTCTCGCTGAGAACAACCCGCTGGAGAAGCCAGACCCTGCCCGGCTCTGGGCCTGGCCCCGCACCGGTTCATTCATGGCCCCTCTAAGGGCCAGTCGTAGTCAGCCCCAAGCGCTCCGGCTTGGCCCCCTGCCCGCTGCCCTGCCAGGGTAGATCTGCACAGCAAAGAGAAACCCACGGCTGGACGGGGGCAGTCGGCTCGGGCTCTGGGGACCCCCCAGAGCTCGGCTCTGTTGCCAGCTCGCCTGAGCACCCTCAGAGCTGTCTGCAGCTCAGCGCCCAGCGGTGCGATGTGGGGCACGGGGCAGCACCGTGACTGCGAGGCGCAGGGTGGCCACAATCGTACTGCCGGGGCTTGGGCACCAGCCCAGTGTCCTGCTGTGCCGGGCGGCAGCCTGGTACCAGGGCTTGGCCCGGGCAGGAGGCAGCTGCTTGCTCCCAAGCAGGGGACAGGAGCCGACCCAGGGCACAGTTAGGGGGCTCGGAGCTCAGGGTTCCTGGGAGGCTGGCCCTGGCCCCACAGCTCTGCCTGGAGATGTGGAGCTGCTTCCACAGCCCCATGGGAGGGGCAGACCCCACCGGGCATGGCTAACAATGGCCCCGGGGGCTGGAGTGGGCAGCACGTCCCAGGGAGCCCCCCAAGGGAGAGAGGAGCAGTGAGCATGACCCATGGGGCAATGGTCCCTGAGGCCCTGCCCCTCCCCCCATAACCACCCCATGCACACCCAGGGCACAGGCCCTGCCCCTGCATGCTCAGGGCACATGCATGGCGTCCCACGGGGACCAGGCCCTGCACGCCCAGGGACGCTGTCCTCCCTGCAGGGCTGGGGCTGGGCTCTGCATCCTGGCAAGCTACTCCCTGCCCGGTGCCAGCTTTGTGCTAGTGCTGCAGGAGGGTAATAAATCCAGAGCAGGAGGCCCCGTGCCAGGCTAGCCGTGGGGTGCAGCACTGTGCTGACACCACCCTGCTGGGAGAGGGGGGCTGGGAGCCCACAGGGCAGCAGGCGGGAGAGGATGGGCAGGGGTCAGGCCTACCCTGCAGCTTCCCCGTGCCAGGGCCAGGCGTGCGAGGGCAGGGGATACGGAGCTTCGTCCCAAAGCAGCTTTGGGGGCGACTCCCTCGAGGAATCCCAGCTCGGCCCTGCTCTGGCCCCAATGTCGGCACTGGAGGCGGAGCTGCCCCCGGGGTCGGGGGCTGCAGGCTGGGGGTGCACCAGGCCTAACGGGGGCTGGGAGGCCTCAGGAGCTGGCGCTGCCAGGCCGGCGGCTCCAGCCTCAGCCCACGCTGGGAACTAGCCACAGCCCCCCCCTGCCATTCCCCCCCCCCCCCATCCTAGCCCTGCACCCTCCCACAGCCCACTCGGCAGGATTGACTCCCGCAGTCACTGCCCCTCCAAGGCCCTGGCCGGGCTCAGCACCTCCTCACCCTGCCAGCCAGCATGGCCCATGGTCCTCTCCAGCTCCCCCCCAGCACCTACCCCCCGCCCCCAGTCCCCGTGCTCACACAGCCACAGCGCACCGCCCCCTCACCGCCTGCCAGGGATCTCCAGCAGCAGCCAAGCCCCGGGGAATTCACCTCGGGGGGACCGGCCGCGCTGGCCCCAGGGGGGGAAGCAAAGCACCCGGGAACACAAGCACAGACAGCATGGCAGTGACAACCCCAGCACCCTCTCCTCAGGGAGCTGCCCCAGGACCAGCAACGGGCCAGACATGGAACCCAGGAGTCCTGAGCACTTTAACCAGGAGACCAAGTGGCGCCTCTGAGCGCCCATGAGGTCCGAGCCCGGGGGAGGCTGCAGTGAGGACCCACCCGGAGAGGGGATACCGGTTATCCGAGGGCAGGGTGCCCGGGACGGACGGCGAGGCAGCGCAGTGCCCCCAGGGCAGGCGGGCGTAGCAGACCATAGCCGAGTGCGAGCAACGTACAGAGCCAGGATGGGGACTGAACCTGCGACCAGCAGCCCCTGCTCCAGCCCTGAGGAGGCCAGTGCCGGGGGGAGGAGCAGCCAGCCTAGCGCTGCCCCAGCCACGGTCGGCACCCGGCTCGGCACCCCTGCAGTGGACCCCCACTCAGCCAGCCGGGGGTGGCGGGCTCAGGGCTCCCCTGCCAAGATGGCTCTGCTAGGGCTCCGACCGCACCCTGCTGGCAAGGCCCAGTCTGCAGGGCCAGCACGAGCCGGGCACATGCCAGCCCCGGGCAGCGCCATGCTGTCCCTCCCGCATGGGGCAGAGATGGAGCACGGCGAGGACGCAGCCCCCCAGGGCCAGACACAGCTGGGGGCCACGCTCCATACACATGGGCGGGCACAGGGGGCGCAGCAGCAGAGTAGGGCACGGGCACGGCCGGAGCTGGGAAAGCCACAGCCCCTGACAGTGACACGCCTCCCCCTGCCAGGGTCCCACCGGGCTCTGTCCCCTCCCCACGTACCCCAGACACTCTAGGCAGAACGGCCCCTGCATCCAGGGACTGGCCCAGCCAGGGACCTCCAGGAGTTCCCCTCCCTGGGGCCCATCCACACCCTCATGCCCAGCTGTGCTCCGCACGCCCCCAGCAGCCGGAGGGGCAGCAGCCCAGGGTTGGGGGGCAGCAGCCTGCCCGTCAGCCTCCCGAAGGGGCAGGCCAGGCCACATGCATTTCCCCTTTAAGGGCAGGCCTGGCTGGGGGGGGGGGCGGCGGTGGCCCTTGCACAGAGCCAGCCCCCAGCTCCCCTGCATCTGTCAAGCCTGGAGACTGCCCTGGCGGCTCAGAACCAGAGACCTGGAGAGGGTTGGGAGGGGAGGTCCAGGGGAGGGCTGGGGTGGGGGGCGGGAAGGGCTCCAAGGGAAGCCAGAGGAGTTTAAATAGCTACAGAGATTCCATTGCTATTGACATGCGCCCAAAGCCCTGGCCTCCAGAGAGCCTGTAATCCCAGCCAGCACGCGCCCGTCTGACACCCGCCCCACCGCAGCTCTGTTCCCAAACCCCCCGCCCCCCCCCCGAGCCCCCCCCCCCCCCCCCCACCCGCACCCCGGCCCTGTGCCCCCAGCGCACACCCCTGCCCCCCCATCCTCCCAGGCTCCCTCCACCCATCCCCACACGCACCCGGGCCCTGTCCCCCCAGCGCACACCCCTGCCCCCCCATGCTCCCAGACCCTTGCAGAGGGGTCAGCAGGGTCTCACATGGGGCGGGGGGCCCTGGAACAGGATCTCACAGACATGTCCTGAACTGCCCTGGGCCTGCTGCAGGTGCGTCCCAGAGGGAGGATGGGGCAGCTATCAGAGCCAACCCCCTTTTCCATAGGGCCCCCGGGGGGAACAGCACCCCCCAGCATTATGCAGTGCACTCCCCGCTCCAAGCCAGTGGATCCACCTGGACCCCAAACCCAGAGCAGCTGCCAGCTCCTGTGCGGCAGACGTCACCCCGGAGCCCAGCTGGGCCCCAGACACAGCCGCTCCGGCCTTCCCAGCATTTACAGCCCCAGCCCCACGGCGCCCTCTGGGCCCAGGGATGAGGCCATGGGGCCTGGTGGGCCCAGCAGGGCAGCTGGTGCCCAGCGGGTGTCTGGCGCTGGGGCCCCAAAGTCAGTGCATGCTGCAGGTGCTGGGGTCCTGCCCACTCCCGGCTCGCTCAGCCCTGAACACATCAGAGGGGGCAGCCCTGCCTGCCCACGTCAGCCCAGGCCCCAGAGCCTGGCTCCAGTCACCCCCCACGGCCCTGCCTGGCTCATCCTAGACGCCCCTGGGCCCGAACCCCAGCCCTGGCAACTGGTCCCATCAGAGCCGAGCCCCGTGTCGGACGAAGGGCTCCTGCCGGCAGTGCCTGGTATGCCCTATTATGGGAACAAGCACACGGGCGCTCCCCTGGCCCGGCCCAGGCGCTCGGAACAGGAGCCCCAGCCCCCCCTGGAGCACCATGGGGCCAGCCAGGGGGCAGGGCTGGTACCTTTGTATCTCTCCCGCACCTCCTCGTAGGCTTGGATAAAGTCCTTCTCCTCCGGGTTGGGGGGCAGGCTGCTGAGGCTGAAAGCGGCCATGGGTCAGCGCAGCGAGAGCTCCTGGTGTCTCTCATGGGTGCCGAGCAGGGGCTGGGGCTGGCAGGCATGGACCGTGAGAGCCCAGCCCAGCCCAGCTGCTGGACTGACATTCCAGCCGGCCTGGCCCTACCCCTTAAAGGAACAGCCGCCCACGGCTCCGGGGCTGGGAGGAGCCGGCCCACGCGGCCTGCCCCCTGCGGGGCAAAGCCAGGATAAAGGGGGTGCTGAGCCCCCTCGCCCTGGCACGGCACCCACTGTACAGCACTGCAGGGAGGGAGCAGGGCCGAGCCCCGTATCACTCGGAGGGAGGGGCACAAGCCAGGGCTCCCCATACTCACCTCTGACCCACTTCACCATCCAGGGTGCAGCGGGACATCCAGCCCGCCCCGCCCCCAAGCCCAGCGAGCCGGGGACGGCCCAGACAGAGTCCGATGGGGAATTATCCCCCTGCCCCAGACAGGCCAGGACCCACGGCCCTTCCAGAGCACCCACAGCCATGCGCCGGCCTAGTGACCGCTGCCCAGCCACTGGATGCAGCCAGCTCGGGGGTGCAGCGCGGCCGCCCACGGCTAACGGCACAGGGCGGCTGGGCAGCTCAGCCAGATGACAAATGCAGCTGATGCAGCAGAGGGAATTGGGGACAGGCCAGTCACAGACACGGCGCTGTCGGGAACAAAGGACGAAGCCCAGCATCCTGGCACCGGAACACAGGCCTCGGGGGCTTGGGGCAGCACAGGCTGGTGGGTGTCCCCCGCCCCCTCGCCGGCCTGGTCGCAGCGCGCTGGAGACGCAGGAGCCTGCAGAACAGAGCTCCCGGCGCAGATCATGGCAGCCCCAGAGCGCCCGTGGCTGAGCGCTGGGGGACGGGAACCCGCCTCGGGGCCAATCGCCCGGCCTCTGCCGCTTGGTGGCTGTCTGAGCATCCGGCTCTGTCTGTCTGCCCCCCCCCTCCCGATTTCCTCCTAGGGCGAATGGCAACTCCACTTTGCTCCCCAGACCCCCGCAGCCTGCACCCCCCCGAGGAGCCAGTGCCCTTCACCTGCAGCTCCCCCCCACAGACCCGCCAGCTCCTCCCCGGCCCCGCAGCTCTGCCAGGGTAGCTGGAAATGCCTTTGCTCCTTCTCCCCTGCTGCGTCCAAGCCAGGCCGAATCCCGTGGCAGTGAATCCACTTGCACGGCCCTTTCCCCGAGCTCCCTGCCCACCGGCGGCTCCCCGGACCTGGCTGGGCTGCACACGTAATGCGTGAGGCTCCTGCAGAAGGGACCACGTCCTTTTATCACGCGGCGCATTCACCCCAGGCTTGTCCCCGGCAGCCAGGCGACCCGGGGGATTTGTAAAGCCCCGTCTCTGAACTCAGGACCTGCCATGTTTCCAGCTGCCCCCTCCCTACGCTCAGATTCCCCCCCGCGTCCCCACAGCCGGGCCCGACACCCCCACTCCCCAGCACGGCTGCCACTGGCCAGGACACAGCCTCTGCTCTGCCCCGGCTCCTGGGCATGCACTGCCCTCGCTGCCACGGCCCGTGTGCATGCATGGGCTCATGGCGCCAGCCACCGCATGCCAGGGCGCTGGGCGCCCCCAATGCACAAGCAAAACCCCTGGCAGGTACCCGTGCCCTGCCCCAGCTGTGCCAGGGACCCGGCTGGTGGGGGCACAGAGCTGGGGGCTGGTGCAGCCGGTGCACAGGCTGTGCAGCGAGGTGCATCTGGCCGAGCCCCCGCGCCCCAGGCCGGTGACTGCCATGGGCTGGGATTCGCAGGGTGACTCGCTGCTATTCTGAGCTGTCGGGCCCCCTCTGGCTCCGGGATGGCATCTCATTTGCAGCTGCTCCAAGTCCGACAGCGGGAGGCCGACGGGCCAGGTGCCCGTCCCTGTGCCAGGAACGCTGGTGAGTCACGGGGAGAACCAGGTGGAGGCGGGAGCCCCACACGGGAGGAGGGGGCATCAGCCCTAAATTTAGCTGCCCAAAGCCTCGGGTAACCCAATCTGGTGCGAAGGGCTCAGCGGGAGAGAGGGGCAGAGCCTGGCGCCCGACAGAAATAGCGCGGAGGGAATTCATTCACCGCCAGGGACATGCCGGCCACTGCCCACAGGCACAGCACACAGGAGGGCACTGCGGGCACTGCTCAAGGGCAGGGGGGCTCCTCCGGGGCCATGCTGCCCGGCCGGGCTGGCTGCTGCTTCCCAGTGCCCCTCCACGGCGCCAGGGTGGGGCGTGGACAGGCCAAGGCTGGAGCCCGTGGGGACCCAGCTCTGCCTGGCACTCGGGGACCGGCGCAGGGAGGCTGCAGCCACGCAGGGTCCGTGCCACCCACAACGCTGGGGAAATCCCTCGCTGCGGCGTCGCTGCGCCGGGCCCTGAGCCGGATCGGTCCCACGCCCGAGCTGCTATCACCCCCCGCCCCTCCCCCCACGGCGCACGCCCCCGCTCCATAGCGCACCCCTCCCCTCACCCCACCACCAACCCCCACACATGCACCACAGCCCTGGGCACTCCCCACCACCCCCCCCCAGCACAGACTCCCACCCCATGGCACACCCCTCCCCCCACAGCACACCCCTCCCCCAACCTCCACACATGCACCACAGCCCAAAGCAAGCTCCCCCCACCCACCCCCACTGCAGGGCACCAGGCAACAGAGGGAAAGCACAGATACACCCACCCCACTGCGCTGGCTCACCCGGTGCCTAGGCAGACACGACACTGGCAGACCCTGCCGGGAGCTCGATGGCAAACCCCCCAGGACCAGGGCACCTGGGATGCGGGGCAAGAAGCCCCCCACCAGGGAGCCCCGCAGCCCCCCTCACTCCAGTGCTCACTCGGGGTGCAGACCCTGTCACCCCACGCAGAACCACCCACGGGACCGAAGGCGCCAAGCCCACCCAGAGCAAGCCCCTGCCCCACAGCGCCTGCACCACGCAGAGCCATCCCCGCCAGCCCCACCCCGCCCATACCACTCACAGGCTCACAGCCCGACCCCAGTTCCAGTCAAAGCACCATTCCCCCAGTGCCCCCACCCACACCAGTCAAAGCCCTGCCCCCCACAGCCCCCAGTGCCCCCCCATTCTGGTCAGAGCCCCTCTTACAGTCCCTAGTGCCCCCCATATCAGTAAAAGGTTTGCCCCCCCCACAGCCCCCGGTGCCCCTCATA
>NW_020664619.1:2595-9177 GCF_002925995.2 Terrapene triunguis | reverse complement strand
CCCCCCCCACTGAGGTTAGTGCCCCACCCCCAGTCCCCTCCTTACCGGTCAGAGCCCCTCCCACAGCCCCCCCTTAGAGCTCCGCCCCCACCCCGGGTGACTCAGTGCTTCTGCGGTCACCAGCTGCTTTGGCTGGGCCAGGCCCTGTCCCGGGCCTCAGGCCTTATCCCCACAGCGCCCCCCGCAGACGGGGCAGGGCTGGAGGCGCCCCCTCCCAGGCTGTAGCAGGGGGCTCTGCCCTCCCGGTGGGCTGCGGGGGGTCGGCGTGCCCCCTGCAGGGCGGGGGGTCACGGGCTCTGGATGCGGAGCTGTTGGCTGACTTGTTCCCACTGCCCATCTGTCCTGCGTGTAGCAGCCGCGGCCCCAGTGCAGAGCAGCCCATCCCCAGAGCCCCACAGCGCAGCTCTCAGCCGTGCCACGCGCCGGCCAGACGCTTAGTGGGCCGCATGGGCATCAGGGTGCTGCACCTTCGCCCAGTGCGAGGGCATCCTGGGGGGCCGGGGGCTGCAGGGAGACCCCCCCCTCACATTGACTGGAGCTGGGGAAACCCCACGGGCCCATCTGGTCAGTCCCTGGGGCCTGGGCATGCCTGGCCTGGGGGCCCTCTGCCCCGGTCCCCGGGCTCTGCCCATCCTGGTCTGAAATGAGCCCACACCCTGGGGGGGCGCCTCCCAGTCCCCATCCCGCTGCCGGGGGCTTCTCCGGGACCTTCCACCCAAATGGTCCCTTTCGCCACCCCCCACCTTGCTCCACGCCCCCTGCCGGCTGTCTCTCCCCCACATCTCATGGGCTGTCGGGGGAGTGCAGCCCCCTGGGGGGGCGCAGGGGGGAGCGGGCCCTGGCGCCAGGGATCGGGGAGCTCTGTGCAGGCGCTGGCGCCAGGCACCGCTTCCAGATGAAAGGGCAGCGAGACGGTGCCACAAAACCTGACCTGCTGCCAGGCTGCCTGTGTCCGACCCCCCACTGGGCCTGGCACAGCTGGACATGCGGGGGCTGGGGTCGGCCTGTCTACCCCGTTCGTCCTCTGGCCCTGGGGTGGGCCTGCCCCACATCCCTCCCACCCCCGGCCTGGCACAGGGAGATGTGGCTCACGGGGCCGGCCAGGGCCCCGCACAGGGCCCCAGCTGGGTGCTTCCAAAGGCCCAGTGCTGGCTGGAGGCTGGGGGCGACAGTGGCTGACCCCCGGGGGCGACAGTGGCTGACCCCCGGCGGCACTGGCCCTACACTCCTGGCGGAAGCGTCCCGAGCTCTTGGGGCTGGGGCATGGGGCCGGGCTGCGGGACAAGCCGGGGCCGGGGCTGCGGGACAAGCCGGGGCCGGGGCTGCGGGACAAGCCGGGCTGGGGCACGGGGCCGAGGCTGGGGCACGGGGCCGGGCTGCGGGACAAGCTGGGCTGGGGCATGGGGCTGGGGCACGGGGCCGGGCTGCGGGACAAGCCGGGCTGGGGCACGGG
The DNA here is from genome assembly GCF_002925995.2 of Terrapene triunguis. Lineage (NCBI taxonomy): Eukaryota > Metazoa > Chordata > Testudines > Emydidae > Terrapene > Terrapene triunguis. The sequence continues at coordinate 7,724 of NW_020664619.1, read as the reverse complement.
GCCGAGGCTGGGGCACGGGGCCGAGGCTGGGGCACGGGGCCGAGGCTGGGGCACGGGGCCGAGGCTGGGGGACAAGCCGGGCTGGGGCACGGGGCCGGGCTGCGGGACAAGCTGGGCTGGGGCACGGGGCTGGGGCACGGGGCCTGGCTGCGGGACAAGCTGGGCTTCCACACACCCGCTGGCTGGCAGAGGCGGGGGCCGGGGCGCACGGCCTCCACACCCCCTTTGCTCAGTGTCAGGGGGCCCCCTAATGGCAGCTGCTGTCACTGCAGGGAGACCCTGGGCAAACCCCAGCCCAGCGCAGGGAGGGGCTGGCCACCCTGCAAGCGCCCCCGGGAGCGGCTTTCCCGGGGTGTCCCTGGCGGCAGGGGGTGCTCTGCACAGGAGCCAGGGCACTGGGCCCCCCACAGCTTACCCTGCTGTGCCCCAGGAGGTGCCCCCGCCTATGCCCCCCCCCAGATAGATGCACCCCCATGGGCTTCCCCCCAGAGAACTCCAGCCGCCGGCTCCCCCCAGAGGGGCCCTGGCTGGGCAGAGGGAGCCCCCACTCAGAGCATGTCCCTGGCTCCTTGTAATAGGAGCTTCTGCAAGGCTGGCTCAGCCGGCTCCCCACAGCCCTGTGCCCCCGCGGCCCCCTCTCCCCAGCAACTGCCCGGCCGCCTGGCAGAGCTCCCAACAGGGGAAGGGGGCGCGATCCCCGACAGAGCCACCCTCCTGCGGGGCAGCCCCCACCCCCGCAGTGCAGCAATGCCCCCACAGCCCCCCTCAGTGCAGCGACACCCCATCCCCCTCATTGCCCCCCACAGCCGCCCTCAGTGCAGCAATGCCCCCACAGACTCCCAGAGCCCCCCTCAGTGCAGCGACGCCCCACAGCCCTGCCACAGCCCCCCCAGTGCGACGCCTCCTGCCCCCGACAGCCCCCCCAGTGCAGCGACACACCCCACAGCCCTGCCACAGCCCCCCGCAGTGCAGTGACGTGCCCCCGCCCCACGCAGCCCCACTCAGTGCCCCCCGCCCCTCACAGTCGCCCTCAGTGCAGCGATGCCCCACCCTGCCACGGACCCACCCAGCCATTCTCAATGCAGCTCCCCACCCCCACAGAGCCGCCCCCTTCCTGGTGCAGCATCGCCCCAGCACAGACCCCACACCCCAGGGTGCTTTGCCATACACAACTGCAGCCCCCAGTGAGCTGCTGCTGCCGCCGTGCAGGGTCCCAGCACAGTCTGCAGGGAGCGACTGCTCCAGGGAGCCCCATTCCAGGGGTCTCTGTACAGTGCGGGGCCCCCTGCCCTATTGGAGACACCCCCGTTCCAAAGGGATCTCACCAAAGAGGGCGACTGGGGGACAAAATGGCAGATGAAATTTAACACTGGTAAGTGCAGAGTGACGCACACTGGAAAACATCATCCCAACGAGACGTACACCTTGATGGGCCCTCAATGAGCTGTCACCACTCAAGAAAGAGATCTTGGAGTCATTGTGGATAGTTCTCTGAAAACATTCACTCAATGTGCAGCCACAGTCAAAAAGCAAACAGAATGCTGGGACTCATTAGGGAAGGGATAGATAATTAGGACAGAAAATATCATGTTGCCTCTATATAAATCCATGGCCGCCCTCATCTTGAATACTGCGTGCAGATGTGGTCGCCCCATCTCAAACAAGATCTATTGGAATTGGAAAAGGTTCAGAAAAGGGCAACAAAAATGATGAGGGGTCTGCAACGGCTTCTATACAAGGAGAGATTACAAAACCTGAGACTGCTCAGCTGGGAAAAGAGACGACTAACAGGGGGTAAGGCAGAGGACTATAAAATCATGACTGGGGTGGAGAAAGTGCCTAGAGAAGAGTTATTTAACCTTTCCCACAACACAAAAACACAGATGTCACCTGCAATTAACAGGCAGCAGGTTTAATACAAAACAAGAGGAAATATTTTTTCGCCCAATGCACAACTAACCTGGGGAACTCACTGCCGTGGGATGTTGTGATGGCAAAGATGGTCAGGGATGAAATCCCATGTTTGGGGCAACCTCTGACTGGCAGAAGCTGGGAGTGGAAAACAGGGGTGGGTCACTCCATAATTGCTCTGTTCTCTTTTCTTCCTCTGAAGCTCTGATACAGACTAGTGCTGGAGACGGGAGACTGGGCTAGTTGGTCTGTGCTCTGGCCCAGTACAGCCGCTCTTATGTTCCCACAACATGGCCCGGATATTTATAGATTCTGTTCATGGAGTTTAAGGCCAGAAGGGCCCACTGTGACCATCCGGTCTGACCCCTCCGTGTCGCACGGACCCGAGCCCTGCCCCACAACAGCTCCTGGAGCAGAGCGTGGAGACAAACAGCCCGTCTGGATTCACACGTTGCCAGTGCTGGAGACTCCCCCACCACCCTGGGGATGCTGTCCCACTGGTTAGTTACTCCCACTGTTAAAAATCTAGGCCTTATTTCCTGTCTGAATGAGTCTAGCTTCCGCTTCCAGCCACTGGATCGTCTTAGACCGTCCTGTGCTACAGTAAGCAGCCTGTTGTTAATCTCTGTTCCCCACGCCTGGGATCACATCGCCCCTTGACCTGCTCCTTGTTAAGCTGAGGAGACTGAGCCCCTGGCGTCTCTTGCTCTAAGGCAGGTTTCTAACCCTTTAATCACCCTCGGGGCTCTTCTCTGATCCCTCCCCAATTTATCAACGTCCTTCTTGAACTGTGGGCACCAGAACTGGACCCAGGATCCCAGCAGCGCTCGCCCCAGGGCCACATATAGAGGTGAAATAACCTCTCTGCTCCTCCTCGAGATTCCCCATTTATGCATCCATAGATCCCATTAGCCCTTTGGCCCCAGCGTCACATACGGATCATGTTCAGCTGATTCTCCACCCCAGCCCCCAAACCTTCTTCACAGCCATAACCCAGAACCCCCCAGCCAGTGACTCCTGCAGCAAACCCGGAACTCCGAGCTGAGCCACAGCAGGGACATCCTGTCTAGATTTACAGTCTCCGAGCAATGGAGAATCCTCCATCCCGGAATCACAGAACCGTGGGGCTGAAGGGACCTCGAGAGATGGACAAGTCCAGCCCCCCACGCTGAGGCAGGGCCAAGTAACCCTAGACCAGCCCTGGCAGGTGTTTGTCCAACCTGTTCTTAAAAACCACCAACGATGCGGGGACCCCACAATGTCCCTGGGACGCCTGTTCCAGAGCTTAGCCCCTGAGAGTGGGAAAGTAGCAGCCACGGAGAACGACTGATCCCCACCCAGTAAAAACATTACTTCACCCACCTTCTCTCTCTCCTACCCTGGGCCCTCCACAGCACAACAACACTACCACTGACAGCTCAGATTCGGTTTGCGACCCGTTATAACCGCCAGATCCTGTTCAGTAGTTCTCCACTCAGCCAGATGCTCCCCAGTTTGTAGCTGTGCATCTGATTTTTCCTTCCTACGTGAAGTACTTGGCACTTGTCGACTGAATTTCATCTTGCTGATTTCAGACCAATTCTCCCATTTGTCAAGGGCCTTTTGAATTCTAATCCTGCCCTCCAAAGTGCTTGCAACCCCGCCCAGCTCGGTGTCACCTGCACATTGTATAAGCCTAAACTTCCCTAGGTGAGCTGTTCCAGTGGTGAATTCCCCTGACTGACAGGAAACTGCACCTTCTGGCTGGGCTGAATTTGCCTGGCTTCAACTTCCCAACATCAAATCTCATTCTGCCTTTTACAGCCAGACTGAAGTGCCGTCTGCCACCAGAAATCGGCCAAGTCACCTCTGAAACATCTCTTGGATGAGCTAACTGGACGGAGTTTCTTTAGTCTCGCCCTGTGCAGCCGAATTCCACCCCGCACACCAGCCTCGTAGAGCTTTTCTGAATCCTTCCCAGTTTGCCAACATCCTTGTTGAAGTGCCACCACCAGGCCCAGGGATAAGCCCACTAATGCCACACACAGGGGTCACACAACCTCCGTGCACTACTCGATGGTTCCCAGGATCACGTTCACATTATAGCCCCAGCATCGCGCGGGGAGCTCAGGTTCACGCCCCCTACGTGCATTCCAGCAGCCAGCCTCCAATCTGACACATGGGGCCCACGGGCTCTGTTCCCAGTCGTGTGACCCTGCGCAGACACACGACAGGCCCCCACGTGGATTAAACGTGTGCGGTTCAGAGGAACCTGCCGCACCAAACGATCCAGACTGTCTGTCCCTGTATTTACCACACCAGTAACTTGGTGTGGGTGCAAATGTTACCAGCAGTGATTGTCTCTTTTCTCCCAGATGATTGATAGATACTGAATAGCGCTGGGCTGAGACCAGATCCCACTAGAAACATGCCCACGGGGGGACAGTCCCCCAATCACAATGGTTGCTGGTGATCTGCCAATCAGGCTGCACTGTTCACACAGCAGCTGTCTCTCACCACGTCCAGAGTGGGAGAACTATGACCCTCTGCCCATAGAAAGCGCATTCCAACCCTCCACTGGCATCAGGAGCACCCTACCTGCGATCCGGATCACGGCTCTCTCCGCCGGGTCCAGCACGGTCCCGCTGCCCGAGGACGACTTGGTTCTTTTGGTCCTCTGGTGCTTGGCCAGGTTCCAAGGGAGAGTGTCCCCAGGGCTAGGGGAGCTGCTGCTACCACTTGAACTCTCCTCTGCCATCCTAGACTTCTCCTTCCTGCCAGCAGACATCAGCTCCTGCAGAGAAGGAGAGCGTCAGAGCCCAGATCCCCACACCAGCTCTGCCCTGACACACCCTGCTGCAGTAGCCATGGAACGCACCAGTGACCCCAATGCATCCACAGATGCAGAGACACCCTACCATGAAGCCTGACCCTCATTCAGGAGTCTAGCCCCCGTCCACCCAGTGTCTCCTACACCTGATCACCCAACACACAGTCGGCCCATCTAATACACTAGCACAGCTTGTATGCACACCCGTCCACCTGGTGTCTCCTACACCCGACCACCCAACACGAAGTCTGCCCATCTAATACACTAGCACAGCCTCTGTGCACACCCATCTACTCAATGTGTCCTACACCCAACCACCCAACACACTCTGCCCATATAATACACCAGCACAGCTTGTGTGCACATCCATCTACCTGGTGTCTCCTACACCCAACCATGCAACACACAG
>NW_020664619.1:0-2585 GCF_002925995.2 Terrapene triunguis | reverse complement strand
ACATCCATCTACCTGGTGTCTCCTACACCCAACCATGCAACACACAGCCTGCCCATCTAATACACCAGCACAACCTCTGTGCACACCCACCTGCCCGGGGTCTCCTACACCCAACCACCCCACACACAGTCTGCCCCTCTAATACACCAGCACAATCTGTGCACACCCGTCTGCCCAGTATCTCCTACACCCAACCACCCAACACAGTCTGCCCATCTAATACACCAGCACAGCCTCTGTGAACACCCGTTCACCCAGTGTCTCCTACATCCGACCACCCAACACACAGTCTGCCCATCTACCACAGCACAATCTGTGTACACCCATCTTCCCAGTATCTCCCTCACCTGGTCACGGAACACAGAGTCTGCCCATCTAATACACCAGCACAATCTCAGCACACCCACCCGCCGTCTCCTGCAGCCGACCACCCAACACACAGTCTGCCCCTCTAATACCCCAGAACACCCATCCGCCAGGTATCTCCTACACCCAACCACCAAACACACAGTCTGCCCATTTAATACACCAACACAGCTTGTGTGAACACCTGACCACCCAGCACAGTCTGCCCATCTAATACACCAGCACAGCCTCTGTGAACACCTGTCCGCCCCATGTCTCCTACACCCAACCACGCAACACAGTCTGACCATCTAATACACCAGTACAATCAGTGCACACCCACTTGCCCAGTGTCCCCTACACCAGACCACCCAACACACAGTCTGCCCATCTAATACCCCAGCACAATCTGAGCACACCCATCCGCCCGGTATCTCCTACATCCGACCACCGAACACGCAATCTGCCAATCTAATACATCAACACAGCTTGTGTGGACACCCGCCCACCTGGTGTCTCCTACACCCAACCACCCAACACAAAGTCTTCCCATTTAATACACCAGCACAACCTCTGTGCACACCCATCCCGCTCAGTGTCTCCTACACCCAACAAGCCAACACAGTGTGTCCATCTAATACATCACCATGATCTGTGCACACCCAACCGCCCGGTGTCTCCTACACTCGACCACCCAACACACAGTCTGCCCATCTAACACACCAGCACAATCTATGCTCACTCATCCATCCAGTGTCTTCTGCACCTGACCACCCAACACACACACTGTGCATCTAATACACCAGCACACTCTGTGCACACCCATCTGCCCAGTATCTCCTACACCCTATCACCCAACACACAGTCTGCCCCTCTAATACCCCAGCACAATCTGAGCACATCCATCCACTCAGTGTCTCCTACACCCGACCAGCCAACAATTCTGCCAATCTAATACACCAGCACAGCTTGTGTGCACACCCATCCACCTGGTGTCTCCTACATCCGACCACCCAAAATGAAGTCCGCCCATCTAATACACCAACACAGCCTCTGTGAACACCCGAATGCCCCCTGTCTCCTACACCCGACCACCCAACACACAGTCTGCCCCTCTAATACCCAGTACAATCTGAGCACAACCATCTGCCCGGTGTGTCCTACACCTGACCACCCAACACACAGTCCTCCCATCTAATACACCAGCACAGCCTCTATGCACACCCATCCGCCCGGTGTCTCCTGCACCCGACCACCCATCTAACACATCAGCACTGCTACAGACTAAGGACCGAATGGCTAGGCAGCAGTTCTGCAGAAAAGGACCTAAGGGTTACAGTGAACGAGAAGCTGGATATGAGTCAACAGTGTGCTCTTGTTGCCAAGAAGGCTAACGGCATTTTGGGCTGTATAAGTAGGGGCATTGCCAGCAGATCGAGGGACGTGATCATTCCCCTCTATTCGACATTGGTGAGGACTCATCTGGAGTACTGTGTCCAGTTTTGGGCCCCACACTACAAGAAGGATGTGGAAAAATTGGAAAGAGTCCAGAGGAGGGCAACAAAAATGATTAGGGGGCTGGAGCACATGACTTACGAGGAGAGGCTGAGGGAACTGGGATTGTTTAGTCTGCAGAAGAGAAGAATGAGGGGGGATTTGATAGCTGCTTTCAACTACCTGAAAGGGGGTTTCAAAGAGGATGGAGCTCGGCTGTTCTCAATGGTGGCAGATGACAGAACACGGAGTAATGGTCTCAAGTTGCAGTGGGGGAGGTCTAAGTTGGATATTAGGAAACACTATTTCACTAGGAGGGTGGTGAAGCACTGGAATGGGTTCCCTAGGGAGGTGGTGGAATCTCCTTCCTTAGGGGTTTTTAAGGTCAGGCTTGACAAAGCCCTGACTGGGATGATTTAGTTGGGGATTGGTCCTGCTGTGAGCAGGGGGTTGGACTAGATACCTCCTGAGGTCCCTTCCAACCCTGATATATTCTATGATCACCCAACACACAGTCTGCCCATCTGATACACCAGCACAGCCTGTGCTCAACCCCGCTCTTCGGCCCATGAGTCAACCACACAGCCTCAATGTCTGTCACTACCAAGCCTTGAATCCATGGTACTCTGCCCTTCATCGTGTTACGACCCAGTCTCTCTCTCTCTCTCACATATGGGTCCTGCCCCAGGGTCCCCACTATACCAAAAATCTCGCTCCACCCCAGCCTGTGCCCAGCCTCCCCTCAC
>NW_020664618.1:0-9523 GCF_002925995.2 Terrapene triunguis | reverse complement strand
TCGATGTATGGAAGAAATAACAAGTGATCCCCAGCTCCTTCCCCCAAGCCTCAAGTGGGGATTAGCTGCCAACAGCTGCGGCTGTGGCTGCTGCCCTGAGGGGAGCGGTATAAGCTGTCTGCCTGTGGCTGCAGCCCACCAGCTGGTTCTCCTGGGGCAGATGGTGAGTTGCTGGGCAGGGATGCTGCACCGGCTGGGATCTGAAATATGAACAGGGATCTAAGGACTCTACACTGGCCTCCAGTGAGGGTTGAGGATGCTGAGGCAGTGTAATCTCAGCATCACAGTCATCAAGATTCAAAGCTGCTTGGGGGTGGAGAGAAGGGGGATGACTCTGCTGGATTTTTAGTACATCCCCTTAACTACTCGCCCATGACAACCCCCACATTTGTCGTTGCTCTGTGGTTCTGTTCTCGGTGGGAAGGGGCTTCTAAGAACTGGTATTTCCAGCTGCACTAAAGAGTCATAAAAGAGAAGGAAGAGTTAATGTCTTAGAAAAGTCTGTGTGTGTGTGTTTTAGATGGGCGGGAGGTTGTCCAGAAATCAATTTGTTCCAGTCTCTTTTCTCTGGGATTTCCTTTAGAAAAAGCTTAAGCAGGGAGCAAACCATCTGCTCTCTCTGAGCTTTGAAATCAGGATCTTCAGATTATGAAACTGACACACTGCCAAGTGCACTAAGAAGGCTTTGAAAGGCTTTTGGCAAAGACATATAGGACCCTCCTACAGAAATGACTGGGGCCTGAAAGGAGCCAGGGGTGTGCTCGAAGAAGCAGGGAGATCTGGTGCCTAAAGACCTTTCTTGGTGGCTTTCTCAGCACCAAACAAACCAACTCTCTCTGCCATTGAACAATCCACCTGGGACTAAGAGCAACATGGGGGGCTTTCTCTTTGCCAGTTTTGCTGGGCTGGGCAGGCATCCTGGAGTCCTTTCTTGAAGAGAATTGGGAATTGAGTTCAAAAAACCAATTTGAAAACTGGAAGCTCAGGTTTAGACTCATTTATTTATAATATTAAATAATCCTTCAATTCTAGTGTCACAATCAATACAATTGCTTCAGCCTGATAGTTTCCCAAAGGGAAAACTTAACTTCTCTCCAGAGGGAGTTGAGAGAAAGCACTTTTCAGAGTCCAAAATAGACAAGGCGGGTGAGAGTAAGAGCTTGTAAAGGACCAATCTCTGTTGGTGAAAGAGACAAGCTTTGGAACTAACCCAGAACATTTCTTTAGTTCTGTGTAGCCCGAAAGGTCATCTCTTTTATAAATAGCAGTAAGAACATAAGAACAGCCATACTGAATCAGACCAGTTCATCTAGGCCACTATCCTGTCTTCCAAAAGTGGCCAGTGCCAGCCGCCCCAGAGGGAATGAACAGAACAGGTAATCATCCCCTGTTGCCCATTGCCAGCTTCTGGCAAACAGAGGCTAGGGACACCATCCCTGCCCATTCTGGCTAATAGCCATTGATGGACCTGTCCTCCATGCACTTTTCGAGTTCTTTTTTGTACCCTGTTCTAGTCTTGGCCTTCACAACACCCTCTGGCAAAGAGTTCCCAGGTTAACTGGGCAGGAATGGTGTCCCTAGCCTCTGTTTGCCAGAATCTGGGATTGCGTGACAGGGCATGGATCACTTAATATATGGAGCTATACCTATCTCATAGAGCTGGAAGGGACCCTGTTACCAGATTTGCCCGTTACTTTGGGGTATGCTCGTTTATTCGGGTTACTCTTCTGGGGGAGGGGATTCTGTAATTCTATCAGTGTACTGCTTGTGTCACTTGTGTTTTAATATGGAGCTCTACTTCTCCCTTCTGCAAGTCCCCTCCCAATGGAGCTATTCTGCAGGACCTATGTTCCCTAGGGCTGGGTTCCTCCAGTCCCGGACCCGGATAAACACCCACACAAAGATTAACAGAGCAAGTCTGAATGGACTGGGTCAATCAGCACTGTCAAAGTGACCCCTTATATGTGTCTGGACTCACTGGGCTGGATGAAGCAGCACTTTCAAGCTGCCTCTCCTTATATGCCCCTGGGCTCCATGGAGTGGGTCAAGCAGCACTTTCAAGCTGTTACCCTTATGCGTCCCAGATTCAGCACGTCCCTATCCCCACTCTCACATCACAATTGTACTGGCAGTAACCTACTTGATGAGCAAACCCCCACAGTATTTTGGGCGCTGCAGGGATCTTTAGCTTAGGTAAAAGAAGCGTTGCTGTAGAGTGAATGGGGGAAGCTAAAAACACAAAAGAGTAAAGTTCAGCAAGAGAGAGAGAAGCAACCAGCTTAACCATACAAGTTATTTATTGAATAATAGTGATAATTACACAAGGAGGGCTAAACCAACATAAGATACATTATTAAAGGTTAATACCTAAGGTAGACAGGAAAACAGAGAGAGAGAAAGAGGGGATCTCACCCACTCCATGAGGCTTGAACTGGTTGGAGTTCCCAGGTGATGGTGGTAGCTCAGGATCCTGAGTGCTGGAGACAGGCAGAGCCCCCAGCACGATCAGTCAGGAGAAGATGGAATCCCAGTGGAACTGATGCATAATTTGGATCTAAGCATCAGAACACTGACTGGAGGGTGAGTAGGGATTTTTGTAGAGAAAATACAATGGTTCAAGGGAGAACACTAGATTTGTTTATAGGTAAGCTGATGACTCAAGGGTTTTCTTTAGGCTAGACAATAGGAGCTGATCACTCTTGGCTATGAGTGGTGTTTTCTTCCAGGGAGCTCACAATGCAACTAGGCTGCTTCAGTATTTTGGCTATCAATCAAGGATTCATTACTAGAATTGGTCTGATAACTTCTGAGCTGGGTGTATGCAGGCATAGGTTCATTAGCATCTGGAGCAGAGATTCCCAAGATGCAGTGCTTCCCTGCTTTTTCTGGTCCCAGAGTTCAGTGCGGTTCTCTGTTCTCCATTCTGTATGCTAATGGAGATGTCTTAATCTTGTCACCCTTGTCAGGAGGGGTCCAGGTGTGTCTCTCAACACCCTTCACTGCTCTCTGCAAGTTTTTCCCTCTGATGGGTTTTGGTTTAAGCAGAGGCTGGGGAGGGGAGTGTCTTTCATGAGTCAGGCTGGATACTGCACTCTGGTTCCCCAAGAACATAGAGCTGACTGGTATCAACCCTAAAAGGTCATCAAGTCCAGCCCCCTGCTTTCACTAGCAGGACCAAGTACTGATTTTGCCCCAGATCCCTAAGTGGCCCCCTCAAGGATTGAATTCACAACACTTGGTTTAACAAGCCAATGCTCAAACCACTGAGCTATCCCTTCCACCCTCCTTTCCTCAATGATGATAACCTCTCTGTTCATTCCCTTTGGGGCACCTGCCTTTGGCCACTGGCAGAGGACAGGATACCGTGCTTGATGGACCTTTGGTCTGACCCAGTATTACCATTCTTATGTTCTTATGTTGTGTGAATAAATATTTCCTTTTGTTCATTTCAAACCTGCAGCCTATTCATTTCATTTGGAGACCCCTCCTACTTCTTGTGTTATGAGAAGGAATAAATAACACTCCCTTCCTTGGTCCTTTAAAAGATATTATGTGACCCCCTCCCCCTTGTCTAGCATTTTAACAGGAAGAAAATCTCCTCTATTCTGGTCTAGCCTCATTTAACTCCTTCTGCCTCCTCCCTCAGTGTCTTTCCTTCCCTATTGGGGACATGCAGAGATGAGCCCGGGTCAGTCTGTATCCCATAGAGCAGTGGTTTCAAACTGCATATTGTGACGCAGTACTGGGTTGAAGAATGTAAGGCACTGAGTCATGGCAGCTCTGCTCAGCACCGCTGACCAGGCCGTTAAAAGTCCCATTGACAGTGCTGCTCGGCTAAGGCAGGCTAGTTCTGACTACCTGTTCTGACACCGTGCTGCATCCCAGCTCCTAGGCAGGGGGTCCACAGTGTCTGTGGGCAAGAGCCACGCAGAGCCACTTGCGCGCCTCCGCCTAGGAGCAGGACCTGCTGCTGGCCACTTCTGGGATGCAGCATGGTCCTCAGTGCCGGGACAGGCAGGAAGCCTGCCTTAGCACTCCCGCTGCGCCGCTGACTGGGAGCCACCGTAGGTAACCCCCAAACCCATACCCCAACCCCCTGCCCCAGCCCTAAGCCCCCCAAACCTGGAGCCCCTTCCTGTACCCCAAACCCATCATCCCTGGCCCTACCCCAGATTCTGCACCCCATCCCAGATCCATAACTCCCTCCTGCACCCCAAGCCCCTGCCCCAGCCCCTGCCCAGAGCCCCCTCCCACACCCTGAACCCCTCCTTCCTGGCCCCAACCCTCAGCCCTCACCCCATATGCCAACCTTCTGCCCCAGCCCTGAGCCCATCTCACACCCCAAACCCCTCATCCCCAGGTTCATTGGGTCTTGGACATCAACAATTTTCTTCTACTGGGTCACCAGAAAAAAAGTTTGAAAACCACTGTCCTAAGGAACGTGGGTGAAGGACTCTGGCAGAGAACTGATTTAACTCCATTCACCTGGGTTAGAAACATTTGTTTTTTTCAAGTAGATAGTGAGAAATTAATTCAGTCCCAGGAGGCAAGGAAGAGGCTTCATGATCTTGATCCCCAGAAAGGGAGAGAGGAAAAGGCCAGAGCTGCCTTTAGTCCCAAGCTGGGATCTCCTGGAAGGTGGAAAAGTCCCTTGGTCACTGAAGATCACACGGGATCTTGCTGCTCCAGATTCCCCAGAGTCCTGGGTGCAAGGAGGGGATCACTGCACAACGTGAAATGCAAGGGAGGACCCTGGAAGGGAAGGGAGGTACAGAAAATGGAAAGGAATAAAACAGAGAGAAAACCCCTCTTCTCTCTCCCCTCCCCCTCCCAGCAAGAAATATGATCAATGGGGAAACTCCCCACCATGAAGGGCAGAGAACAAAGAGACATTCGCCTCACACTGAGCAGTGATAGACTTGTTGCCTCCTATCCCAGTGAGAGCAAAGAGCTGCCAGAGCTGGAGGTGTGGGATATGTGGTTTCCTTCCCAGATGCTGGAATAATTTACAGCACAGAGACCTGGCTCGGCACTGATCGGGCAGAAGATCTGCTTGCCCCTGTGGGTTGGGGGGGCCCTCAGGGGAAGAGGCCAAGGGGCAGGGCATGGAGGCAGAGTGCAGGTGGGGCCATGGTGAGAGTGCTGGTGGCGCCCCCACTCCCCGGGAGGTTCTGTCCAAAGGCAGCAGCCCATCCCAGCATTTCTTGCCCCGTTTAGGGAGGCTCAGCCTCCCCGAGCCTCTTATACCCACCGCCCATGCTCAGTATCACTGGTAAATATGATCAGATGAGACTCTGGGGGCCTGGGGTGTGAAATACCTGGATGAAACTGACTACTTGAGCCCAGCCCCTCTGCACTCAGGAGAACGGTGAGAGGGGGAGGGAGCTCAGTGAGTAAATCCTCAGAAATCTCACCCCTGGGTTTGTAATGTCAGGCTCCAGCAAACAAGTCCCTCTATGTGTGAATGGAGGGGCTGTAAGGGGAGGGTCCATGGGGGAGTCAGTGTGAAGGGGAGAGGGTGTGAGGGGGAGAGCTATGGAGTGTCTCTGTGAGGGGGAGGGGCTGTAAGAGGGAGGGTCCATGGGAATGTCAGTGTGAGGGGGTGGGGCTGTCATGGGGAGGGCTATGGAGTGTCTCTGTGAGAAGAGGGGCTATGAGAGGGAGGGTCCATGGGGCTGTCAGTGTGAGGGGGAGGGACTGTGAGGGGGGAGGGCTATGGAGTGTCTCTGTGAGGGGCAGGGGCTGTAAGGGGGAGAGTTCATGGGAGTGCAGTGGGAGGGGGTGGGGCTGTCATGGGGAGGGCTATGGAGTGTCTGTGTGAGGGGGGAGGGGCTGTGAGGATATGGTCACCTCCAGGCAGCAGGAGCCCCCTGACATGGGAGGTTGAACTGACCCCTCCCCCCAGGTGCTTTGGGGGGCCCTAGGGCCCAGCATGAGGCTGCTGTCCCTGCAGGGTCCCTGGGAGTCACAAAGGGGTGATGTGAGGTTACTGCCCCGTCTGTCCTGGGGTGGGGGACTGGAACCCCCGGAACAGCCGTGTGGGGACTCAGCCCTGTGGGGAATTCACTGTCTGTGGAAAAGCACGTCTAGGACTGGGGATTCCCAGCTGCATTACAGCGGCAGGAAGGAGAAGAAAGAGTTATTGCTTTAGAGAAGTCTGGGTGCGCTGGATGTGAAGGACTGTGCCCAGCTCTCAGTCTGCAGAATGGCCAGCCCCAAACGTTCAAAAACCCTGAGTCAGGCTCACCAAAACTCCCGAGTTTGGCTTTAAAATCATGAGATTATGTAAAGTTAATCAATTTGGGAATCTTTTTTATTTACCTTCTGCTTGATGAGCCCTGAAGGTGCACGGGGGTTCCATTTTGAATCTTTCTCCACAGCTGCAAGGGCTAGAAATGTACTGTGTCTTTAAGAGCGAAGGCTGAAATCATCACATCTCCACTTGACTCCAGAAGCTGGGGCTTTAAGGAAAACAATTCTCATGAGACTCGCGACAAAATCCTGAGAGTTGGCACCACTGAGTCAGATTGAGTCTTTATTCTCCGGGATTCCCTGGAGCAGGGGTTCCCAACCTTTTTCTTTCTGTGGCCCCCGCCCAACATGATATAAAACCTCCACAGCCGACCTGTGCCACAACAACTGCTTTTCTGCACGTCCAGTCGATTAAAAGCCAGGGCTGTCGTTAGGGGGAAGCCAGAAGAGCAATAGCATAGGACCCCACAACACAGGAGCCCCCCACAAAGTCTATAAGGTGCCACAGGACTCTTTGTTGCTGTTTACAGAGCCAGACTAACACGGCTACCCCCTGATACTTGCCACAAAGTTAAGTTGCTCCAGATTCAGTCCCAGGCGGAAGGGCTCAGATTTCAGATTTCTGCCCCGAGCGCCAGTGAGTCTAACACTGGCCCTGCTTTCTGGTTTATTTTGGCAGACTACCCACCCTCCCCCGAAACCAGCTCGCTGCCCCCCAGGGGGCTTTGGACCCCTGGCTGAGAACCACGGCCTTGGAGCTCTGTTTAAAAGAAGGGAGCAAAGCTGCTGCCTTTCCCCATGGCTGAATTCAGGCCCTTAGAGTGGGATATTCCTGCACTGCCAGCGACACCAGGAAAGCTCCCTGAGCAGCTGCCTGTCCTCAGGGACAGGCTAAGCCTGCAGGGCCCCAGGAGGCAATGGAGCAGCTGGGTCAGGCTGGGAACCTTGATTCCCAGAGAACTGCCCTGGCTCCGTTCTCAGCATCAAAGAAGTCAATTTCCCCACACCCCGATGAATCAGCCTGGAGCTACGTGCAGAGCTGAGGGTTTCTCCTTTCACTCCTGCTGTGGAGTGCCTGGATCCCAGGGGACATTTCTAGCAGAGCATTTGGAACTGAACTGGGGGAACCAGCCTTTCATTACAGAACGCTCACGTTCAGACGACATCTTTATTTACAGTTTTTTATAATACGATATAATCCTTCAATCCTAGTGTCACCATCGATAACATGGCTTGTTACCCTGGAATACCAAGGGTAAAACTAACCAGCTCTTCAAATCCAAGAGAGTGGAGATAAATCACCTCTCAGAGACAATGCAGGGTAATCAATAGGCAGATGGTGGGCCAAATCGCTCTTGAATGGACCCCAAAATCTTTTTATTTACTTATTATTATCATCATTATTGTTATTTTTTATTATTATTTACGCTGGAGTCTGGACCTTGACTAGACCTTGACCAACAATTTTGGACCTTGACAAAAAATAATGGATTACCCCCAAGAACGGGGTTGCGTTACATTCCTTATGTCCTTGCTCCATCTTGTGGCCATTTCCTTTCCCTCCTTTCTGTGAAAAGCTTTGGTATTTTGTGTAGAAACTTTATTTCCTCGGGAGAGACCCAGGAGCGGGGGCTGCCTGCATGTACCAAGCACCCACTAGATTAGAAGGTGACCGACAAAAACCCTTAAGACGAGTGGCAGCCTGAATTGTTCCTTATCCTGGCAGTGCTCAAGGATTGGCATCAGCAGCAACAAAACCATCTGTACGTAGCAGAAACCAACAAAAAATGTGCTTTTAAAGGAGCTGTCTCCTTCCTTCTGGGGTAAAATTTGTCATTAGGGTCATCGATTTTCATTTCCCTTCTCTAAGAGCAGAGATGAGGTTGGAG
Organism: Terrapene triunguis; assembly: GCF_002925995.2. Classification (NCBI taxonomy): domain Eukaryota; kingdom Metazoa; phylum Chordata; order Testudines; family Emydidae; genus Terrapene; species Terrapene triunguis. The sequence continues at coordinate 1,382 of NW_020664618.1, read as the reverse complement.
CTACCTCAGGCTGGGAGGTAGAGCCCATGTCCCCATCTGTCAGTCATTCTGGGAACCTGTCTGCTCACAGCTGACAGGCTGCCTCCAGCCAGCTCCTTAGTTCTGTGGGTGGAGGAGGTGTGAGTCATTTAGCAAGCATAAGTGGCACATAGGAGAGGTACTTTCTCCCCATGCATTGGTGGTATAGTGGTAAGCATAGCTTGCTTCCTTCCAAGCAATTGACCTGGGTTTGATTCCCAGCCAATGCAGTGATGTGATGTTTTCTCTGCTGGGAATTGGTTTAATTTCAGTTACATTGTATCAATTTATTAATAGCATGAGAGAATTAATGTCCCAAATCCCAGCAGGTCAGTTGTAGAAGAAATGGGCAGGACTATATGGTGAGCTGTTGGAGTCATCTTTGTATTACAATATTTGGTTTATTTTTTAAAAAAAAATTCCTTTACTTCCCTCTCCCTTTTAGACTCAGAGCCTTTAAGGTCAGAAGGGACCAGTGTGATCATCTAGTCTGACCTGCTGCACCTTGCAGGCCAAAAGACCCCACCCACCCACTCCTGTAACAGACCCTGCTGGGAGGAGAGGCAGCTCTGTGCACTGCCCCTACCCCAGACAGCGCATGAAGGCCCTCTGCTCGCCTCCCCCATTGGGTGTGCAGAGATGTGCCAGCAGGACTAAGGTCGCTCCCTGCCCAATCTACCTCCATCCCTCCATGCCGCTCCCAGAAGTGGCTGGCATGTCCCAGCATCCCCTAAGGTGGGGGGAGTGTCTCGAATTGCTGTCCCTGCCCTGAGTACCTGAGTACCAACTCCGCAGCTCCCATTGGCCAGGAACTGCAGCCAATGGGAGCTCTGGGGGCAGCGCCTGCAGGCAGCAGCACACGGAGACCCCCTGACCCCACTCACTGAGGAGCTGCTGCCGGAGGGTTGTGTGTACCGGTCACTTTGGGAGCTGCAGTGCCCAGGGTAAGCACCACCCCTCCAGCACCCCAACCCCCTTCCCCAGAGCAGAGCCCACATCCCGCACCCAAATTTCCTCCCATAACTTTGCTTGTCTTCCTTTCACCAAGAACCATCCTCCTTCTCCTGGGCTGCCAGTAGCCATCCCTGGGAAGCCAAGAGGCAGGCACAGGATTCTACCTCCCAGCAGCCAACCGCACCTCCCCAGGCTTTGCAGAACGAATGGTGGTGCTCTACTAACCCCACTTACCCACACTGAGGCGCTTAGCTTCTGCCTTGCCTTCCTCAGCATGACTTTCCTCTTTCGCCCCATTCCTGCCTCACTTCCTCCTTTGAAAAGTCATGCAAAGGAGGCCAGCACGAAGAGCAGGTCTCCGTAGGCCAAACTCCCCGGGCAGAGGAGGCCAAGCCACAAGGCTTCAAAGG
>NW_020664617.1:0-31870 GCF_002925995.2 Terrapene triunguis | reverse complement strand
CCTAGTAATATGGTCAAATCTGGGAGACGTAACAAGATAAAGTTGTTTCATGATGTTTTTCAAAGTAAAGCTTCCTTCTAAAGTTGCAACCGTGAAAATCCATGTATTTCCTTTTAAAGGTTTTTTTTTTTTACCTCCTTAATAGTAGATTTAGGTTGCAGATTTTAGCATCAACTGCATGTTTTTTTCTGACTATCCAGTGGTGGAATAGAAATAATACCCAAAAGCAGCACGAACTTGGCATGTCTCCAGTGAAGACTTCTCAAAGAACTTGTAGGTCAACTCCCCATGATGTTCAAAGATGGGATCTAGCCCTGTTCTGTACCATGTATGGGATGTAGCCCATTCTGACTGGATGTAGACTTGCTCCATCCTATCTACTGTAATCAAAAAGCCCATCGCATCCCAAATATGAAGAACATGGGATCAACAATGCCATAGCTCTTGCTTGCAAGAACTCATATGGCATGCATACCTGTGGGCATGAGAGCAGCTGGACACATGGCTTTTCCCTCTAGAAAGTTAGGGGTCTCGGCAGAGAATGTTGTAAGAGGGTCATACTGGCGCAATGACAGAGGAAAAGTAGACATGACCTATAGATGGCCACCTGAAACAAGCAGTGATCCCAATGCCTACTCTTAAGCATCCCATTCCTGCTCTGTAGAGTGGTGGCCTTAGTGTGGCTCTATTTTTTCTATGTCTTGTTTGGGGAAGGGGTTTATGCCACCAACTGCGCGCGTGGCCCTTACCTGCCACAAAATGTCCACGACTATTGCTAACCTGCTCTACTACACATTTCACAACATGCTTTATGAAACAACCAGGCTGAGAGTTCCAAAGCCACCAAGGGGATCTAGATGCACTTGTCCCATTCATTTCAATGACACTGTGTGCCTAAATACTCCAGGAAGCTTTTGAAATCTCAGCCCAAATCTTTACATCATTTTAGAACTTGACCTGCAGGGTCACAGGATTTTCCATCTCCATTCAGTTTATAGCCAACTGCACAGGAGCAAACAACTTTGCGGGGTGGATCATTGGTGCAAAAATGCTTGCATCCTCCGTTCTTAGTAGCACAGGTTGAATCTGAAAGAAATTAAACCAAACCCATTAGACACTTTAAAAGGGCAATAAATGCAAAGCTGAAAATGACATAGATTAAGGAGCATGTTGCTGAGCTGTTTACTTAGGACCTAGTTTGGGAGTAATGGGTGGTTAACCCTTCTCAAGATCAGGCCTTTAGACTCCAGCATATAAACAACCCAAACTGTTGCATGGCAGAAGCAAATTTGCATCTTCCCTTCTTCCAATGAAAGCACTGATCAGGATACGCTACAGTCAGAAATTTTGCCTGGTGTGTGTTAAGGGAACCGGAGTTAAGAAACCCATTTAATCTGAAAGCATGGCTAAATCCCTTTGTCTGCCTTGAAAATCTCAACCAGCGTCTCTAACCCATGCACTTCTCCAAGGAATACATGTACAGCTTATGTGAGACCAAGAGGTTAAAGGTATAGTCAAGGTCCAGACCCTAGAGAAAATAATACAAATAATAATAATTAATAAGTAAATAAAAAGATTTCGGGGTCAGTTTAATAGCATCTGGCAGTCCGGATTTGGCCGGCGGTCCACCTATTGACTACCCCGAGTTAAAGCCAATCTCCCCAAAACGGCAAATGTCTGAGCTAGAACTGGATGAAACTGGTGGGAAAATGTATTGTGGAAAGTCATGGGGAAGTGGTAGCATCTGTGGGTCCCCTCATTTCTCTCTCTGCTGGAGAGTGTTTTGGCTGGTGGACTCCGGTCTCATTGCTGATCCACTGAACCTGAGGCCTGCCCTGCACCGCCTAGCCTCCTGGCAAGCTATCAAGGAGACTGGTTTCCGAGACCTGCTTTGCAGTAGGGAGAGGGAGCAGAGTCCGCTAGGGCAGCCTCCTTGTGGGCTACAACAGCACCAGTTCTGACACCAACGACGTCCGAGAGATTGAGGCCACTCAGCGTTTCGGAGCTCTCTGGGACTTGGCAGATCCACTTGGAAGGGTTTGTACAAATATTTGTACAATATCCCGTGGATTCCCCACCACGCTCCTCCTCCCCCTCTGTCTTCAGTTTGGATTCAGGTGACCAGATGCCAGGTCGAAGGGCGCAGTGTAAACCTTGGGATAGACCTCTGATTTCGGATTGGTGTGAACCCAGAAAGTCAGTTTAAACTGCCAGGTTTTGCATCATAAATGAAGAAAAACCACAGATTTTCCATGACACAAACCATAAATCCTCCCTTATCGAGCCCAGCTTTTGACGAAACTGAGCTTGGAGCCTATAATGTGTAATGCTGATGCCTCTGGGTGGGTCCTTGGCAGTGGATCTTGTTGCACGTGTCTCTACTGTCTAAGCAAAAAGACTCAGCCCCCAGCTTCAGCCACTGACACCACACTAGGGGTGTCAGTGTTACAGACGGTGGCCTGGATAGGAAATTGAACTGGGAAGCCTCTGGAGCTCGGGATACACTTCCCCAGCCAGGGGGAATATGTAGGACATGACAACTTGATGTGAAGTTCTGTTTCCCCTCTAGTGGAGGCTTGGCCGAATGGAGATGGATGAGCCTGCTACAGAGGTAGCTAAGAGAGTGGAGTCTTTTAGCTTAGGCAATAGAGGCGCATGCATTAAGATCCAGAGGTCCCAAGTTCGATCCCCACTGCTGACGACCAACCCAGGGGCATTCACGTTACACTCACATTTTCTTGTGAACATTTTTGATGCACGCTCCCCTTTGCTTTTCTCTGTCTTTCGGGAATCTCATCTTCCCGGTGTCGAAAGTGACTAGTCAATAGACTTGCTTGTAATTCTCAGTGAGTTCTCAAATAACTTCACAGTAGATTAACTTCCCTCCCACTCCTCAAGGACACATCCATTCCTATCGTCATGCTTACGTGATCGTTTACTATTTTTATAAAGTCACTTCATTTCTATTGCTATTTTAGTCCCAGTCTGCCATCCACAAGAAGACTGCAGTGGCTTGAGACCATTTTATATTTGCTGCAAATTTAAAACACTCTTCCAGACCCGCACCTCTTCCTTGCCAGAGTGAAAACACAAGTAGAAAGAGAATCTCTTCTCAGTGCTCGTTCATTACACTGGCTATACTGGATCAGAGGATGGGCAGAAACAATGAGACAGAGAGATCCTAGCTCCTAAAACCATTAATGATTCTATTTTCATAATCTCCTGAGCCCTTCAGGAGAGTATTGGCATTTTGTTTGTCTTTGGACTCATAGGGTGTGTGTGTAGTTGATCATTGCTCATTGTCAAACAGGGCCCCCTGTGTGCTGTGCATGAAACTGTTGGGCAATACTCAACCCCCCAGCACCGTAGCTCGGATCCTGCTCCCACTGAAGTCAATGGGAAAACTCCAGTTTGATTTCTATGGATTTTGGATCAGGCCCCATTCCTCTCTATCTCCCCAGGAAGTTGAATGGAACCAGGGGGTGAAATCCTGGCCTCATTAAAGTCAATGAAAAAATCTTGTATTCTCTGTTAGGCTCAGGATTTCACCCATGGAGTTAAATAGCCCTGACTACTATAATCCATACAGGAAGGGCTTCTAATAGGGAGAGAAAGGAGGTTCCTGATTAAATATTTCCATTGGCAGACATGACATTACTGAGCAGGCTGTGAATCTGATTCTCATTTATAATATGTGATGGCTGCCACCTTGGCTAACACCAGGGTTTGAACCAGGGAACACCATAGCGAGAAGTAGAAGTTGCTTTAGCATGAGCTAAATAACTAATCCTTACTAGCGGGGTTGGGAGGGTAGCATCTCCTCTGTGGATTGGGTCCCGTAGGAGAGACCTGTAACACACTCACCAAGGGGTTACACCTGAGTGTTGTGTGGTCACTTACAGCAGTGCAAAGTGGTTATAAAACCACCCAATGAGAATGGAAATTATTCCCATCCACTTTGCCCAGGTCTAAGGGACTACGTATGGTGCAGGGCAGCAGAGAATCTGCCCTCTTGGTACATACCTAGCTCACAGTTCCTTCCTTCATACCCTGCCGGGCACCAACACACGTAGGAACCGACGTCATCTGCACAACGGGCTCCATTTTTACACGGATTTGGATTGCACTGGTCTCCATCTTGGAAATGAAAACAAGATCAGCTAATTAGCAGACAAGGGTATTCAACTTTTGCTACTCCACAGTGAGTGTTCCCCCACCCTACCAGGCTCAGGATAAAGAATGTTAAGTTAAGCTTGGACCTGAAAACTTCTTTTTAAGGGAAAAGTTAGATTCTGGAAAATAATTGCATAACAAATTGACAAAGCAGCAATCCCGTGGTGACCTCTGCAGCTGCATTATGCACAAAGGCCTGATTATGGCATCAAACCTGACCTCACTACAGTCTTTGGTGTGTTAATTCCCCTGACTTCAGTTGTGCTCTGCCCAATTCTCACTAGTGTGAGATCAGAGTCTGGTCCTATGTCTCATCTAGCTTAGAAAGCTGGAGCTAGGAGGTGGATTTCCTTGAGAACACGCAGAGCCAGCTGTCTCCAAATTAGGGGTTTTTTTAAGTTCTCATCTTTCCTTGGGGAAGACTGTGGCATGGCCACCTGGTTTTGAGCCTTTACCGTAAGACCCTGAACTTTAGGGCTCAAGCTTTTCTCCTTTTCTGTGAGGGCTAGAAACAGACTTCTTAAAAGAAATGAAAGCCGAGATCCTCATGTATTCCTGTGAATCCAGCTCTAAGAAAAACACCAATTATCAGAAAATTTGCAATAAAACCCGGGGACTTGGCAATTGGATTCGTGATGCTGAATCTTAAGGAAATAAACTCTTAAAAGACAGAGCAAAGCCGAAGGAGAAGGAGAAATGCAGAGTGCCATGATGCATTCATGTTACACCAGGAAATTCAGCTGTTAATGCTTCTTCCTCCTCTCTCTCCTTCCCCCTCGTTCCAATGCAAACAGGGGGCAAAATATAACAAAGTACAGAATGTCCAGCTTGCAGGCCAGGGATTGGGTCTTTTGTCTCCCGGTGGCTTGTGCAGCCACTTATACTGGTGCAAGTCAGTGTAAAACTCCACCTCAACGGCATGGTGGAGTTTTACACCCACTTGTCACTTACAGCAGTGCAGACACAAAGCACAGGGCAGCAGAGAATTAGGACTCAAGCCTTGGAAACTGCCCAAAGGTTGCTTGTGTGGTGCAGAAGATGGCCACTTAGGGCCAAATTCACCGCTGTGCAGAGTATTAGGCCTGTGCATGACTTAAGCTCTCAAATAGGGTTTAAGTGGTGCCTGGGTCTTGAGCTGCGTCTCTGCATGGGAGTGAATTTCACTCATGCAGCACAGATGTTGGTACTAGCAGCTCGTGAGCTGGACAAGTAAAACATGCACAGTGATAAAAAAGGAGACGGTAAGATTGTTTTTGTTTTTTTGCAAGGGGGGGTCATTAGTTTCAACCATAGAAAAACAAAATACAGTATCTCAGTTTCGTGGCGATTGTTTTTTCAGAGGACAGTTTTAAAAGGCAAATGTAACTTTTTTATTGTATAGGTTGGACTGACTCATGTGAGTTATTTAAGAGTGGCAATGTTCTGTGTGCTCAGCCAATCTACGAAGCTGAAACATCCTTAGTTTCATATGTTTAGTGTTCATTGAATATTTTTTGTGTGGGGGGTAGTTGAGGTTAGGGACCAAGGAGTGAAGAGACAGATTGTAAGTGTGAAGCAGAGCTGGACAAGAGATGCAAAACAAGTGTTTGTGGGCACTGGTTTGAATTCCAAACAGCGATCAGCTTTGGCCACATTTATAGCTCTCTTTAATACACTATTTCCAAGCAAACGTGATGTGCTCACACACGTGTTTACAGAGGGGCCATTCATAGGAAGAGCCATATTTGCATGTGAACAGGGCATTTGCTACTGGCCATTTGTCTCAAACCTTAACGTTTCATTTTTCCATAGGAGCTGAAACATTCTACATGGTTTACACCAATCACACATCACAAACTGCAAGTGGTCGAGGTGAACTCATACAGTGAAACTTGTTCACACAAGCTGTTTGAACAAATGCAAATAATGAATAGACTCGTAAAAACCAACACTGTGAATTATCTGCAAACAGAACAGGGGAAAGAACTAAATTGGGGGGATATATTATTCATCATGCATAACTTTGACCAGCACTACTGTAGAACCTATTCCATTAAATGGGAAATATTCTTTCAATGAATACCTGTACCTCCCATTACTTATAGGCATGTACTGAAAGGTGAATACAGGATGACCTTATGGTTTTTATGTATGTGAAATGTGGAGGAAGCAAATCTCTTACCAATATACCCTTTCCAAAACTCCATCTACAAAACAAACAAACAATAAAATGAATAATTTCTCTTGATATTTAAGTTGAAAATTAAATTACAGAACTAGCAAGAAGTAAAGCCCCCAAAACTTTAGGGAAAGGATCCAAATAGAAAGTTTTTAGGGTTAAAATCCCTTTCATGAAGTGGGTCAGCACAGGCATAAGTGCTTATGCGAGACTCACATGAACATAGGTGCTCTGCTGGTCCATTGCACAGGCTGAATTGCACCCTTTGGGAAAAGAGGCTTTTTCCATGATTGTCTCCCTCCTATCTTGCCCCCAGTAGGTTTATAATGGTAGGGCCGGGGTCATTCTGCCATAACAACACTCACTGTTTTTTCCGTGTTTTCAAAGACTTCTCGCGCTTCTTCAAAACTGCATTTTTCTTCCTTACATTCTCTCTCGAGGTTCCCTGGAACAAACTCTTCCAGTCGATTTGAATTATACCTCTTCAGCCTGCGCAAAATCGAGCTTGCTTGTTCATTTTTGATAAAAACTGTAATTAAGAAAAACCATAGACGATAGTTACAGGATGGTACAGTCCCCTTAACGTTTTAACTGTCATGTTTAAGTGCTGTGTTCTCAAACACCAGGCTTTCCGTCCCTGGGTTTTCACCACCTAGACACCATGGTTATGGCCATATTGCACACGCATAGTAAAATTCTAATATAGCGTATTCCCTTTCCTGTATACGGAGGGTAGCTGTATAATATAACTGTGTCCAGCTGTAATGGTATGACTATATCAGTAAAAAACCCACACCCATAACCAAAATAGTTAGGCCGGTACAAAACCTTTGTGTAGACCAAGCCTGAAAATGCTTGTTGAGGTGAATTTCATCCCAGTGCAGAGAGGCTAAAGGCTTAAGTGAGAGGTAGGTACCGCACAAGAGGCCCTCTGCAGAGGGGTGAATTTTGTCCTAGAAGAAAATCAAAAGGAGAGGGTTACTATTTGTTTTCACTTTTAAAACATTGTTTACATTTTTTCCAGAACTAACACCTCTTAAAGTTATTGCTCTGCTTACTCTTTGCTGAACCAGATCCCAATAACTCATCCTGTAGGGCTACCACAAGGCAGATAAATTCTCCATTGAAGACTTTATGAATAGCCGCCTTGTGGGGGCACTATTTTATCATGGTTTCAATGTTCCTGACTAATTTCTCCAGTGTTCTAGGCACCAGTTGGTGCTTTGTTTCACCTCACACCGCAAGCACTGTCTTGAGTGTGAGCAGATCTGCTTATTAAAACAGAGAAAGTTCTTGGTCATCTACTTGGTCAGCCAAATTTTCAAGGCCCTTTCTTATGACTAACAGGCTTACAGTGAAAGACATCAAAGCCTCTCATGGTCACTAGATGGCGCTGTCAGTTCTGCTTGGGGTTAAAGTTGGTCATTAAGTTTGTGAAACAATATTATATAGCTTCTTGTTCATATAAGGTTTATACTGTAACAGATTTCCCAGAGAATGGGAGTAAATTTCATTGGCCACTTGAGACTTGGTGAGAGAGAGAAGAAACTCATCATGATGACTAGAAAGGGAACTTGTGAGGACTGGTAACAGCCAGACAGAATCTCTATTTGCTTTTAGAAGGCTAGTTTCTGCTCTCACTTAGTGCCCAATTAAACGCTCCTTGAAGTCATCCGAGAAACACCCCCTGACTTCAGTAAAACCCTTATTCCAGATTTATACTTTGACTCCATTTGAGTTCATTGGAATTACCATCCTCACTTACCCCCTGTAACTGAAGGCAGGAATTGGCCCTTCTGCTGGAGCTCTATCTGCAAGTGATTATTCTGACTGCCAACTGTTTTTATAACAGTTTAAACGACTGCAAAACAAGTCTACAGTTCTGTATTCTTTGTGCTGACACTTGCTTTCAATTAGCTATGAGAATTAAAATCTTGATCTTAACAGTACTACCTTGCCCTAGGTCTTAATGGAGTAAACAATTCTATTCTCCCGGAAAGCAGGTGTGGTAGAGACTTGTGACTATTAATACAAATTGTCCGATGGCAATAGCTTGGTTTGTGTTTAGGGGAGGGATCCAAAATTGATTTCCCTCCTCTTCCTTGAAGTTTTGACCATTGACCAGTTCACACTTAAAATGCAAAGGCGATCACTGTCAACGGATCGCCCGGAGCAGCATCAGTATGAGTAAAGATGGTTCTACCTGCCACCGTACCCTTTGCAAACAATCCGCCCCTTTGGGGGGTGACTGTGCTTCTGGGGCCTGCCATTTTGCATTTGAACTGTGCAAAGGGTCCAGTCCAGTGCAGTCCAAGACATGTTCAGCTCCAGGGGCTCAGAGACATGCTGCTTTTTTCCACAATTAGTCTCAAGACTAATTACACAAAAACTAGAACATCAGTTGCAACATTTTCACCTTGGATCTCTTCCTGGACACTTCTAGCCAATAGGAATACAGCAGGCACCTGTTCCAATTAACCTAAGTGCACCAGATACAGATGGTAACTCGTCAGCTGCATCATTAAAATATAGCGCAAAGCACCCCTCTAACTCCAGTTACTGCCATTCTGCCATTCCGGCTAATGCAGTCATGTCCTGATGCTGCAGAATGCTTTCAAAACAAAACAAAACAATACCCTGGACAAAAGGTGACAGGCTCACTTGGAGAATGGGCATTTTACTCCATCCCCAGGGAAACCTCTGGCTGGAGGCAACTGCCAATAGCTAAGCAGGTGAATCTGAGAATCAATGGAGAGATTAAAACAACGAGGAGTCCTTGTGGCACCTTAGAGACTAACAAATTTATTTGGGCATAAGCTTTGGTGGGCTACAACCCACTTCATCAGATGCATGGAGTGGAAAATACAGGAGCAGGTATAAATACATGAAAGGATGGGAGTTGCCTTACCAAGTGTGAGGTCAGTCTAATGAGACAATTCAATTAACAGCAGGATACCAGGGGAGGAAAAATAACTTTTGAAGTGGTAATGAGAGTGGCCCATTACAGACAGTTGACAAGAAGGTGTGAGTAACAGTAGGGGGAAATTAGTATTGGGGAAATTTGGTTTAGGTTTTGTAATGACCCAACCACTCCCAGTCTTTATTCAGGCCTAATCTGATTGTGTCCAGTTTGCAAATTAATTCCAGTTCTCCAGTTTCACGTTGGAGTCTGTTTTTGAAGGGTTTTTTTTGTTGAAGAATTGCCACTTTTAGGTCTGTTATTGAGTGACCAGAGAGATTGAAGTGTTCTCCGACTGGTTTTTGAATGTTATGATGCCTGATGTCCGATTTGTGTCCATTTATTCTTTTGCGTAGAGACTGTCCAGTTTGGCCAATGTACATGGCAGAGGGGCATGACTGTTTAAATACACTTTCTCTGTGCCTGGGTCTATGAGGTTTCCAGTATCCAGGTCTAGCACAGAATTCTGTAGTAGGCACGTCTCACGGGGCATGGGAAGAATATTTTGCCATGGTTTGCTTTCAAGGAGTATCGCAATACTGTGCTTTAGGCTCTCAGCTCTACTCAGTGAGTAAACACACTGGAAAGAATATTTTATCTTCCCAGCTAGGACAGGCTGTCTGGTTTGAAGTGAAATAACAATATAGTGCTCTGCACCGATATATAGTCCCTTCCACCACCCCCACAACACAGCACAAACATGGATACAACCTCAGAACCCCACCAGAGGGGGGGGGGGTAACCTCCCTATGTAGGACTGGGTCCTGCTTCCATTGAGGTAAATGGTAAAACTGCCTTTGATTTCCTTAATGCAGGATCATGCCCCTGGACATGAGGAAAGATAGGCAACAAATGGTGTGATAGTTGGTGCATCAGCCTCACTTCTATTAGAAATGTCTGCTCTTTGGCCAAACTGTTCTCTTGCATGCTCATGATCTTAGTTTAAAATATTGCATTTGAATTCAGCCGAATTTGGCATTTAAACAATCGTCACAGTAGCAAATCCAAAAACCCTGTCATGTATTTTTTGGTCAATTGGACAATTTGTTCTGGGATTCAAATACACCGTAAAAGGCACAGACGCTCATTTATAAATATTGTTTCCTCCGATTGTTTTATTTGTATTAAAATGGCTGAATCTAGAGCAATTCCTTGACATTAATAGTCATAAAATAAGTAGCAGAAAAGTCCCATTCTTTAAATAAAAAGCAGCACATCAATTAATTTTATCACCATAAAACCCCTATATTTTTATTCTCAAGAGAAAACATACTTTTAAATGGAGAACCGATACAATTCAGCAGTCTTACTATGTGAATTTTGTTGCTGGTAAATGATTTATTCCTTATCAGAGGACAGAAATGTTATCCGATCTATGCGAGCAACTAAAAAGCAGAGGACATGCTAGGTTTAAAATGAACCAACCTGTACATTCGGCACTGAGAAGAGATCCAAGAAGACCAGTGATGATCATGAGAGAGATTTTTGCCATTTTTGTGTACCACGCAATCCTTTTGCTAATGGATTGTGCAAGTATAGAGAAGCTGGATCGATGGTTCCAAAGTACAGGCCCTTGTTTGTTTACTTTGGGTAACCCTTTAATTTAAGGTTCCCAAATGTGCATTTGACGAGGATTCTCTGAAATGGTAGCTTGGATGTGAAAGGAGGAGTAACCACCCCACCCTTGCACAGGATAAACCTATTGCATAGTTTCAAACCCCAAGAAATATTGTGGGCCAGGTTAGGTGGGTTTATATTTGCTGTTGCCCATGTAAAAAAACAGCCACAGAGCCCAAGTTCCAGAACCAGTGGCAGATTAACGCATGGGCCCACAGGGCCCGTGCCCAGGGCTGCCCAGGACAGATAGAAGGTCCAGGGCTCCCCACAGTGGCCTGGGCTCCCTGGGCGCCTCTTACCACAGCCCAGCTCCGGCTTCCAGCCTGGCCAGGGGGCACAGGGCCGGATTAACGCAGGGGCTTTAGGGGCTGCTGCCCGGGACCCCGGCGAAACAGGGCTCAGGCAGGCTGCCTGCATGCCGTGGCCCCACGCTGCTCCTGCAAGTGGCCGGCTGCTGGCACATCTCTGCAGCCCCTGGCGGGGGGAAGGGGAGGCAGCTCCGCGCGCTGCCCCCACCCCCAGTACCATCCCCATAGTTCCCATTAACGCTTGTGGGGATGGTGTTTGCAGGCCTGGGCAGCGCACGAAGACATGCTGTCCCCCTCCCCTAAGGGGCATGCAGAGACGTGCCAGCAACCAGCTGCTTTTGGGAGCGGCGTGGGGCTATGGCATGTAGGCAGGCAGCCTGCCTGAGCCCTGCTGTGCCGCCGGCCGGGAACCACCTGTGGTAAACGCCTCCCTGCCGGAGCTTGCACCTCGCACCCCCTCTCACACCCTAACACTCTGCCCCAGCCTGGAGCCCCCTCCTGCACCCAAACTCCCTCCCAGAGCCCACACCCCTCACCCTGCCCCAGCCTGGAGCCCTTACACCCAAACTCCCTCCCAGAGCCCACACCCCTCACCCTCTCCTGCACCCCAACACTCTGCCCCAGCCTGGAGCCCCCTCCTGCACCAAACTCTCTCCCAGAGCCCACACCCCTCACCCTCTCCTGCACCCCAACACTCTGCCCCAGCCTGGAGCCCCTGCACCCAAACTCCCTCCCAGAAAGCAACTAATATAACAGCTGTTCTAAGGTAAGAAGTCGGCTCTTTTGAATTAACTATATTCTACATGTTTTGAGACTGAAATGTAACCACAGAACGGCTTTATGTTAATTAAAAGGCAAGTTTAGTATAGGGTTAATAGCCTCGATGCCATAATTGTGATCGTTTTGTTTTAAATTAGGAAAAAGACTTGTATACAGGGGCCCCACAAAATCTAATAGCCCTGGGCCCACAGGAGAGTTAATCCAGCCCTAAGGGGGCAGGGTCTTGGGGGGGAAGGAGAGGAGCAGGGGGCAGGGCCCCATGGTGAGGGGGAATGAGGGGGGAGGGGAATGTTCTTTGTGACCAGGGCCCCAATAAATCTTAATCTGCCTCTGACCAGAACATCAGCTGGGGTGAGCTGATAATGCCACAAACTCCTCTGTGCTGGCAGACCTGTAGAGGTCAGCGCAAGCCACAAAGGGGATGGTGCCTCGCCAAGGAATCTCCACTGGGTCCTGATTCAGAACCTCTTGAAGTCCAGGGAAGTCCCTTTAACTGACAGTGGGGTTTGAATGGTGCGCTTAATGCAGCCCTCCACAGTGGAAAATCTTAAGGATTTCTCTTTGTTTCACCCCAATTCCTTTCTCATCCCTCCATCCCCCGTGAGTTATTGCAGGCGGCCATACTGACACCAGGCAGTATAATTTGCACTGGCTTTCTGTGCATCCAGCCCCAGTCAATTGTTTAGTAACATGAGCACTGTGTTTCTGGGGTTCTGTACAGTAAGAATGTGTATTCAGGGAAGCTTGCTGTAATGCAAACATGAGAAACTGAGTCAAGCCCAGAGGTGTGTACTAAATGCCCCCAACTAACCAGGTAGAGCAACACCTACTGAAAACTTTGAAACAAAGAGTGAGATTTTTCAGCCCCGTCTGGGTAAAAGGGTCCGGGGATTGAAGTCCATGGCAAAATTCCTAGTGACTTTATGGGGCCAGAATTTCACCCTGGAGCAACATAAAGGGGCTCTATAAACACCAGTTCCATCCAGAACAGGACTCCCCTGGTGCAGGCACTGTAGAGGACTGCTGTAAGACTGCTTTCCAAGGACCCCCGCAAAAGCCCTGGCGTAGGCCAGGAGCAGGGCTGGAGATGGGAGGGGTGTATTGGGGTCAGGGACAAGTTAGCGGGACAGCACAGTCTTACTCAAAGTATCTAAATAGGAATACATGTCAAAGTAGGGTGACCAGACAGCAAGTGTGAAAAATCGGGACAGGGGGTGGGAGGTAATAGGAGCCTATATAAGAAAAAAAAACCAAAATCGGGACTGTCCCTATAAAATCGGCACATCTGGTGACCCTATGTCAAAGGGGATTGAATGTGATCTTTAGGCCCCTTTCTGTTAGTGCAGAACCCTGCAGCCATGTGGAATCCGGTTGATTTTCCAGATTGCAGGGCCTTGATCAGTAATTGGTTCCTTGTCCTGGGACCATATATACGCTTATCTTAACTGAGCTGATAGTATTGTTAAACGGAGTTGTAATCTAATACACTGCCAATCAAATAGCCTGCCTTTTAAGAGCTACAGTCTTCTCTTTTTACCCAGGAGACCCTTATTCTGACCTACCTTTCTGCCAGGAGTTTGCCCCCCAGAATAGATGACTAATGTGCTCCTGATTAACACTACAGAATCAGGTCTCATAATTGTGGCACCAAGTACTGGTATAAGTACTGGTTATTCCCCTCTATTTGGCACTGTTGAGGCCACACCTGGAGTATTGCATCCAGTTTGGTTCCCCAACTACAGAAAGGATGTGGACAAATTGAAGAGAGTCCAGTGGAGGGCAACAAAAATGATTAGGGGGCTGGGGCACATGACTTACGAGGAGAGGCTGAGGGAACTGGGGTTATTTAGTCTGCAGAAGAGAAGAGTGAAGGGGGATTTGATAGCAGCCTTCAACTACCTGAAGGGGGGTTCCAAAGAGATGGAGCTCGGCTGTTCTCAATGGTGGCAGATGACAGAACAAGAAGCAATGGTCTCAAGTTGCAGTGGGGAAAGGTCTAGATTGGATATTAGGAAACACTATTTCACTAGGAGGGCAGTGAAGCACTGGAATGGGTTACCTAAGGAGGTGGTGGAATCTCCATCCTTAGAGGTTTTTAAGGCCTGGCTTGACAAAGCCCTGGCTGGGATGATTTAGCTGATGCTGGTCCTGCTTTGAGCAGGGGGTTGGACTAGATGACCTCCTGAGGTCTCTTCCAATCCTAATCTTCTATGATTCTATGATCAGAGATCCCGCTTTAAATGAGAATATCTGTGCTGGAATGAATAATAGACTTAACTGGCAACTGTAAAAGATGTCCAAACCTAAAGATTTTAAATCAGGATTACATTTTAAAGAATATGTTTGTTATGTGGGGCTATTACCTCTCTGTATTAACTCTAATAACTTTGCTAGAAGAGAGGAAGAGCTGCGACTTTTCCTTTGATGACTTCTGAAGGCAGATGAGCTTTGGCAAGCAACCCCGGGTCTTTGCAAAGCAAGATGGATATTCTATTATTGTAATTGTTACAGAATTCTGGAGAGCATTTCACAGAGTAATAAGCACTCACAAACAGGCTAACTGGATTCCATGTGGAATAGAATATGGATGCACCGGTATGGCGGAGGCTGGAGAATGACCTCTCACTTGCTATGCGGTTATAATGGCCCTTGGGTTGTTGTAAAAGTGTTTGAGTTTATGAACCGTGAATGCTGTGCTCTGTGTCCAAAAAATTAAAAATGTTCCTTCCTGCAGCTGATGTGAGAGACATTTACGGTTGTGGAGGTATTTTGGAGTCACTTTTTGAATAAGGGGAGAACCGATAAGCTGCAGATTAAAACAAGAGGCGCTAAAATTGAGTTATGGGTTTGTAAAATCTGTTGCCCTTTGCCAGCAAAGATCATTTATTTTTTGAGACGTGACATTTCATCTCATTTGGTTTTGCAGTATTTGAAATTGTTTGTGTTTGACATAGCCGGTAGGGTTTCCAAGGGACCATTATCAAATTTCCGCTCTAGATAGATGAGTTAAGATGTGTTAATGTGTTTGTGATGTAAATTGAATGCAAAGTAGAGAGGGTAATAATCGTCACTCATTGTCTGTGTATAAGAACATGAAAATGTGGGAAAATAAGAGAAGCAAATTGGTATAAAACAGTGAAACAATACGAGTTGCACAGATAAAAGGAATGTGCAGAATAGCCAACTCTAACAAACAAAGGACAATTAGAGTCTCATTATTTTCAAGGTTTTTTAATAAGAACATAGTTCTGTCAAATTATTTTGGTTTATGGTGCATGTTTCAGTTCTAATAATATTTGCAACATTAATGCTAATTAATCTCCACAGAAAATGCCATCATCATTAGAATAAGCAAGGCCATTAATCTAAGCCATTTTATAAATCCATAGCAACTACTATCAATTATTGTGGCACCAAATGAAAATAATGAATTTATCTTTTATTTATTTCATTTGCAAACAAAATCCCCAGTACTGGGATTTGCACGACACCATAAATACTTTGGAGAGCGAAGCGTTGTTGTTCTGTTAGATCTCAGCAATGAAATATTGATCCGGCTTAATTTTGACTTAAAATGGTCAAGTTCTCAAAGGGGGTCTACTTAAAATTCAGAATTAACTTCAGTGCTCTCCCATAACTGAGATCTCTGTAACAATTACAGCTGACCGGAGGACAATCATTCCATTTCGTGGCAACTTTTGAGGCTTCAAAATTTGTTTTTGTTCCACACTGGAATGAAAACAAAATCTTGTGAAGGTTTTCATGAAACAGAATTGGGTCAAAACATCCACTTTTGAATCAAAAAGCTCAGGTTTTTGATTCAGGTCTCTCTCTCTCTCTCTCTCTCTCTCTCATTAGAAGTGGAATTTGGAAACAGTCCTCTCATCAACCTTGTCAAAATCGATGCATCTCTGCAAAATAGTGTTGGCTTTGAGGAAACAGCACGTCAATGAAAACGTTCTGACCAGCTCTTTGTGGAAACTAGTAACATTAGCTCTAGTAACTTTACTCATCAAATTATCCTTTATAACAAGGACACCTTGCTGTCTGCTCACCTCCTGTGGCTATTCCGTGCTTTCAAGAATTTTGTAGAAGAGCCTCTGGATATTGTATGTGGAAAGCCTTTTGTAACTGGACTAAAAAACTGGACTAAAAATATAATTTTATTCAGAGGCGGCATTCCCATCCATGGCGATTTATCATTGTTATTATTTTAAATCTTATGGTCATTATAATCCACTTGGGAGGTCAGAGAAGGCTAATTCTCATGAGGGTTGTTGGGGTGGTTGGAGAAGAGGGAGAGAAATCGCTATAAGTTGATGGACCATATTGCCCCCTATAGGAGTTACACTTGCATTCATGGGGTGAAATCCTGGCCCCACTGAAGTCAAGAGGAGTTTTGCCATTGATTTCAATGGGGTCATGGTTTCATCCAGGGAGTTTATAACAGATTGCTCCCTTGGGGCAATGGGGATGAAGTCAGCATGGCTGGGCCCATCCCCTGAGGTGAAATAGGAAGGGTTCTGCCCCCTACACCTGTAGCTCTCAGGAGCCTTTTGGAGCCCAGGGCCCTTTGTTCCTGTGCTTTCACTCTACCACTGGAGACCCTCCCAGCCTTGCTTGGCTTCCAGGAGATCACGGCTCCAATGGAGCCATTGCCGAGGCTCCTTCCTGGCTGCTCTCCTAGAATGTTCCGGGTTGTGGGGATTTCCACTGTCACTATCATTTTGAAGGACAGCCTTTCTGTTGCAATGATTAACATACCAGGGCCAAATCATCGAGTGGTGTAAATTGTCAAAGCTCCATTGACGACAATGGCAAGGTATATCTTTGAAGTCAGTGGAACTAGGACATCTCAGGGGTTGCCCCTCGGTCTTACATCAGTTGGAAGATATAAACGAAAAGGGAGGTGCTGGACCATTGCATTGCTGCATGTAGCTAAGTGACTTGATTTTGTGTCCTTTTCTTTCGCTGTGCATAGCAGTCTCACAAGAGGCACCTTGGATGAAATTCACTCCTGGGCAGAGGGTTTGCACTAGTTCTACGCACCACTGAAGTCCCACTTACACCCTTAAACCCCTTCAATGACGCCTGGGGCTCGTGTTGTCTCCTCTGCACAGGGGTGAATCTCAACCCCGGTGTCTAAAATATATAAAATCACGCTCATATATGGGAAGCAGAATCCTTATCCTCAGGCTCTTCATTTTGCCAATCGCTCCAGGATGGGGAGTTCACAAATTTAGGTGGCTATTGTCACCCATCTTCTCTTTGCGCTGATGAGGGGGCACTTAGGGGAAGGAGAAGGTTGTTTTCAGTGGTGCAAGATGGCAGCCACTCCTGAAATTCCAGTGATGCTGGTGTTCAGTCAGTTTATACAAAAATAAAGAGTTGGCTCATAGCTCTTCCGCATTTGAAAGGCTTATTTCCCCCCTGCCCGGCTCAGGGTTTTTATTCCCTGCCCTGGGCATTGTTCTTCTGCTTTTATGTGGAGGTTTCAGTGTTTTGCCAAGAAAGAAGCTCCCCTTACTGAGTTCCCTCAAGAAACATCTCTCCTCACTAGGTGCCATCCCTCCCATTTTATTCAGGTTTTAATTAGGCTTCAGGATGGGCACACCGTGCGAACTCTCCTTTCATCTGGGAGCTCCAGTGCTGTGAAATATTACAGGAAGTGAATAACTGTCAGGAAGGAGCTCAGTCACCGGCTCTGCAGAAGCAGAGAACTACTTTGAAATATTCTTTTTCAAAGATGCTGAGTGACAGTCAGAAATGGCGAGACGGGCAAAAGATTCCCAAGGAAAAGGGTAAACACAATTATTAATTCATTAGCGTGACACATTTCACTGTGGCTCTAATAACTTCCTATTGGGTCTATTTTTGAAAATGTCTGATCAGGTTTCCTTTTAATTGTCTTTTCTGAAAATAAATGCAAGGCTGGGTTGGATCCGTTCCTACAGGGTTTGAATTTAGACCTCGCCGTTCCCACTTGCTTCCAAACACTAGGATTAATTCAACCTGGGTATGAACAGGTGAAATGCCACCAGAGCCCACTCCGCAGCTCCCAGATGTTGACAGGACTCACAGGTCATCAGGTCTGAACTTGCCCAGCATTTTTTAACAATTATTTTCCAAAAACCTGTTAGCTTGGCACCGTATCTCGCAATGTCCTCCAGGGGTTCCTTGTATGTTCAGTAAAGAGGCTCTTTCTGTCTCTAATTGGCATGAATGTGAACTGCCTCCACCCGAATTCTGGAAATTCATGTGAAAGATTTCTGATCCTCCCCTTTGTCCATCGGAAAAATCCATTGGATTAATATGGCTAACACTGTGTCCAGAAACCCATGTGAGACAGATACACCGTCAAGGGCAACATCTTGCACTTAATTAAAACCCTGTATGATTTAACGTTTGATATCAAAAGCATCATTACAATAAACAAGCCTGATCAGTATATAAGTCAATGACAGTCAACTTCCTTTTAAAAACCTATGGGCCAGATCCTCTTTTGGGGTATCTCCATTGACTGAATTGGAGCTAACTTCATTTAGACCAGCTGAAAAGCTAGTCCATACAACTCATTTGACAGAGATGGTCTAATCCCATTATGACAAGGACCTTGCCTTTCTTTGCTAAATGGTAGTAGGGGGTCACACATTTTATTGCTTCTGGCAGCCGAGTGCATGGGACACGCCAGCGACTCCTTGCATCCCTCCATTCTCCATTCTCCCCCATAAGCCACCTTCCAATCTCCTTCTATTTCAGGGACTCTCTCCAACTTCTTAGCGGGAAAAGTGGATCCCAGCGCTGTACAGGCCTTGCTGACACCTCCCAGGCACCTGGTATAGTTTGGAGGTGGGTTACAACAATTTATAGAGTATACAGTTGGAATCCATATAATCAACGAGGCAGACATTAGTTTTGTGTGGCTGCTGGTGAGAGTCTTGATAGGCAGAAGAAGGTCCAGAATGGGATACAGGGGCAGATACAAGAGTCTGGATCCTAAACTGGCTTAGGCACCTGTGATGGGGCATCTGCCCCATACTGGTGGAGAAAGGGTTAATAGCAGCCCTGGGGAGGCCGCGCAGCAGACAGCCAATCAGAGAGGGGCTGCAAGGAGCAGCCAATCAGGGCCGAGCAGGCCCATATATAAAGAGAGCTGCAGGGCAAAGGGGGCAGTTCCCTCTTGGCAGCCCAGGGAGAAAGGACTGGGTCCCTGAAGGGCTGAGGGAACATAATGAGTAAGCATAATACCCTTTAATTATAAAGCTTTCTGCTAACATAATATATAATGTGTAACACTTTAACGTGGCATGCAGCGTGTATAACATATACGCACTGGTTAACACACTCCTCATTCCCACTCCCTGCTCTGCCCATGGTACTGGCCTCGTTAAGCTATTTCTCTGCTTGTGACTGGTTACACGGAGACAGAAATTAGAATCTTTTGTTCATTTTGTTGCAACTTCATTTGGAACTTTCACTTCAAAGCAGGAAATCCCAAAGGCAGCCTGCCTTGGCAGTGGTGAAAGCGGGGGAAGCTATAAGCACCCCATCAGGCTCAAATCCAGAGCATCCTCGCGCGTTCTGGAATTAACCCAAGGCCCTGTTGGGTTGATGTTATCCAGAGGTTATCCTAACACAATGAGCCCTCAATCCTCAGTGATGTATTTCAGATCTGAGTTTTTGCTTGGACTCATCTGTTATCAATAAAGCCTTTTTCCTCCCCATTTTAATTTAAAAAACAAAGATCCTGTGTGTATAGTAGGCATTATACACACAGGATTTCTATCTATCTAACTAAGGGTGAGATTTTCAAAATGGTTGGCTTAATTCCGCTCCCATAGACGTCAAAGACGAATGCTTTTGAAAGATCCCACCGGTAGTGTTTTGATCCATTACTATAGAATGTTGCAATATATTTTAATAAGGGTGGATTGAAGAATTAGTGCAGACTTCAACCCATTTATATTGCTTACAACTATTCCCAAAAGAATACATTGTAAGATCTGCTACTTCACATAAATCCTTATAGTAGCTACCGCTACCTCTGCACGCTGAATGATGTGTGATCTCGGGTCCCACTGCTACTTCTCGACACTATTCAATTTTATTTTCTCAGAAAAAATAATACCAAGGACAATGCGGGAAAGAATTAAACCTCCCCTCTGAAGCTCACACTGCATACACTGTTACCGGTCACCTGCTTCTCTGTGGTGTTTACCATTTAATAAATGTTAGTCCTCACGTGTATTTTTCCTCAAGTTTTTAAAATTACCTTTTTGGTCACCCTCATGTAACATTCCCTGAAATGTTTCCCCATTATAGCTCACTCAGACCCTTTAGGAAGACAACCATTTATAGCTGATACCGCTTTGGAATTTTCTGCATTATTCATTGACTTCAAATTGAGAATAATTGTTCGGGACATTTTACAAAACATTTCCAATGTCACCATAAGCTTTTTCCATTGACCAGAAGGTTAAAAATAAGGAAGACGTAAGCACAGATTCATATTTATTTATTTCCTTATTTTTATGACCAGAAGGGACTATCATGATCATTTAGTCTGACATCCTGCCTAACACAGGCCAGAGAATCTCATGCAGTAATTTCAGCATCAAGCCCATAAGTTCTGGTTAAGCTATAGTGTGCCTTAGAAAGATATCCAATCTTGATTTAAAGATTGCAAGTAATAGAGAATCCACCCTGTCCCTCCATAGATTGTTCCAATGGTGAGTTACCCTCACTGTTCAAAATGTGTGCCTTGTTTCTAATCTGAATCTGCCTAGTTTTAGCATCAAATCATTGGATGTCACTATATCTTTTTCTGCTAGATTAAAGAGCTATCTACTACTGTAAATTTCTACCCTGTGTAGCTACTTGTAGACTGGGATCAAGTTACTGCTTAACCTTGGATAAACTAAACAGACTGAGCTTGTTTAAGTCTCTCGCATGTTTTTGACCGTTTCCAATTTGTCCATCTTTTTTTGAAGTCTGGACCCAGTATTCCAGCAACGATTTCACTAATACCATATCCAGAGATAATATCACCTCCCAACTCCTACTTCATATTCCCCTGTTTATACCCAAGAATCATGTTTGCCCTTGTGTCAGAGAGGTAGCTGTGTTAGTCTGGATCTGTAAAAAGCGACAAAGAGTCCTGTGGCACCTTATAGACTAACAGACGTATTTGGAGCATAAGCTTTCGTGGGTGAATACCCACTTCGTCAGATGCATGCATCTGACATGAAAGCTTAGTCCATAAGGTGCCACAGGACTCTCTGTCACCCTGGGAGCTACAAGGACAAACATGCAATTCTGTAGCTCACGGTCAATGGGTTATCTGCCATGATCCCCAAGTCTTTCTCTGAGTCACTGTTTTAAAGATTCATTCAGCCGTCTTAGAAGTGTGACTGACATTCTTTGTTCCTAGAGGTCTGACCTTGCATTTGGCTGCGTTAAAATGCCTGTTCAAATAATTCAGCTCAGTCTATAACACTATCGTTATTGACCGCTCCATCAATTTTTGTGTCATTTAAAAATTTTATAAGCAATTATTTTATTTTTTTATTCCAATCAGTGATAAAGATGTTCCTGATGCATTTAAAGAACTTTTCCTTAACACTACTGGTCATATAATTGTTTTCATTAATACCCTTAGCTTTCCATATTGATTATCTGCATTTAGTAACTGCTGACTTGCACTCATTCCTATATGCTTCCTGATCTTTCCATTTAGTGTATATTGTTTGGTTATTGCTGCTTGCATCTTCCCTCTTAGCCAGGAGGGTATTTTAATCAAAGAAGCCTTCTTTCGTGCCTGTGGAATTGTGTGTGTGATATCAAATAAAATATACTTAATCCAGTCTCAGTTATCAGTCACATTTTTATGTTTGTTTAAATATTTTCTCCTGCTCAATTTTCCTCGGTTGTTTTTGGCTTTTGGAACCCGGACTTTTAAAAGCCTCAAGTATATATGTTACTGGTTGGAACTATATTCTCCTTGCATTGTACACAAGAGGAACAGAGAGGCTAAGTGACTTGCCCAACGTCACACAAGGAAGTCGGTTGCGGAGCAGGGAATTGAACAGGCTACAGCCCTAACCATTAGAACATTCTGGTCAGGTTGCTTGGGGATTTATATTGTGGGCTATGCAAGTTACCCGTGTTGATGTGAAACCATTATTAAACAGCTAATAGTAATCCCTCTGTACAGTGTGTATTCCAGTTTGCCAAATGCTTCTCTCTCACATATCTGAGCATTTAAAAACAGAATACATTTTTACTCCTGCTGAATGTTCTGGAAATACATCCATGGATTTATCAGGGGAAAATATAGAACATGGCAACTTCTCCCTTGCTGCCTTCTTTCCCCCTTGAATATCAAATGGAACATTCCAATCTTTCACTGTTCATGTGGAAGGACTTCTGTTATTTTGAGGGGCTAATACATTGAAGGCTCTGCTCTCCACCCTGTTCCTCACTTAGCAGTCAGGCTAAAACACTTTGCTCCTCTCAATGTCACTTAGAGGAGGCAGCCTTATATCAACTTTCCCTGGAGTCTTTCCAATCACTCAAGCAGGCTTTGGATCCATCCCACTCCTCCTGAGCACAACCAACCTTCAGCTAAGGTCCTTTCCAGCAGTCCTCTTTCTGTCCTGAGGTAGAATAGACCTGCTTATTAGTATGAAATCCCTTGGATGTGGGAGTTGTATTGTCTATTTGTCTCCTCAGGAAAGATGCCCCGAACTGCTATCTCCTTTCCAAGCAGATGTATTCACAGCCTTGGCAGGACTTTGAAGCTAATGTGATTCAAGCTTTTGAGCTTGAGGTTAGGCCCATAGGTTTTTACTAGACACCAGTGAAAACCAGGCTTTCTGATGCCCTTGATTGAGAATATTAATAGTCACAGGACCCTTATCAAATTTTTATCTGATATTTTAAAAATTTACAACAACTATTTTTGGGGCGCAGAATTATTTTCTCTAGAATATTCTTCTTGTCATACCCCATTTTCCACCGAACACCTGTTCCAGTTGGGGTTCTTCTTTTTGATGAGGACAATTGAACTGAGAACGAAATCCTTGGGTTTGAAACAGTTTTCACTCTTGAATATTAGGAAGTCTGTAGCGTATAGCAATAGGGTAGTATCCCTTTAACCAGTTTAAATGGTTTGTGAGCCCTCTAGTGGTTCTCCCCAGAATCTATGGTTTTGAAAGTGCCAGAAACCAATCAGTGCCGCAGTGTGTATGGAGCTAGGCCTGGTATGTTTGGATATAGTTAGTAAATGTGGTTATTTGGAAGCCAACTCTCCCCGTGTGGTTTTTTTTATATTGTGTAAAGAGCAATAACCACAACAGTCTGATTTTAAAATATTATCATTAATTGCTAGCAGGAGTGACCAAGACAGTCGTGTGAATGTTTAGATGCATTATTCAGAGTGGCCACTAGGGGACATATAGTTAGGAGGTAAGAGTAACATGAAATAAAGTCAGTCTTGCATTCAGCCGGACCTGTGTGTGAAGTGAGGTGGTGTGGCCCTTTATGGAAGCAAACTGGTCTTACTGCAGGCTTAGCCTTTGCTTCGTTGTCCCTTACTTTCCTACCCTCAATCCCGGTTATGGTGAGTCCAGGCTGAAACAGCAGTGTGTGAGAGAGATCTATAGAACAGCAGAGATGGCTATGTATGACCTAGGACTTTTTTTTTCCAAATACCACCCCCAGCAGAATTCAGTTCTCTGCACTCCGAGGGTTGGACACTCTGGGTAAGCAGATGCCAAAGGTTCCATCAGGTGTCTTCAATCGGAGAAGAAGCCAGTTAATACCCAGCTCTATAGAATAGGACCTATAGCAGAGGATGCTGTCCTTACTGAAGCCTCACAACTGCTCAGGTGAAATAGTTCAATACTGGGTAAATATTTCATGCCATGCCATGTGATTTTTTTTTTTTTTTGAGCTGACACAATTTGACTTATGCAAGCAGGAAAAGCGTGAGTCAGTGAATGATTTCATAACAGTCTGTACAACCTAATCAAACACTGTGACCATGGAGAAATGAGCAAAGAACTTATCAGAAACAGGCTTGTTGCTGTAGGACTGAAAGACTGCAATTACAGTATCAGACTCCAGAATGATCCTAACCTTACACTAACGATCGCTAAAAACATAGTCCTCCAAAGTCAGTACGTAGACAAGCGACTGACACTCCTTGGGACTAACTTTGAGGAGGACCCTGCAAGAGAAGCCATAGACAAAGAGAGGACAATATCCCAGGATGTCCAGAAACACTACCCACCCAGCCCAAGTACAAGCAGAAAGGAAATCCAGAGAGGGCTATACTAACATGGTGCATAGAAAAGGAATACAACAAGAGCATGAAAGAATGCCCAAGGTGTAGCAAGCTACCTCACAGCAAGTGACTTTGTCCATCAAGGGACACCAAATACAGGAAATGTCTCAAACAAGGACATTATGCAGCAGTCTGCCAATCGAAGACCATGGCAGCAGCTGTCTTTGAAAAAGAATGCACACCTTGGAGCCATAGGAGTTGACCCAAAAGACTCACCATGGATCTCCACAATCACCTTGTGAGGGTATGAAATAGACTTCAAAACTGACACCAGTGCTGATGTAACAGTGATTCCAGAATTACTTTATAGGAGGATGAAATCACTAACATGTTGAGAACCAAAGATATTAAAAAGCCTAGGAAACTCCTGATTAAATGTGAAAGAAAAAACTTTGGTCACTCTAAAACTAAGAGAAAATTACATCCCAAGAGGTCTAGGCTGTGGATAGCCTATGCACTGCTCTACTTGATCACCCAGTAATCACAGCCCTAGGCCTGGTTATAAGAATAAAACCAGTCACCATGTGCCTAGAACCTGAGATCAGGAAGGGGTTCACACAATTATTCAAAGACTGGGGAAGCTAGAAGGAGAATACCACACAACTTTTACCAAAAGCAAATGGATTCAGCCCTGCAGAACTACTGTTCGAAAGGAAGTTGAGGTCCACTGTCCCAACCATTCTTTCCCAACTAGACTGTTGTTGGCCTGATTTCTCAAGACTATAGAAGACAGAAGCTCAATATAAAATCCATCAGAAGAGGGACTTTGAGAGGCACCACACAGTCAAATCCTTGAGAGTATGAATCCAGGAGATCACATCTGAGTCAAAAATTCTCAAGAAAATGGGACAGTGCAGGGAAGTGCCAAAATTGCTTGATTCTTCTTTACGAGGGTGCCTTCAGGAATCCTCTATCACAGGGGTAGGCAACCTATGGCATGCATGCCAAAGGCGGCACGTGAACTGATTTTCAGTGGCACTCACACTGCCCGGGTCCTGACCACAGGTCCGGGGGGGCTCTGCATTTTAATTTAATTTTAAATGAAGCTTCTTAAACATTTTAAAAACCTTATTTACTTTACATAGAACAATAGTTTAGTTATATATTACAGACTTATAGAAAAATGACTATAAGTATGACTGGCACGCAAAACCTTAAATTAGAGTGAATAAATGAAGACTCGGCACACCACTTCTGAAAGGTTGCCGACCCCTGCTCTATCGGAATGGGTGTCGTCTTGGTTCATCAGTCTACCCTGTCCTTGACAGGGTTGTTTATTTGTGTTTTATGCTGATATTTCATTCCTATAATGTTGTTCTTCAGTGAAAAGTGTGGATAAACATTTCTCACCCTTCTGTGATGTGGTATATACCCCACACTGGCACTAAAAGAGTTAACTGGAGCTAGACTGCTCCATGAAGGGACCTGGTTGCACCAGGGAGGTGGGCCAGGGGCAGCTGAAGACGAGAACCAGCTGGGGAAGGAGCTGGGTGGAGAGCATAGAGAGAGGAAGCCCAACTGAGTAAGGGGCTGGAGGGAAAGAACTCTGCAGAGCCTGTCTGGGTGCTAGAAGGAAGGGCCTTGAGAGAGGCAGGTGTACAGTGAGTCTGGGGAGGAGCTGTGGGAAAGGACCTGAAGGAAGGCCAAGAAAGGAAGAAGTCCAGGGAAGCCGTGAGGACTGTAAAGGTGCAGATCTTGGCTGCTTCACACAGTGTTCCTGGACTGGAATTCAGAGGAGACAAAGGGCCTGCGTTCCCTGACTTGTTGCTGCGGAAACACCTGGCTCAAAGGGGAGAAGGACTGTTGGATTTGGAGCCACACTTCAAGAGAGGAAAGCCCTGGGGAGGTATTGCTCCACACAGGAGCAGGAGGAAAACCCTACAGAGCCTGGGAAGGGGCAAAGAGCCTGAGCATTATGTTTGTTTGAGTTGAGTTTACTGCACTCTTTGTTTACCCTGCAAGGGTTGGGCCAAACGTGACCTGGCCAGAGTCATGAGAAGAGGCAGATCATCACAACTATCGGCAGGGGTCTCTAGGGCAGGAGAGCTTGCTGTGCCACCAGGAGGCACTCTAACCATGGTCCACTCTTCTGTATGTTCCCTTTTTTTTCAAAGGGAGATGTGGTTTTAGTTGTGAATGTTTGGAGCCACTATTCATGGTAGCCACTAAGGAGGCATATAGTGAGAGGTAAGGGTCTATGCACAGAGGAAATAAAGACAGTCTGGACCATGGTGTTTCTATAGTCTCTACAAGGATGTCCTAAGCAGTTTCCAGCCATAGCAGAAGGGATGGTCTCTGCCTTAAGGAGCTTGCTGTGCAGAATGGACAAGTACACAAATGTGAGAGAAGGGTAACAATTGGGATGTTACAAATCAACGAACTTAACTATAGGCTGCATGACAGAAGAACTTAAATGTGGAGAGGGTGGAGACCTTGGGATGAGTTCAGACAGGTCACGCCAGGCATTAATTTAAAAACATATATCTACTTCTGCATACTTTGTATCATCAGTCAATTCACAATGTGCTAGGCCCAGAAGCGCCAGCTACCCTGCTGCCAGATTTCCCCATTACTCCACACCTTGTATAATCACCTTTACACAATGCAAAGTCAGGAAAAAATGCTGTTATATCACAGGATTGTTTTACATTCACTTTGCATCAGCACACGGTGCAGGGCAACAGGGAATTAAACTTCAGGCTTCAAATACTTTCAGTAGGTGGATCTGGGGCTCCTGTCTCAATGCTAGGTAATATTTCTGAATGAATCAGAGGTGACTTAGAGTAACTCACAACACTTTTTGAAGTCTCACGGTCTCAATCCGATCTGGGTTATGGCCAACTCACTGAGGCTTACTTCTAAAGCAGTTATTTATAGACTCTTCTCCAGCTCAGCAGTCTCTTGTGAAAGTTTCTGAACATCAGCTCTTCAAGCAATCAGCATAAAATTAAAATTTTCAATTTGAATGGCGAACAAACAGGTTAAGGAAACCGCAATGTTATCCAGCAAATCCTTCCTTTCCCGGGAGGCTTAGCGTCTTTAAATATTAATCATCGGTGTCTCTACTCTTCTGTAATCTTAAAATACTCAATCTCATTCTAAGATGGAAAACATTTCATTTGCAAAACCAAAAGCAAATGCCAATATAATTTCCTACGAAGCCCCTCGAATTCATATTATAATTAGGCTTGGAAGGGTTAGATTGTTATCGGTAAACATCAACTTCATCGCACATACACACACACACACACACACACACACACACACACACACACACACACACACACACACACACACACACACACACACACACACACACACACCCAACCAACCAACCAACCAACCAACCAACCAACCAACCAACCAACCAACCAAAAATATTTCCATTGATGATGATTGAAATTTTCACAGTGGTAAAGTAAGAAAAATACTGCTTGAGAACTAATTTGCTTACAGGATATTTTGACATGTGGGGTTGACGAACCCTCTGCCCCCAATAATTTCACACCAGTGTGAACATTTAAATTGATAAAAATAAAAAAGCTTAAAAATAAGTATCAATAGCCATCAAAATGAAAAACAACCCTGAATTCTGCCAAGCCTAATGGAAAAGGAATAGGTCTTTAATTGTTTTCTTCTGTTTAAGAAATATAGTAAAGATAGGATGGTATTTGTTTTCCAGCTCCTGTTGTAAACAGACCGGTTGCCCTACTCAACTACAAGTGTTGTGGTGCTTTCTTAAGCCTGTAAAGTCATGCATGTCAGCAACTTTACTCATGCGAGTTGTTCCATTGACTACTTGCCGAAATGAATATTCACGTGCTTACGCCTTTGCAGGATTGGGCCCTTTAAAATTGTTCCACAGCAAATTGCTTGTCTGAAATTGTTTTAGTCATATAGCTAAAGAGCGACTTGAACCTGAAAAGCTTTTTAGTTCCCCCCAGTGGTGGAAAATATTAAATCGATGTTTTGTACTAATAATTTGGAAATACAAATCTGAAGAAACTTTCCCCACCCCTGTTCTAGCATAGCAGGCTGGCCTGGAATGACCTACTTTCTGTACTTTGTCTTTAAAAAAGTTTAAAATCTTAAACAAAAATGAATCACTTGACTGCAGGCAACGAGATGTCTGTGTGTGAAGGAGGGCAACACACGAGAAGTCCCAAGAATGTACTGAGTCTGACCTTGAATTGAATAAACATTGTTTTCTTTGGGGCGGAGGGGGGTGGAATTGCTAGCTGAATGCATCTTGAGAGATACCCTAGGCTTGATTAGTCACTGCTTTTGTATTTTCCTTTGAACTTTGTAGTTGTGTGCGTCAAGTGCAATATCGCTGATAATCTGTCTCCTGTGAAGAGGAGCAAATGAAAAAAACCTTCAGATAAAGTGAAACTTTTCATGGAAAACTATAGTTTTAGGCTCGTGTTTAATCCTCCATGTCAACTAACTGCTGCGGTGTGCTTCAAGGGTATGCTGTGTTTACACGGGTGGTGGGACCATACTCTTCATTTCTCTGACCACTGATGAATACGCTTAAGAAGTGTCCCTTATGGAAAAGTCCTAGAGAATTCAATTATTATTTGTGTTACTGTAGCACTTAGAGGCCTCAACTGAGAGTGGGGCTGCAGAGTGCCAAATTCCGTACTAACACAGGGCAAGACACTGTCTGCACCCATCGCGTTTATAATGGATGTAGACAGGGTGGGAGGGAAAACCGACACAGAGAGATGAAGTGATTTGCCCAAGGCCACATCATAATTCAATGGCAGAAGTGGGAAGAGAATCCAGGTTTTCTGAGGCCGGTCCAGTGCACTACTTTTGTACCACACTGAATTCAGGAATAAGACCAACAAGGTTCTACAGAAGTTTACCTAATAGTTTATAGAATGTAATAGTGAATGATAACCTGTCTCTAGCCATCCTGCAGTAGGGATATAATTCTCCATATATCCTATAGGACAGATTCAGGTGGAAAAGTTATTTTTTCAGAGAATTCTGTGTCTTCATCAAAAAGAACAGGAGTACTTGTGGCACCTTAGAGACTAACAAATTTATTAGAGCATAAGCTTTCGTGGGCTACAACCCACTTCTTCGGATGCATATAGAGTGAAACATTGAGGAGATATATATACACACATACAGAGAGCATGAACAGGTGGGAGTTGTCTTACCAACTCTGAGAGGCCAATTAAGTAAGAGAAAAAAAACTTTTGAAGTGATAATCAAGATAGCCCAGTACAGACAGTTTGATAAGAAGCAAGTGTGAGAGTACTTACAAGGGGAGATAGATTCAATGTTTGTAATGGCTCAGCCATTCCCAATCCCTGTTTAACCCTGAGTTGATTGTGTCTAGTTTGCATATCAATTCCAGCTCAGCAGTCTCTCGTTGGAGTCTGTTTTTGAAGTTTTTCTGTTTTAAGATAGCCACCCGCAGGTCTGTCATAGAATGGCCAGACAGGTTAAAGTGTTCTCCCACTGGTTTTTGAGTATTATGATTCCTGATGTCAGATTTGTGTCCATTAATTCTTTTGCGTAGAGACTGTCCGGTTTGGCCAATGTACATGGCAGAGGGGCATTGCTGGCACATGATGGCATATATCACATTGGTAGATGTGCAGGTGAACGAGCCCCTGATGGTATGGTTGATGTGATTAGGCCCTATGATGGTGTCACTTGAATAGATATGTGGACAGAGTTGGCATCGGGCTTTGTTACAAGGATAGGTTCCAGGGTCAGTGTTTTTGTTCAGTGATGTGTGGTTGCTGGTGAGTATTTGCTTTAGGTTGGGGGGTTGTCTGTAAGCAAGGACAGGTCTGTCTCCCAAGATCTGTGAGAGTAAAGGATCATCTTTCAGGATAGGTTGTAGATCTCTGATGATGCGCTGGAGAGGTTTTAGTTGGGGGCTGAAGGTGACAGCTAATGGTGTTCTGTTATTTTCTTTGTTGGCCCTGTCTTGTAGGAGGTGACTTCTGGGTACTCGTCTGGCTCTGTCAATCTGTTTTTTCACTTCAGCAGGTGGGTATTGTAGTTTTAAGAATGCTTGATAGAGATCTTGTAGGTGCTTGTCTCTATCTGAGGGATTGGAGCAAATGCGGTTATATCTTAGAGCTTGGCTGTAGACAATGGATCGTGTGGTGTGTCCTGGATGGAAGCTGGAGGCATGTAGGTAAGTGTAGCGGTCAGTAGGTTTCCGGTACAGGGTGTGTCTTCATCGTTGCTCTGGCCAATGACAAACCCGTCAAAGGCAAAGACTAAATTGGAATGTGAGCCAATAAAGCAAAGAACAAATAACCCTGCATCACAAGCTGAGATGATGGGGATAAGAGCAATTAATTTTAGAAAGAAATGCATTATAGGCTGTAGCCTATATGATATGCTTATCCTGACCCCAGGAAGGTTAAATACCCATTACCCACATGGAATTTATATTCCCACTAACTACACGTTTCATAAACAAAGTGAAAACTAGCACAGAGAAGAGTGCACTGGACAGGATGCTTCTAGCTCTCTCATTCCTGTCTCCATAGTCTTTTTCCCTCTGTGTGCAGAGGTGCCAACACTGGACTGTAGCAGGGTGGTCACCGCGCTCTTGCCCGGAAGGGCTTAAAACAGCCCTGGCAGAGGGCTGGGGCAGGGGGAAAGCTAGGCTGATTGGGGAAGTAGGCACAGCTGGGAGCCACACCCCAAACAGACCACAGCCGGCCCCTATAAAAAGGCTTTGAGCCAGGAGCACAGTCTCTCTCTAGCTGTAGAGGGAGGGACCTGGCTGCAGGGACCTGAGCAGAGTACCTGAGTGGAGCAGGGCTGTGGAAAGGCAGAGGAGCTGGGGAGCTCCAGCCTGGAAAGCCCCAGGCTGCGGCCTCGCAGAAGGCCAATGGGTACTGGGGGTTGCAGAGGGCAGTGCAGGGGTAGGCCAAGGCAGCAGGTCCAAACCCAACCTTGCCAGTGATGAGTAGGCTGATACTGCAGGCTGCTCCAGGGCAGTAGCCAAGACTGAGGTGAAATGGGGATAGTGGGTGGAGGTTCCCCTGGGAGGGGGAGACCCAGAGCAGTGAGGGGTTACTGCCAGGGGGCAGCACCCCAGACAACAGGGCACCGGGTCCGGGAGGGACACGGGCCAAGTGGTAGTGGGACAGCAGCCTGCAGAAGGTGCTCCAGTGGCTGGAGAGCTAATTCCCGAGATGACCAGCAGGAGGCGCCGCAGGGGTGAGTCCCGCGCCCTTACACGGACACAGATACCTACAAGAAACCAGAGTATTAAACCCGTTTCCTTGATTGTTTGGGGTTGGAGAAGGGAATCATGGTAATCTACAATTTTAGCGAGAAATTGGTGTACTGTATTATTCACCTACATGATCCCACCCCCCGCCGAAGTAAAAAATGCAGTATTAAACTGAGCACCTGCCTTTTTCCAACCCTAGCTACTGCAGAATATTTAGGGCCCCAGTCAAACCTATGGTATATTCTGGCTCTGGAAGTGATCACAGTCACCAAGTTAAAGGCCAGAAGGAACCATCAGAGTGTCTAGT
>NW_020664616.1:0-21668 GCF_002925995.2 Terrapene triunguis | reverse complement strand
ATTTTATCTCTGAAGCAGACGACTTCTCAAAAATTGTAGACCAGTGTAATGAGTAAGGTAATGATTTAATCATGGGTATTTTATGTAAAAGTCATGGACAGGTCACGGGCAAGAAACAAAAAATCATTGCCCATGACTTATACCATTAATACCCCTCATTGAATCTTGGGGAGCGGAGCCCAGGGGCACCAGCTGTGGGGAGAGGGAGTCTGGGGGCCATGTGGCATCACCTATGGGGGGAGAAACCCTGGGGGCCTCCTGCCACTCCAGCTGCTGCCTGGGAGGGAAGCCCCAGGGGGCCAGCTGCTTCTCCAGCTACCCCAGGAGAGCTGCTGGGAGCCACTGAGCTGTGGCTACTCCCGCTGCCCTCAGAACCGCTGCTCAAGCGATCCCCAGGGCCAGCTGCTTGGGAGGCCCTGGACTCAGCCACAGGGGCCACTGCAGAAGTCACAGAGGTCACAGGAGGTTGCAGGAAGTCATGGAAGCTGTGATGTCTGCGACCTCCGTGACAGACATGGATGCCTAATAAAGAGACAAACCCCTCCCTGCTGTGACTGCAGTTCCTGGAAGAGAAGAACAGAAAGTGAAGAGAGAAGGAAAAAGAGAGACTCCCTGTCACCTCTCCCCTGCTCCCTCCCCCTTGTATTCTATAATCCCATCCCACTGGGTTCCCTGTGCTGGTGCCATGGGGGTGACACTAGAGTTCTGGGGATTTGGGGGGGGGAAGGGGGCTCTTCACTTCTCAACAATTCACATAAATTTGTCTTTGGGCTGAAATTTCTCCTGTGGGGCCTCTCAGTCAGAGCTCTACCTCACCCCCTTTCGTGGGGAGGGAGGTGTAAATTGCAGAGTTGGCAGAGAAGTCTCCCATAAAGGGTCATATTGTTCTGGTGACTGGTTCTGACCTGGGTCACATGTCCTCTGACACAGGATCATGTGCAGAACATGGAAGCTCTGGCTTTTCCTCAATGCTGTAGAGTGTGAGTTCCTGGTAAAGGGCAGGGGGAGAGGGAGCAAGAAGAAAAAGGCAGAGATATTGGAGATGAGAAATGGGGGAAGAAGAAAGAGACAGAGAACACAGAGAGACAATAAATGATTGAAGCAAAACAGGTGTCCCAACTCAATATCACAGGTGTTCAGCGAGCTGGGTAGTTGTAGGTTTTCCACAGTGTCAAGTCTGAACTTTGATTCTAGCAATGTGAGTTCAAATATCAAAGGGATCTCCACATACCTGATCTCTTCCCCGCCCCTTGGCTGCCTTTTTAGTTTTAATTTTTATTTTGAAATATTTGGCTTACCTGTGATCTTCTCTTTCCCTAACTGTATTGCAATTTGGGTGGGTTGTTTTTGTTTTTTTTTGCCTCCCTTTTGTTCATGTCATTATAATTGTAACAGCAAAGAAATCTGCAGAGGCAAAAACTGACTCAAACCTTTATTTCCCCATCATGCAGGAACATCATACAAACATTGCACACAGCTGGAATCATAACACAGAAGGCAAGGGGATGGGAGATGCAGGGTTCCAAGTGTTCTGTCTTTCGCAGATGACACATTCCAGCCCCTTGTATGCTTCTATCCTGTGTGACCTGCTGGGCTTTGAGACATTTATTGTCTCATTCTATGTATAATGTGATTATAACACAATGCAGCTGAAATCAAACCACTTCCAGACAAGGAACCAACAAAAAGAAAAAAAGCCATTAGTGCATTGGCTGGGAATTGAACCCAGGTCAACTGTTTGGAAGGCAACTATACTAGCCACTATACCACCAATGCATCTAGTGTAGATAGCTTTCCTGCATGCTATGTGTGCTAGCAAATGTGGCAACACATGCCCACAGAACTACTAAGCAGGGTGGATGGTCTGGAAGCTGCCTGACAGGTGGGAGCAGAGTTACCATCCAAGAGTGACTGAAAGGGGGCAAAGGTGAAAACAGATCTCATTGGGAGCTAGCCCCACACCCAACCTGCCCCTAGGAGAGGGGAAATGAAGCTCAACTTCAATCATAGAAAAATCTTCCCTGAGAAGGAAGGGGACAGCTTGTTTTAAAGACAAGGTTTGTGTTTGTTCCTGCTACATGCAGAGGGGCTGGATAATGCTGATTCCAGCCCCCAGACTCCAGGAGGATAAGGAACAAATTCAGGCTGCCAATGACCTGCAGGAGGGAGATGATTTTTTGACAGTAATGGACACCTTGTCCTAAAGGTCTTTGTCTGACCCCTTCTAGTGACTGTTTGGTACAGGAATGCAGCCCTCACTCCTGGGTCTCTCCTGTGGAAATAATGTTTCTGTGAAAAACACCAAAGCTTGTAACAGAAAGGAGGAAAAGGAAATGGCCACAGGATGGGACCAGGACATAAGGAATGAAACACAAGATGCTTCTTCCGTGTGCATTGAGTTGGCTGCAGGTTTGAAATGAACAAAAGGAAATATTTCTTCACACAACACACAGTCAACCTATGGAACTCTTTGCCAGAGGATGTTGTAAAGGCCAAGACTAGAACAGGGTTCAAAACTGGACTAGATAAGTGCATGGAGGACAGGTCCATCAATGGCTATTATCCAGCATGGGTAGGGATGGTGTCTATATCCTCTCTTTGCCAGAAGCTGGGAATGGGTGACAGGGGATGGATCACTTGATGATTCCCTGTTCTGTTCATTCCCTCTGGGGCACCTGGCATTGGCCAGTATCAGAAGACAGGATACTGGGCTAGATGGACCCTTGCTGTGACCTAGTATCGCTGTTCTTATGTTCTAACTTCTGTTTGTGGAAGGGACAAACTTTGGGGCTATACCGAGCTGAAGAAGAGTTCTGGGTTAGCTCCAAAGCTTGTCTCTTTCACCAACAGAAGCTGGTCCTCTACAAGCTCTGACCCTCACCTGCCTTGTCTCTCTTGGACTCTGAAAAGGGTTTTCTCCCAACTCCCTTTGGAGAGAAGTTAAGTTTTCCCTCTGGAAAACCATAATGCTGAAGCACTTATATTGATGGTGATATTAGGATGGAAGGATTATTTAATATTATAAGTACATGAATCTAAATCTGAGCCTCCTGTTTTGAAACTGGTTTTCCCAACTCAGTTCCAAATTCTCTTCTAGAAAGGCCTCTAAGATGTGTGCCTATGCCAGCAGAAGTGGCAAGGAGAAAGCCCACTAGTACTGTTCTTAGTCCCAGGTGGATTGTTAAGTTGCAGAGCGAGTTGATTTGTTTGGTGCTGAGAAAGCTGCCAGGACAGGTCTTTGGGCGACAGGTCTCCCAGCCCACCCCTGGCTGCTTCTCTGCCACAGTCACCACTGTAAGAGGATCCTGTATGCCCTTGGCAGTATGTCAGTCTCATAATCCAAAGGTCCTGAGTTCAAGCCTCAGCGAGAGGAGGTGGTTTTGTTCCCTGCTTCAACTTTTCTAAAGGAAATCCCAGAGAAAAGAAACTGGAGCAAACTGGTTTCTGGACACCCTCCCACCCATCTAACACAAACACAGACTTTTCTAAGACATTAACTCTTCCTTTTCCTTTATGATTCTTTAATGCAGCTGGAAATACCAGTTCCTAGAAGCCCCTTTCCACAGAGAACACAACTGCAGTGTTGTGAGAAAGGTGGGGGCTGCCAGGTTGTCATGGGCGAATAGTTAATGGGATGCACTAAAAATCCAGCAGAGTCATTCTCCTCCTCTCCATCCCCAAGCAGCTTTGAATCTTGATGACTGTGATACTGAGTTTATACTGCCTCAGCATCCTTGACCCCCACTGGTGTAGAGTCATTAGATCCCTGTTCATATTTCAGACCCGAGCGGGAGCAGCATCCCTGACCAGCAACTCACCATCTGCCCCAGGAGAACCAGCTGGTGGGCTGCATCCACAGGCAGACAGCTTATACCACTCCCCTCAGAGCAGCAGCCGCAGCTGTTGGCAGCTAATCTTCACCTGAGGCTTGGGGGAAGGAGCTGGGGATCACTTGTTATTTCTTCCATACATCGCGTGTCACTGGGTTTGAACACATTTCTCTCTAAAATGGATTTAAATTTAGAGCCCCTCCCCCCATTTCTGCTTTCTAAGTGCCTCATTCCTGTATATAAAACATAAGAACAGCCAGGCTGGACCAGACCAATGGTCCATCTAGCCCAGTGTCCTGTCTTCCAGCCGTGGCCAATGCCAGGTGCTTCAGAGGGAATGAACAGAACAGGTAATCATGAAGTGATCCATCCCCTGTCGCCCATTCCCAGCATCTGTACAGATGTGAACACAAAGAAACATTTGGGGACCACTTTCGGCTACTTAGAATCATAGAAGATTAGGGTTGGAAGAGACATCAGGAGGTCAGCTAGTCCAACCCCCTGCTCAAAGCAGGACCGATCCCAAATAAATCATCCCAGCCAGAGCTTTGTCAAGCCGGGCCTTAAAAACCGCTAATGATGGAGATTCCACATCCTCCCTGGGTAACCCATTCCAGTACTTCACAACTCTCCTAATTTCAGAGTGGTAGCCATGTTAGTCTGGTAGCCGTATCAGCAAAAACAACAAGGAGTCCTTGTGGCACCTTAGAAAGTAACAAATTTGGGCATAAGCTTTCATGGGCTAAAACCCACTTCATCAGATGCATGGAATGGAAAATACAGTAAACAGAATATATATTATAGCACATGAAAAGATGGGAGTTGCCAAGTGGGGGGTCAGTGCTAATGAGCCAATTCAATTAAGGTGGAAGTGGACTATTCTCAACAGTTGACAAGAAGGCATGAATACCAAGGGAGGGAAAATTACTTTTGTCGTGCTAATGATGCTAATGCCCATTTCCAACAGATAACAAGAAGGTGTAAGTATCAGCAGAGGTAATATTACTTTTTGTAGTGACGCATCCACTCCTGGTCTTTATTCAGGCCTAATTTGATGGTGTCCAGTTTGCAAATTAATTCCAGTTGGGAGACAGGCCAGTCCTTGCTTACAGACAGCCCCCCAACCTGAAGCAAATACTTACCAGCAACCACACACCACACAACAAAAACACTACCCCAGGAACCAATCCCTGCAACAAACCCCGTTGCCAACTCTGTCCGCATATCTATTCAAGGGACAGCATCATAGGACCTAACCACATCAGCCACACCATCAGGGGCTCATTCACCTGCACATCTACCAATGTGATATATGCCATCATGCGCCAGCAATGCCCCCTCATTGGACAAACCGGACAGTCTCTACACAAAAGAATAAATGGACACAAATCAGACATCAAGAATTGTAACTTTCAAAAACCAGTAGGAGAACACTTCAATCTCCCTGGACACTCAATAACAGACTTAAAGGTGGCAATTCTTCAACAACCAAAAACCTTCAAAAACAGACTCCAACGAGAGACTGCAGAACTGGAATTAATTTGCAAACTGGAAACCATCAAATTAGGCCTGAATAAAGACCATAGTCTCAAGCAGTGCCAGAGCCTGACATAGCGCCCATGGACAACCTGTGCTCTGCACATGCCGGCCATGCACATTTGCATGGACATACAGTTTCCCATAAAAGATGCGCCATCGCATGTCTCTGTACTTAAAAGGCACCCATTTCATTTGCAGATACTTTAAGGCTCCATTCAGTAAGTTCTGGGGACAGTTGCTCACCTTCAGTGGAACCTTCCTAAAATGGGCCTGCATCACCCTGTGGTACAATGACCACCATGTGGATGGAGCCTAAGGGGGGCCTTGCTGCTGTGGCCACTGCTGCAGCTTAAACCATCCTGCGAGCACCTTCCACCTAGCCACCCAATGAAAATCCTGTAGGACATAAGGTGGGAGTGGATGGACACTAGAGAATTGGGGGCTGTCCTAATCTCCTCCCTCTTCTGCCACCATTGGCCAACCCAAACCCGGTGCTGCACCCAGTGGGCTAAAAAAAAAAAAGAAAGAAAAAAAAGGCCAGATCTAAAGAGTCAGTTGCATTCTCTGCGGTTGCCCTGCCATTACCCTTTGGCCTGACCTGCCGTCCGTTCAGCTACCCACTGAAAATTGAAAAACAAGAAAGTAGAGCTGTAAAAGGCCTCAAAGCCCATCATGCCCAACCCCAACTCTGTCACCATCAGAAAAGCCAAACTTCTAACTAGGTAGGGACATCCTATTGCCCCACAAGAAGTGGAAGGCCATCGTGTTCAGTCTCAGCAGCACTCGTGGAGCTGGGGGAAATACATGGCTAAGAATATTTCCCACAGCCAAAAGATAGGTCTTGAGCATGACAACCTTCTGGGCTAATGAAAAGGTATACTTATGCCACCGGCTGAGCTGTTCCTCACAGGCCAGCAGCTGCCTCTCCCAGTTTGCGTTCCCCACCTCCTCCCTGACCCCAAAGAGTGGCCACAAGATGTTCACCACCCCAGAGGTGCTCCTATCCTGGCTGCTTATGAATTGCAAATCCCTGAAGGGTAAGAGAAACCCTTCACCAGTGTCCGATCCCACCCACCAGGCCCTTCTCTTTTCCAGTTTCACCACAGCTCTGGCTGCAGCTGAGTACCCCTCCAATAGTGTCACCAAAGTGTGGCAGTCTCCCAGGGAGCTCACTATCATGGCCATGTCATTTGCATGGGCAGCAGCCTTCAATGCAACAGCTCCCCTGCTTAGTCGTCCCAGGCTCTGGTTAGGGCAAACTATGCCTCGCTTCTGTGGAGTGCTCTAAGAAAAGGGTCCAAATAGAGCATGTTGAGAAGGGGCTCAATGGACAGCCCTGTCGTATGCCTGCATGCACAGGGATTTTGTTCCCTAGCCAACCATTCACTAACGGGCTGAATTTGAACAGCCTGAGACTAGAGCTATTAGAGGGGTGCAGCGCAGGGCCATAAGAATTAGGGATGCATTGAGGCAGCAATTTGAAGCTGAAAGCCACTAATATTTGTTGCTATGCATGGGAATGCAGTGCTTGTAATGCTAGGAGGTGACTGTGATTGGTGCAGACGATGCATTATGAAGGTTTAAGAAAATTGCCTGTTGCTTTGCAGGGCTGTTTGCTTTCAGTTAATGCAATAAAGATTGCTTTCAAACCAAAACTATTCTTTTATAAAAAAAAAAAAAAACAACCAAAACTATTCTTTTATTAAAAAAATAACCACCAGAGGACAGAGACAAACAAACAAAAACCATATGAGCACTGTGGGGGAAGGGAGGGTTCCATGAGGAGGTGGGGTCCCGGGACAGTTAAAGATTTGTATATGTCCAGGTATCATATGCAACCTTATCCTTAGGAGTATGGTGCACCGGGTACTGTACTTCAGCAGGAATAAACTGCAGAGGGACTAGTGTTGAGAGCACTGGGTACTGGGAGTCCACAGGGCTGGACTGTGATGGGGCAGGAGTGGAATGCAGTGGGTACAGACTGGAGCCAGGAGGTTGATAATAGTGTGTTGACAGTGTCTGGGGGGTACATGGGAAAGAATTTTGTGACAGCAGGTGCAGGGGAGGGTGGGTGCGGAGCTGCTCGGTTTGTAGTGCTAGTAGCGCCTGGAGCGTGTCCACTTGCCACTCCATAACGTTTAAGAGCTGCTCCGAGGCTTTGTTCTGGCACACAGTGTTCTCCTTCCAGTCCCTCTTCTTGCTGTCCGGCCACTCCTTCAATTCTTGTTTTTCGGCCACAAAGTGCTTCATGACATCATGCAGAAAGTTCTCTTTAATTCTTCATGGCTGCTTTCTAATTCTGCGTAGCCATTCAGCCAGGGATAACAAAGAGGGAGGCTGGGATCCCAAGGTCATATCTGTGAAGCCAAAATGCAACATTTTACAGAAGCAGTACTGTTTGCAACACAGAGATCACTGATTCAGTGATTTAAAACACAGCCACTATTCACATACCTATCACTAACTGCCTGACCCCAGGCAAGCACAAATGAGCCACAAGCCCCCCGAAATGGTAACAGCAGGGGCAGGGGAAAACACTGTTCCAGGACCATACAGTACAGTGGGCACGTAGCACTGGGGGAGAGCCAGCACTAAGGGGGGGGGCTTATAATCATTCCTGTGCCCATATTTTCCACAGGCTGTTTTCATTATAGAAGATATCTCACTGCTGAGGGTGACCAGGAAATCAAGGGAGGGTCTTCTCCAAGACTGCGGCTTCCGCACTGGCCCTTATGTGGCTCACCTGTGTAGAGCAATGGTCTCCCCCACCCACTCTGTGACAGCAGAGTGGTATGGGAAAGTTACCCTTAATGGGGCAAGAAACAAAGGAGCTCTGTCAAAGAACCTGTGGCAGCGGATTTCCAGGTATCTCCATGAGAGTTTCATGGAGATCTCTGGGGCAGATTCCCAAGAAGTGAGGGAATAAATCAACACCCTGTTCTGCAGCTCAGACTAGGCATATGGTGGAACACACATCATACAGACACAAGCCTCCTTTCTGCAACCCTCCTGCCCCCAACAACTCGCTTCAGTGATTCCCAAAATCAAAGCCACTTACCAGGGGCCTCCTCTCCTGTTTGCACTTCACCAAGCTCAGAAAGCTGTGACTGGCTAGCCTCCTCCGGGGTAGAGAAGAACTCCTAGCTGCATGCATCTCTAACCGCCGACTCATCCTCTGCCTCTGGGTCCCCCTATACCTCCACCTCCAAGATTTCCTCCTTCTGGCTCGGTCCACTCTCAACTGGCATGCGGGCCACCGAAGTATCCACGGTGGCCTTCACAGTGGAGGTGGGGTCACCACTGAGTATCGCGTTCAGCTCTTTGTAGAACCGGGAGCTTATGGGCGCAGCACTGGAGTGGCGGTTTGCCTCCTGTCCTTTGTAGTAGGTGTTCCACAGCTCCTTCACTTTGAGCCTGCACTGCAGTGTGTCCCGGTCATGGCCTCTTTCTCTCACGCATCGTGAAATCTGTCCATTGTTGTCAGAATTCCTACAGCTGGAGCACAGCTGGGACTGGACAGTCTCCTCTCTCCAAATGCTGATGAGGTCCAGCAGCTCGGCATTGCTCCAAGCGGGGTATTGCCTGGTGCGCGGAGCAGGCATGGTCACCTGGAAAGATGCGCTGAGACCACTGCAGGCGTCAGCGAGCAAACAAGAAGGAGACTTTCAAAATTCCCAAGGAATTTAAGGAGTGGGGTTCACGGTTGGTCACCTGAGGGCAGTGCAGTAGAGTTCAAACAGATGACCAGAGAGGAGAGAACAGGGATTGTGGGATACCTCCCGGAGGCCAATCGCAGTGCTGTAATTGACTAGGGT
The DNA here is from genome assembly GCF_002925995.2 of Terrapene triunguis. Classification (NCBI taxonomy): domain Eukaryota; kingdom Metazoa; phylum Chordata; order Testudines; family Emydidae; genus Terrapene; species Terrapene triunguis. The sequence goes on along the minus strand of NW_020664616.1, from coordinate 12,484 downwards.
GTCTACACTGGCACTGCAGCGCTGTAGCCCCAGCGCAGAAAGCTGTACGCCTCTCGTCGGGGTGGTTTTTTTTACAGCGCTGCATCGCCACAGTTTCTGCGCACTAAGTGGCTTGGCAGTGTGTTCACCTCAGAAGTTACACTGCAGAAAGCTGCTTTCCTGTGCAGAAACTTGCCAGTGTAGACAAGGCCGTAGATGGCTTACATAAGAATGCAAGACTGGTCATACTGGGTCAGACTAATGGTCCATCTAGCCCAGTGTGCTGTCTGAGAGTGACCAGTGCCAGATGGTTCAGAGCGCTTGTTGATGTGCAATGTGAGGGTCTTTCACCCTTACCTTTAACTTCATTGTTATCGATTCCTACTTATCCTATTTTACCACCCCGCCCCCGAGCTCTCTGGTCAAATCAGGTGTGAACCACTCCTTTGATAGAGATGTGCCCCAATCCAGCTGAATTGAGGTCTGAATTGGGGCAATGTCAGTTTGGAAAAGGCCTGCTTAACCTCGCAGGTTTCTCAAAGTATCTGTTGCTGTGAACTGCATGTAGTGTGGATGTGTGAACCCCAAAGATATCAAAAATGAAAGAAACACAAGGCCAATTCTGAGGAGGTTTCCAGAGCCAGGCCTGAGGGTTAAATAGCTGTGCTCAACAGGAAAAGGGGCCTCAGCTCCTATACAAATAACTGGTTGCAAAAACAAAACAAAAATTAAATTAAAAAACAAACAAAACAAAAAAAAAACCCCCACCAACCCAGAAAAGCTACCATCACACATCCATCACCATTTTAGATTTTGACATCTCCTGCCTGGTGTGATATCTTTGCTTTGCAAACAAGAGACCTGGGGAACTCTGTGGCTGTTACCCTCTAACTGGGAAAAAAGGTTACACATCTTCTCTCGAGTAATTTTCCTCTTAACAGAAGATTCATTTTAAAATTTATCACAATAAATTCCATTTTAAGAGAAATAATTACAGTCTATACTGGGTCTCTAGTCTCATACATGCTATTTCTCTCACATATTCCCCCACTCTAAATTCCTTTGGAGCGAGGTTTTAATTTAAGGATTAGCCACCATTTCCTAGATAGTAGGAGGGGGCAGGGAGAGAACTAGAAGAAAACCTGAATTATATTGTAACACTGCAAGTTATCACATAATCAGCCTCTTACGTTACACTAGTTTACTTCATGTTTAATTTCATTGTCACTGGTAACAACTTATTCAAAGATTACAAAATATAAACCTATGGGGTGTTTTCTCTTAATTCCCATTTCCATCCAGTGAGCTTTGTGTGAAATCACATTCTAAAATAACCTAGGAGCCTTCCATTTCTGAGAGTTAATTTCTACCTGGGTCTTCTCCAATAAGTGTGGGTGGAAGGGGTCTCACATTACATGGGAAGGTTGCATCATGAGAAAAACCACTGGTGCTCTATTTTCACACTTTCTAATCTATCAGAGTAGCAGGAGGTGGAGAAGTGATACCAATGCATAAGACTAAGTAGCAAACCTAAGAGACCCAACCACAGACTCTGGACTCAGCATTCATGTATCCTGCAGTCTGAACTTGGAATCTGATACATTCCTTCATTGGCTACCATCATCTCCCCAGCATGGAAGTGCTTCTTGTCCAACAAGGCAGCCAGATTGGAACTATAGGCATGGAATGGCGCTGATGGAATCAGCTGTTTCTCTCTGTGCTTCATGAAACTTTGGATCCAAATGGCAATGGACAATTGTTTACAATTTATTCATGGCATCCTTTAGGGCCGTGAGCACTGCCACTTAACTAGGGAGCAGTGTTCTAAAAATAGTTTACCTGGGCCACAGGTCACCATAGCTTCCATCTCTGGGGTGAAAATCAATCACTAGTATCGGCAATTTCTACCTGAGTTCTTGTCAAATCTTTGACCTTACTTGGAGTAATTTTACACTTCTCTGGCATAGAATTCTTCACCAAACACACAACATATCAGTAGTGATAGTGAGGTATAACTCCCCCAAATATGTCCTTTTGTTTCTTTAATCTGGTGGCACAGATTTAAATTAGGGATTACATTCAGGTGTGTTTTAGAATCCCTATAAGACACCAAATATCAGGTATGTATTAAAAGTAGGTATCTTTCTGCAGCTATATCACATTCAACATGGATTAAATTTTCTACACATTTGCAGCATCTCCCAGGGGTGAGCTGAAGAGAAATGTCACTTCCATTTTTCCCATCTCTACCTAGATAGGGATTGCATTTCCCAAATAATAGGCGTCATGTACCTGATTAGGAAAGAGAGATCTTCAGGAGCGACCTCCTGCAGGGCCTTGGCCACAACTGCTTTGGGAGCCAAATGCATGGGTATTTTGCTTAGTTACAAGTCACTTACTAGGGAATCCTCTTCTCAGCCCCTTAGAGAAAATAGTGACCTAACCAATTGAAAAACAGGGGGATTGGGATGGTGATGGGGAATAAGGGAATCCCTCTGACTTACCTCATCTTCTTCTATTGTTACAGAGGGTAAAACGACATTTTTTCCTATCCCTGTCCTGTTCCTGCTCTTTGTTATAGTTCAATATAATTTAGGTTAGGAAAACGATAGTAAAAATATCTGCTCTCCAGCACAACCTGAAACAACATCAGAGCAACTGGGAATGAAACAATTTGTTCCCAAAGGGGGAAACTTGATGACTAACAAATGCTTTGAAATGGGGGAACAGTATAACCGTGATGCTCAGGGTTTGTTTAGACTAGGAAACGTGATGGAGTTTAGGTCAGGTCAAGGGGAAAGCTAATGCCAGCCACTGCACCTGGGCTGCATCTGCACTACAACTATAATTGTCTTTTTACATCAAGATCACTAACTTGAGCAGCTAATGCCACGTACAGTCCTGGTGGATGTAAGGCACAGGTAATTTTTGCCTCAGTGTTGCTTGTTGGAAATCAAACCTCTCTCTCTCCCACCTGGACCTGATGAACATTCTGGGTTGGAGGGCCTTCTATGATGAGAAAACTGGCTCTGTGGATATGTGGAATGTGGTGGAGGTGATATATCTTGACTTTAGCAAAGCTTTTGATACAGTCTCCCACAGTATTCTTGCCAGCAAGTTAAAAAAGTATGGATTGGATGAATGGACTATAAGGAGGATAGAAAGCTGGCTAGATTGTCGGGCTCAACGGGTAGTGATCAATGGCTTGATGTCTAATTGGTAGCCGGTATTATGCAGAGTGCTCCAGGGGTCGGTCCTGGTGCCGATTTTGTTCAACAGCTTTATTAATGATCTGGATGATGGGATTAATTGCACCCTCAGCAAGTTTGCAGATGACACTAAGATGGGGGGACAAGGTAGATACGCTGGAGGGTAGGGATAGGGTCCAGAGTGACCTAGACAAATTAGAGGATTGGGCCAAAAGAAATCTGATGAGGTTCAACAAGGACAAGTGCAGAGTCCTGCACTTAGGATGGAAGAATCCCATGCACCGCTACAGGCTGGGGACCGACTCGGTAAGCGGCAGTTCTGCAGAAAAGGACCTGGGAATTACAGTGGATGAGAAGCTGGATGAGAATCAGCAGTGTGCCCTCATTGCCAAGGAGGCTAACGGCATATCGGGCTGTATTAGTAGGAGCATTGCCACCAGATCGAGGGAAGTGATTATTCCCGTCTATTCGGCACTGGTGAGGCCACATCTGGAGTACTGCATCCAGTTTTGGTCCCCCCCCACTACAGAAGGGATGTGGACAAATTGGAGAGAGTCCAGCAGAGGGCAATGAAAATGATTATGGGGTTGGGGCACATGACTTATGAGGACAGGCTGAGGGAACTGGGGTTATTTAGTCTGCAGAAGACAAGAGTGATGGGGGGATTTGATAGCAGCCTTCAACTACCTGAAGGGGGGTTCCAAAAAGGATAGAGCTCAGCTGTTCTCAGTGGTCGCAGATGACAGAACAAGAGCAATGGTCTCAAGTTGCAGTGGGGAAAGTTTAGGTTGGATATTAGGAAACACTATTTCACTAGGAGGGTGGTGAAGCAGTGGAATGGGTTACCTAGGGAGGAGGTGGAATCTCCATACTTAGAGGTTTTCAAGGCACAGCTTGACAAAGCCTTGGCTGGGATGATTTAATTAGTGTTGGTCCTGTGTAGGAATGTGTTGCTCCCTAATCACAAGTCCAGGAAAACGGCAAACTGTTTTCTTGGCAATGAAGCAGGAGTGACCTTGTTCCTGGGTCTGTATTTGGAAAACATATTGGCTAGCCTGATAGCACCTTTGCAGCTGGGTGTTCACGCGCTCAATAGATGAGTTTGTAATCTCATGCTCATGTATACTGCCTGTCTTCTGAATGGGCAAGAATGTAACCACTCAAATAAGTTGTAAACAAAGTAAGAAAAAAAATAAAAACCCCAGAAAAAGTTTTCCTGGAAGGCTTTTTGCAGGAGGCTTGTAAAGCTCTCTGGCTACCAACAAACCTGGTGTTCTGTTTCCTTTCCTGTGTCGCCACCACAGTCCTGCTTTGAGCAGGGGATTGGACTAGATGACCTCCTGAGGTCTCCTCCAACCCTAATATTCTATGATTCTATGACACACACTGCTACGACTCAAAAGGAAAGGAGTTGATAGAAAAGATCACAGGACTGACCCCAAAGAAGGGTGAGCTGCAAAAGGCAGAAGCAGGCAATTCATCTGGGGCAGCTGAGAGACCACAGTGAAGACGGTGCAAAGATCACTATGTGGGAATTAGCAAATGTGATTTTTTAAAAAAAAAACATTTTTTGGCTAGCCCTAGTCAAGGCATTTATTACAGTTCTCACCCGTGTGGATTGTCTGATGTCTAATTAGGTTTGAGCTCCGATTGAAGTGTTTCCCACACTCAGAGCCCGTGTAGGGTTTCTCTCCAGTGTGGGTTCTCCAATGTGTGATAAGGGCTGAGCTCCGACTGAAGCTTTTCCCACACTTATGGCATGTGTAGTGTGTCTCTTCCAAATTGATTCTCTCATGTGTAATTAGGTCTGAGTGGCTACTGAAGTTTTCCTCTGGCATCTGCTGAGTCTCATAGGCTTTTGCTTTTTCTGGGAGTGCACAACTCCTGGAAACATTCCCTTTGGATCTTCCTGATAACGTTCCATGTGGTTCCACTTGCTCAGCATCTTTCTGCTGGAGTTTCTTCTCCTCATTCTCACTCACCATTCCATCACCTGATGGGAGACAGAGAGAATCCAGACATCAGTCACTCCTTGCGCTGGAAAGAAAGAAAATCTCAGAGAGAGGAATGGAAAAAGGGATGAACAAACCAAAATACGTGTGGCAGAGATTAAACCTATCAGGAGCTGATTTTCCCCAAACCTTTTCCCAGTGGAGAGAGGAAGGGATTAGTTTTGGTCTGCATCTCACCAGAAGACTCTGGAGGAAGCTACATTGGGTAGGGATCTGCTGCTATTTGTCAGTCAGTATAGGTGGGAAGCCATGAGTGACCTCTGCCTAATGATTCCATATCTGCAAGGAACAATCCTGATTGTTTCCTGTATTCACAGACAGATTTTTAGTTGGTTTAACCAATTCCTCACCTGTGTAGGCAGCTCTCAGGAGCACTTCTTTCTCAGAGCCCTGGAGGTCTGGGACCCACGGCTCTTCCCCTCATTCCAGCTGTGAGATCACCTCAGGTTTAGAAACTGGAAACCCTGCTCAAGGCAAAGAAAACAAGGGAGGTCCATGGAATTTGTGGGATACTTTTCACAAAGAATATTAAATGGTTTTAAGCCCAGCTCATTTTTAAGCAGTAACATCCCAAGACCAGCTTCCTTGGCTCAAAGTGGCAGGAGAGTTGTTATTATTGTAAATCATATTCATTACCTTAGTGCCTAAGGACCAACTAACAGTGGATCCCCATTGTGCTAGGCAAAGTACAAACACGGAATAGTAGATGACCCATGCCCTGAAGAATTTACAATCTAAATAGACAAGACAGACACAAAATGGGGGAAGGGGTAGAACCCACTGTTAGAATATAGATATATTCAGACCTGCCTGTAAAGCCTATACTTTAAGAACTTAGGTGTATTTTTTATCACTTAGCTAGTGACAGGGGTATAAAACAAAGAATCAAAATCACAGTCTGCCTGTGTCTGGGCCTGCTCTCACTAGGAGAGTCTGAGGCCTTGTTCTTAGGCTAAGGCCTTTGGCTAAGCTGCAGGGGCAGCCATAGGCTGGGAAGCGAAGGGTCACATCCTCACATCCCAAACCAGTCACACTGAAATAAGGTGGTGTTGGGCTGTTAGAAAGATGATCCTGTCCTGATAGTGCCCATCACCACCAGATAAAGAAACAGATCTTAAGATGGTTAAAGAAAACTTAGTTTGATAGCATCCTGTCTGGCAAGAAATCACTTATCAATGGTTGTGGTTGTGAAACCCTCATTTCGGTATTGCTTTATCTTTATGTCCGCCACTTTTCTATTGCTAATCTGTCTGGTTCTCTAATTGTTTCTGTCTGCTGTATAAATAATTTTGTTAGGTGTAAGTTAATTAGGGGAGTGGGATATAATTGGTTAGAGAATTATGTTACAATATGTTAGGACTGGTTAGTTAAATTTCAGTACAATGATTGATTAAGGTATAGCTGAGAATATTACTATATAAAATGGTGTTAAACAGGAGGGGGGAGGGAAATTGGAATCATGTTTGTTGAGGGGAGAACGGGAATAGGGAATGGGGAACAGGGACACAGGCAAGGCTCTGTGGTGTCAGAGCTTGGAAAGGGGACATGGGGTAAACGCTCTGCGGCATCAGAGCTGGGAATGGAACACTGTGGAACAGACTCTATCGGCATATAGAGATAAACCCGACTGGTGTGAAGGTCTTCAGAATATGCTTGCTTGGAAACTAACCCTAATAAACATCACATTATCTGCACTTCAGACTTCTGGTCTTTTGCTGCTTGCGGTCTGTGTGACAAGAACCAGGGCAGTGGGAGGGTGAAGGGAAAGCCCTCTAACAAAACTGACATGACCTGATAACCAAGAGGTAAGCCTTAGAGGAAGGTTTTAATACACTTTGTAACTGATGAGGGATTCCCAAGAAGACTGATGAGGGGGTGATAGTAAATACGCATTTAGATCCTTTTCTTGTTTTATATCTTTTCCCCATAAGGCTTAACCTCTGGCACACTGTCATGGATGCACAGCATCTATGCAATGCCCTGGCTTTTAAACAGTCCTTGGGAGGTGCCCCTTGAGTGTGCTAGACCCCCAAGGGGTCCCACTCTTTCACAAGCATAGGCCATGTAGCTTCAACACCTGAGACTGAGCCTCTGGCTTCAACACTCCTATTTCAACCTGTGAGCTCTGCCAGCAGGTCCAGCTGAACTATACTCCTGTTCGGAGACTGTTCCTCATTCATGCTTCAATGCACCTCAGCAAGTTTTTGTTGTGACACTGCGCAGACTGTTAAAATACAGCAGGGTTTATTAGTCAACTGAAACACAGCATTAGAAAGTCTTTAGATTAGGACAGAGAAGCAAAGAAGACACTATAGTCCATATTGGCCAATGCTCTTGAGCCCTGCTGCTGTTAAAAACAGTTTGGTTTCCTTTCACTTTGCCTGTCCATTTGTCTTTCTTCTGGTAGAGCTCCCTGCATCTGCGAACCCAATTCTTCCTGCTCCCAAAAACATAACGAGTCCTGTATGCTTCACTCAGCAAAGCTGAGATCCTCCCATGGACAGGTGAGAATTATTCCCTTGTCTCTGTCAGGTATTCCATTGATGTAGGTTGGTCCCAGCCAGTCCTTAATGACCCATTCATATCACCCCAAGACAGCTATGTGACAAAACACCTCATGTCGCCTCCTCTTTATAATCATAGCAATACCAATCACAGAGGGAAACTGAGGTATGTATTGGCATCATAGACGTATCACCAAAATTCCCACCTCTGTCACACACACTGCTCACAGCCCTTGGAGAGAAAGCAAAGCACAGGAACTGGATGTTAGTCCAGTGAACACAGTGGAGGACAAGCTGCAATCCTCAAACCCTGGTCAAAAAAGAGAGGCATGTGGGTCCCTACCCATAGAGAGGGGCTGGGTAGAGGCCTGATACCTGAGAGGCCATGTACAAGGGCAAGTTGTACCCCAATATGTAATCTTAGAGGTGTAAAAAGTGCCCATTTGTGCCTGGGTAGTGGCCCTGCTATGAGAGGGAGGAATGCAGGAACGGTGGCCAGGGTCACTGTGCATAGAGATGGGGAGGTTATATGGGGAGGGGGGTAATGAGTGAGAGAGGGAGATCAAGAGTTAAAATAATAATATTTGGGGAGAAAATGTAAAAAGAAGTGAAATAACAGAAATAAAACTGGAGTGTAGGCTCTAAAGCAAGAAGACTTTGGTATCAAATATCAGGGGGTAGCCGTGTTAGTCTGTATCTACAAAAACAACAAGGAGTCTGGTGGCACCTTAAAGACTAACAGATTTATTTGGACATAAGCTTTCGTGGGTAAAAACCTCACTTCTTCAGATGCATAGAGTGAAAGTTACAGATGCAGGCATTATATACTGACACATGGAGAGCAGGGAGTTACTTTGCAAGTGGAGAACCAGTGTTGACAGGGCCAATTCAATCAGGGTGGATGTAGTCCACTCCCAATAATAGATGAGGAGGTGTCAATTCCAGGAGAGGAAAAGCTGCTTCTGTAATGAGCCAGCCACTCCCAGTCCCTATTCAAGCCCAGATTAATGGTGTTAAATTTGCAAATGAATTTTAGTTCTGCTGTTTCTCTTTGAAGTCTGTTTCTGAAGTTTTTTTGTTCAATGATAGTGACCTTTAAATCTGTAATAGAATGACCAGGGAGATTGAAGTGTTCACTTACTGGCTTATGTATGTTACCATTCCTGATGTCCGATTTGTGTCCATTTATTCTTTTGCGGAGGGACTGTCCGGTTTGGCCGATGTACATGGCAGAGGGGCATTGCTGGCACATGATGGCATATATAACATTAGTGGATGTGCAGGTGAATGAGCCCTTGATGGTGTGGCTGATGTGGTTGGGTCCTCTGATGGTGTCGCCAGAGTAGATATGGGGACAGAGTAGGCAACGAGGTTTGCTACAGGGATTGGTTCCTGGGTTGGTGTTTCTGTGGTGTGGTGTGTAGTTGCTGGTGAGTATTTGCTTCAGGTTGGGGGGTTGTCTGTAAGTGAGGACTGGCCTGCCTCCCAAGGTCTGTGAGAGTGAGAGATCATTTTCCAGGATAGGTTGTAGCTGGGGGCTGTATGTGACGGCCAGTGGTGTTCTGTTATTGTCCTTGTTGGGCCTGTCCTGTAGTAGGTGATTTCTGGGTACCCGTCTTGCTCTGTCAATCTGTTTCCTCACTTCCCCAGGTGGGTATTGTAGTTTTACGAATGCTTGATAAAGATCTTGTAGGTGTTTGTCTCTGTCTGAGGGGTTGGAGCAAATTCGGTTGTATCTTAGGGCTTGGCTGTAGACAATGGATCGTGTGATGTGTCTTGGATGGAAGCTGGAGGCATGTAGGTACGTATAGCGGTCAATAGGTTTCCGGTATAGAGTGGTGTTTATGTGACCATCACTTATTTGCACTGTAATGGCCAGGAAGTGGATCTCTTGTGTGGACTGGTCCAGGCTGAGGTTGATAGTGGGGTGGAAATTGTTGAAGTCCAGGTGGAATTCTTCAAGGGCCTCCTTTCCGTGGGTCCATATGATGAAGATGTCATCAATGTAGCGCAAGTAGAGGAGGGGCACTAGGGGACGAGAGCTGAGGAAGCATTGTTCTAAGTCAGCCATAAAAATGTTGGCATACTGTGGGGCCGTGCGGGTACCCATAGCAGTGCCACTGACTTGAAGGTATAAGTTGTCCCCAAATCTGAAGTGGTTGTGGGTGAGGACAAAGTCACAAAGTTCAGCCACCAGGCGTGCTGTGGCCTCATCAGGGATACTGTTTCTGTCAGCTTGTAGTCCATCCTCATGGGGAATGTTGGTGTAAAGTGCTTCTACATCCATGGTGGCCAGGATGGTGTTTTCAGGAAGAACACCAATGCATTGTAGTTTCCTCAGGAAGTCGGTGGAGTCTCGAAGATAGCTGGGAGTGCTGGTAGCGTAGGGTCTGAGGAGAGAGTCCAAATAGCCAGATAATCCTGCTGTAAGAGTGCCAATGCCTGAGATGATGGGGTGTCCAGGGTTTCTGGGTTTCTGGATCTTGGGTAGCAGATAGAATACCCCTGGTCGATGTTCTGGGGGTGTGTCCATGTAGATTTGTTCCCGTACTGTAGCTGGGAATTTCTTGAGCAGATGGTGTAGTTTCTTTTGGTATTCCTCAGTGGGATCAGAGGATAGTGGCCTGTAGAATGTGGTCTTGGAGAGTTGCCTGGCAGCCTCCTGTTCATAATCCGACCTGTTCATTATGACTACAACACCTCCTTTGTCAGCCCCTTTGATGATAATGTCAGAGTTGTTTCTGAGGCTATGGATGGCATTGAGTTCTGTACGGCTGAGGTTATGGGACAAGTGATGTTGTTTGTCCACAATTTCAGCCTGTGCACGTCTGCGGAAGCACTCTATGTGGAGGTCCAGTCTGTCATTTTGACCATCAGGAGGAGTCCACGCAGAGTTCTTCTTCTTGTAGTGTCGGTAGGAGGGTTCCTGTGGGTCAGTGCACTGTTCAGTGGTGCGTTGAAAATATTCCTTGAGTCGGAGACGACGAAAGTAGGCTTCCAGATCACCGCAGAACTGTATCGTGTTCGTGGGGATGGTGGGACAGAAAGAGAGTCCCCGAGATAGGACAGACTCTTCTGCTGGGCTAAGTGTGTGGTTGGAAAGGTTGACAATGTTGTTAGATGAGTTGAGGGTACCACTGTTGTAGCCCCCTGTGGCAGGTAGGAGTTTAGATAGCTTACTGTCCTTTTTCCTCTGTAGAGAAGTGAAGTGTGCATTGTAAATGGCTTGTCTCATTTTTGTAAAGTCCAGCCACGTGGAAGTTTGTGTGGAAGGTTGGTATTGTATGAGAGTCTCCAGTTCTGAGAGCTCATTCTTGATCTTCTCCTGTCTGCTGTACAGGATGCTGATCAGGTGGTTCCTCAGTTTCTTTGAGAGTGTGTGGCACAGTCTCTCACCATAGTCAGTGTAGTATGTTGATTGTAATGGATTTTTTACCTTCAGTCCATTTGGTATGATGTCCATCTGTTTGCATTTGGAGAGGAAGATGATGTCTGTCTGTATCTGTGCAAGTTTTTTGTTGAGGTTGATGGATTTCCACTCCATACGGCTAAATTTAGTGCCTTACATGGTGTCAAGTATCAGGGGGTAGCCGTGTTAGTCTGTATCTACAAAAACAACAAGGAGTCTGGTGGCACCTTAAAGACTAACAGATTTATTTGGGCATAAGCTTTCGTGGGTAAAAACCTCACTTCTTCAGATGCATAGAGTGAAATTTACAGATGCAGGCATTATATACTGACACATGGAGAGCAGGGAGTTACTTCGCAAGTGGAGAACCAGACTTTGGTAGGGATTCAAGGTTAAATGTCTGGGATCCCCCACAGCTGTAGATCCCAAAACTTCTCCTCCTTCCCACTGACCCACCCAGCCCACTTCCTGGGTGCCTTTCCTTCACACTTCCCTCCCCTTCTTCCCATTACTCTCAGACATCACCACCTCCCGGCACCTTGGGAGCTTCTTGTGTTCCCTCCTCGTCTCTCACTACCCCCTCCATCATGCTGCTTCTTAGCTCTCACCCTGCACACACCATCGCCATTTCCTGGCACCCCAGAATTATCTACTCCCCCCCTTCTCCTCCTCTTGCATGGCTCTGTTCTTCCTTCACCTGTGGGATCCTGAATGGCAACATTATGCGCTCTCCTATCAAAAGATGAGTTCATCTGACTGTCACACAAGCCATGCATCAGTCATCGACCTATTTACTCAATTTAGAATTCTACAGGTGGCATATTTTCCTCTTAAAATGAGGAAAAGGCATGAAAGCTGTAGTTATTTATGCCGTTATTAATGTATCCAATAAGGATAAATTAAATGCAATTTTAAAATGACTGATGGCACCAAAAAGGCACATGTCCAAAAATTATTCTAACGGGTGGGAGATAAGGGAAAAAAAGGGGGACAAGGAAACTAGTGAAAACTTGTATGATGAATGAAGGTATAAAGTTATTACTACTCAGGTACTTTAGAGACCCCACAGCTTCTAATAACTGAGGGGACAGGACTCCTTACCCAGAAAGACCACCGTCTCATAGTTCTCCTTCATGACATCCCTATAGAGGGCTCTCTGAGTGGGGTCGAGCATAGCCCCCTCTTCCCTGGTGAAATAAACAGCCACCTCCTCAAAGGTCACTGACCCCTGAAAGAGCAAGAGTCCAACACTCAGTACCTGCTGCCCCAGTTACAATCCCACTATTCACGGAACAGCAGCACCAGGTAAATGGAAGCTCCGTGTGGCACATCTTAACAGAGTCCCACCCCACCTTGCTTAGAGCAGCCAGG
>NW_020664615.1:0-3039 GCF_002925995.2 Terrapene triunguis | reverse complement strand
CTGGAGAATGGTGCGGAGAAGAAGGTTCCATTGAATAAAGGAATTTGCTAGACTGTAAATGTCTCCAGCTCAATTATTTTAAGGGCTTTATATCTATGTTAGGCCCTTATCTGGCCCCATTACCATGGTTGCTGAGCACCTCACAATCTTTAATGGATTTAACCTCACACTGCCTCTGTGCAGTAGGAAAATGCTATAATTTAAGTTTTAAAGATGGAGCTGTGACAGGTTGAATCACAGAAACCCCCTTGGGGACTGCCATCTGATGTGCTGAGTCTACCCCTGAGCCTGTTTCCCCTGGCAGCTAAGGACTTCAGTGCCCTGCCAGGTTTGAGCCAGACATGCTTGCCTGCTGCAAACAGAGACCCAGGTCTGAATAATGTCCCCGAAAAGCAGGCTTAACTGAAAACAGCTTAAGAAGTGTTCCTGTCTCCAACACTCAGATGTCCAACTCCCAATGGGGTCCAAACCCTAAATAAATCCGTTTTACCCTGTATAAAGCTTATACTTTAAACTCATAAATTGTTCGCCCTCTATAACACTGATAGAGAGATATGCACAGCTGTTTGCCCCTTCCCCCAGGTATTAATACATACTCTGGGTTAATTAACAAGTAAAAAGTGATTTATTAAATACAAAAGTAGGATTTAAGTGGTTCCAAGTAATAACAGACAGAACAAAGTGAATTACCAAGCAAAATAAAATAAAACACGCAAGTCTATGCCTAATATAGAAAGAAAATGATTTACAGATGAAATCTCACCCTTAGAGATGTTCCAGTAAGCTTCTTTTACAGACTAGTCTCCTTCTAGTCTGGGTCCAGAAATCACTCACACCCCTTGTGGTTACTGTCCTTTGTTCCAGTTTCTTTCAGGTATCCTTTGGGGGTGGAGAGGCTATCTCTTGAGCCAGCTGAAGACAAAATGGAGGAGTTTCCAGGGGCTTAAATAGACTTTCTCTCATGGGTGGTCCCCCTCCTCTCTCCTATCCAGAATTCAGCTCCAAGATGGAGTTTTAGAGACACATTGGCAAGTCACATGTCCATGCATGACTCAGAAATTACAGGTAGCGACCATTGTTCACATGCTACCTTGAATGTCTCTAGGTAGACTTCTTATGTGGATTGGAGCCTTCCAAGATCCATTGTCCATTAAGTGTTTCTTAATTGTTAACTTGCAAATTCCTTTCTAAAGAAGCTGTCTAAATGCCTTACTAAGGCTACTTAAAATCAAACAAGTACACAGCCAATATTCATAACTTTGAATACAAAAATGATACATGCATACAAATGGGATGAATATATTCAGTAGATCATAACCTTTGCAGAGATATGTTACATAGCATATGTAGCTTAAAACAGTTATGTCATATATACATTCATAAGCATATTCCCATAAAGCATTATGGGGTGCAACGTCCCAGGAGGAATGAGGTACAATGGCCAGATTAGAAAAGGTGTGTAGGTGCCTCAGTATGCAGATAGGTGCCTTATGGGACTTTCAGAAATGTTTAAGCAGTTTAGGCACCTAACTCCCATTGACCTAGCTACATTTGTGAATCCCAGTAGGCATCCATTTGCATCCTTAGGTACCTAAATAAATACCTTTGTAAATCTGTCCCTAAGATTGTTAAAGGTATGGATGATGCTGTGGTCAGCCTAAGTGATTTAGGAGTCTAAGTCTCATTTTCAAAATGGAGTAAGGCACTTAGGAGACTAAATTCCTCTGACTGTAAATGAGATTTTGTCTCCTAAGTGCCTAAATCTCTTTTGAAAATGAGACTTAGAGTCCTAAATCAGTTAGGTGATGCAATTCTGAACATGCAGTGCCTAAATACTTTTAAAAATCGGGGCCTGATGTCCTTTTAAAATTTTTCTCAAGGGTCAAAAATTTTAAAGGTATTTAGGTGCCTAGTGGGATTTTCAAAAGTCCTTAGGAGCCTAAAACCCATTGATTTCAATATCTAAATACCTTTCAAAACCTGGGCCGATGTTATTTGCCCATGGTCACACGAGAAATCTGTTACAGATCAGGGAGTTGAATGCATGTCTTCCGAGTCCCAGGCTAACACCATAACCATTGCACCACACTTCCTTTCTGGTCCATCTTCTGAGATCATGTAGACTTGTATAATTCTGGAGTAAGACCACTGAAGTCAATTAGTGAAAGCAGCGTAAATCTGGTGTGACACCACAGCTGTTGATCTGAAAGCTGGATAGTGAAGCAACCACATTAAAAAATAAGTTGGAGAGACAAAAAGAGGGAATGCATTAATTCTGGAGATGCAACATTGTGCATACCACCAGAGGTCACTCTTTGGGGTGAAATTTGGCTGCACAGGTTTTGAGAGTTGGTCTGGGACCTAGAGAGCATTAGAGAACCACAGACACACTTAATATTCAGTTTTATATCCATTACCCCTGATCCCTGTCTCTTCTCTACTTATCACTATAGCAACATGAGTGCAGAGTTAAAGTTGCACAGAGTGCCTTGCCTAAGAAGTCAGAGTTAAGGCTACATATTCGTTATCACATAAGGGATCACATTCTATCACACGGGGGGCAGAGTTAAGGTTATACATGATTTATCATAGAAAATTTCATCCAGTCCAGGTTTATATGTTTTTACCTTCTACCCAAACAAAGTACAAGCAACAGCAGAGTCTCAGAAAGAGTAAGTATCTCCCATAATTCCCCTTTCCCAAACTATTCTCTAGAACCAATGTTTATACATCAGGAGAACCACATGGTCAAAGAAGGAAAAGGTAACCATCTGCTTCCTAGCAAAGAGAAAATTTAATACAAAGGTCCCAATACTTCAAGAAGCTGATTGTTCTGGCCTCCTATTGATGTAAGTAGTCCTGGCCTTTGGTAAGTTGACAAGATCCAAACCAAAACTCCAATATCTCAACATCCCTAAAAGTTGTCTGCTTTGGAACTCTTTCCTGGGCTTCAAGCCACAAAAGGTGAGGCAAGTGTTCTTCCTGTGTTCCTCAGAGTAGAGCTGAGGATCTGGCCCCAGCAAAATCTGCATTGTAAAC
>NW_020664614.1:0-19933 GCF_002925995.2 Terrapene triunguis | reverse complement strand
CCCCAAAAGTTCAGAGAGAGACTCTCTCTCTCCTTAGTTCCCAGGCAGAGAGCCTGTGAAGAGGACAGGTGACAATTTTCCAGAACTCTAAGGCAGAAGACTTTTGGGGGAAGATATTTACAAGGAACTGGAAACTGTGCAGGGATAAGCCTCCATTGATGGACCTGCAGGATGCAGAAATCCCAGCTAGGAGAGGGGCTGGACTGCAGGGATGGGCATGTTCTGATAAAGACCTGGAAAAACTTGAGGCATTATAAATGGAAAGGAATAATTGAGGCTGGTAAGGGTATGTTTGAGTGTTGTGTTATGATAATCAACCAAACTGGAAGAGAGCACTACTGTAAAATCGCCACATGTGATAGCTGGCTTGATGCAAGATTGAAGGTAAACTGAGGTAGCAGATGGGCCCAAAGGCAGTTTGGGGGTAATGCCCTGGAACCGTTCCCTTTAGCCTTGTTCGGATTTGAGCACTGCTTCTTTTCTACCCACACTCTCTAATAGAAAACTGCTTTTTTATTTTTGATACACATGGTCTACACTGACTTAATACAGAGGTTCTAAATTTGTCCACGATAGCTGTCCGGCATAGCTATGTGTCATCCTAGCTGTGTGAGCACATTAATCAAACATTTTCTACAGAGGAGAAAATACTAACCACTACACATACTCTTCTTTCCATGTTTACTCTTGAAACACTCGATTCATACTGAAACTTGGACGTCTAAAGGGTTTTATCCAGAAAAGCGTACTCCTTTCTAGAATGGAACTAAATTATTTCATTCTCATTTTTTTCTCTCTTGATGTTGGTAATAAATTTACTTCCTTTTTAATTTGGAGTACTATAGAGCTCTTATGACAGATATAAACCAGATTAAAAAGGTTGAAAACCAGTTAGAATTTGGTGGTGTTACACTTATGGGCTTGTTAACTTCCTGGTTTAGATAGTGATATAAAGTCAGGTGATAAATTTAAGATTGAGCATAGCACTACACTAATTTCCCTTACCCCCGAAGAATGTAGTTCTGGAGACAGAGGTGCAAGCTGAATGTCTTTGTTGGTCCATAAATACGGGGAATTAAGGTGTACCAATACTGGTTTTTAAGAACATGTAACCTATTCCTTGAATATATAGTAAGTGGAAAAGGTAGAGTAATTTGTCAATCTCTTGATATTTGGATTGTACAGAATTGAGTCTAGTTTGGTATTGATCCTTTCTGTTTGTTGGCTGTTCAATGGCATATTTGGTGATAGCTGATCATCAGTCCAACACCTAAATGTTACCTCTCAACTGAGCAGTTGAGGACTGAGTGGGAATGGGGAAGCATCTTCTAAACCTAATAGGTGCTTGCTTTGACAAAATATGTTACGTTAAAAAAAATGGAGAGCAAGTGTTAAATCTGCTGCCCTTATGATTGAACTTAAAAGAAAGCTCTGGTTAGGATTCCCAATGATTAACAGACTGTACTATAAATATTGCTTAAATTATGAATATATTTATACATTACAACTATATACTTGAAAATGTGCCTGAAAATATTTTTCATATCCTTGCCCAGTCTTGAGTTAAAGATTTGTGTTACCTTAACATGTACTGTTTTTGGTATGATACAGAATCTAGAACCCGGGACTGGACAGTGAAAGGAGGATGGATTTTTCAGATATCTGGGCTATTTTTAATTGTACTTTTTTAAAGCCATCATGCTGAGTTTCAAGGATTAGGGCCAAATTCTGCTCTTAGTTATACAACGCAGAAGTCAACAGTTACTCCAAAGTTCTCTTTCTGTAAGAGGAAGCAGAACATAGCTTATTCTTTTTGCTTTGTTTTATAACGTATCTTTGGAGCTCATCATTTAAAGGGACATCAGGAATTTTTAATTTTTTCAAATAGATTAAATATGACTACAAATAAAATGTGATGTGTTTTCCTCATAGGCAATAGGCGAGAAACATGAATTGGAAAACAACTCCAATGAGCTGACACAGAAGCTGTGCAGAGCATCACGGGCTTTACTGGCAAGCCAGTCATCGGCAAATGAGCTCAGGAGAAACTTTGAGGTAAAGAAATCAGAGGGGCAACTGGAATAATTAATCATTTAAACTGGAAATCAGTAAGAACTGGTGCCATTTAGGCCGTACTGACTCACAGGGGAACTCTGCAAGCTGTGTGTTGGAGAATAGTGTATTTCCACCAGAAGTTGTGTTTCGATACTGTCTTAATCTGGCTGTCCTTTTTTGGACCATCTTAAGACTGTGACAATGTTCTTCCTCTGCCTTGGTGGGCCCTGCGCTTATTGGCGGATTTGCTCACCTCAGAGATTCACGGCAGCCCTCAGTTTGGACACTTTTGTGGCTCAAACCTGCCGTTCATTCAGCTAACCTCATCACTGGCCAGCATGGGGAAAAGGAAAGAGAACAATCCCCGCAGTCTCTGCTGACCCACCTTGGGTCAGGGGGACAGGCCAGGGACCTTCCCCTCTGGTGGGACTCACAGTCCAAGTCAACTCCTATATCCAATAGGGGGGAGGGAGAGGGGAGGACCTGGGCCTGCCCTCTACTCTGGGTTTCAGCCCAGGGCCCTGTGGATCGCAGCTGTCTACAGTGTTTCATGTAACACCTGTGTGACAGCTACAACTCCCTGGGCTACTTCCCCATAGCCTCCTCCCAACACCTTCTTTATCCTCACTACAGGACCTTCCTCCTGATGCCAGATAGCGTTTGTACTCCTCAGTCTTCCAACAGCACGCCCCCTCACTCTCAGCTCCTTGCGCACCCTTCACTGACTGAAGTGAGGTCCTTTTTAAACCAGGTGCCCTGATTAGCTTGCCTATCTTAATTGATTCTAGCAGCTTCTTAATTGTCTCCAGGTGTCCTAATTAGCCTGCCTGCCTTAATTGGTTCCAGAAAATTCCTGATTTTTCTGGAACTGCCCCTGTTATCTTACCCAGGGAAAAGGGACCTGCTTAATCTGGGGCTAATATATCTGCCTTCTCTCACTCTCCTGTAGCGGGCCCCTGCCCTGTGGACCCAACCGGCCTCCCCGCCCTTTCACCGTAAGCCGGCTACACGACTTGAAGCCGGTTCGTTTCCAGACTGCGCCAAGGAAACATCTATACACGCTCGTGCTCCACACCCTGCACTTCCTCGCTCTCGCGTCACACCCCGACACAAAGTGGCGGGAGCTCCTGCCACTTCTAGAGGGTGAGGAGCCCCGGTGGGCCAGCCTATACTCCACCCTGCTCCCAAGGCCTGCCGGGGATGTCAGTTGGCAGCTCCTTCATGGGGCCGTGAGCACGGGCATGTACTTGGCGCGGTTCACCCCCGTCCCGGGACACCTGCCTCTTCTGCGGCGTGAGGGAGACCCTGGCGCACGTTTACCTGGAGTACGCCAGGCTGCAGCCCCTATACCGGGTCTTCACAGATATCCTGTTGCGTTTCTGGCTGCACTTTTCCCCTCACCTCCTTATTTATGCACTCTCTATCCATGGCCCCACAAAGTCATGGGACCTCCTGGTCAACCTCCTCCTGGCCCTGGCTAAAATGGCCATCTATAAAACCAGAGAGAGGAGGTTGGCCAATGGAGTCTCCTGTGACTGTGGGGCCTCTTTCTGATCCTCCGTCCATTCATGCATCCGGGCAGAGTTCCTCTGGGCGGCATCCACTGACTCCCTTGACGCCTTCGAGGAGCAGTGGGCGCTGTCCGGGGTTCTCTGCTCAGTGTCCCATTCAGGTTCCCTTCGGACCCTTTGACCGCACTCCTGTCCCTGTTATTTCATTAGTTGTCCCCCAAAATCACTTGGTTTCCAGGTCTTGTGGATCCCCCGCTAAGGCTGGGGGAATCTTTTAGCAGTGGGCGGGCTTTGGCCCGCCCACTTCCTGGATCCCAATAGGATCACTCTCCTGTAGCCCTCTGGCCCGACCCTGTCACAAGACCTATAGATGTGATACAAAATAAGGCCCTGATCTTGTAGTTTTTGCAATTGATTCCATGTGGACTGACCCCAGGCACAAAATTGGTTGTATGGTCAGGGTTTAAAAAAATTATTTTGCACCAGCATACTACAGATAGGGTTACAGTTCATATGGAATTATTTGTCTAATCTAATTATGTCGTATGGTTCAAAAGTCTCTTTGTTTAGTCCTAAAAATAAAATATATTAAATATCTGTTTGAGTTCATTTGGAAATTCTAGAATCATTAGCTGCTTCCTAAGTATAAGTGTGTTTTGCCTAATTCCAAGATTTCGTGGAGGAATGGGTACTTTTTGGTCACACAATCACTTTAAAGCAAGAGAAAATCCCCAAAATGATTTGTACATTTTTACTTTTTCAAGCACTATAGACTAGCATTATCATCAAAATTCTAACTATGAAGCCAGATCCTGACCTGGAATATATCAGCATAGCTCCATTGAAATCAATAAAGTTATTCCAATTTACACTAAAAGGATTTGGCTGTAAATTTTGATTTTAAAAAAACCTTGGTTGTAGATTAAAAGATTTTCCTTTTAATTTGGAATTAGAAGGAAAAATGAAAGGGAAGAGAAGTCAGAATAGTCATAGAAGCAACATCAGAGATTTTTTTGTTTAAGTTCTTATATTGTGCCAATTGCTGTTGTATCGGAATGCTTTCCAGAGTTAAGAATAATTAAGGTGACTAGCATCTGTTATTTGAGGTTTCTATTTCTCCCATATCCCCCAGAGCAGTGGTTTTCAACCTCTGGTCCACAGACCCCTGGGAGTTTGCAGACTGTCTACGGGGTCCTCGAAAGGTTGTCGTTACAACGGAACAGTGGTGTGTGGGGGGTGGGGTGGGGGGAGTGTAAATATGAAAAATGGTGATGTTAGTTGTCATTCTAAGTTTTTGCAGGAGTGAATTTCATAGTATTGGGCCAGCTCCTGAAAAAGCCCTGTCTCCTGCATATGCTAGTTTTACTTCTGATGTGTAGACAGTAGTTCCTGAGGAACACAGCTACTGAAGTCTGAGAGAGTAAGATGGTATTTTGGGCCCATGTTCTTTATAACTTCGAAAATAAAGACTGAGATTTGATTGAGTGTTCTGTTGGGGAATCAGCGGAGTGAGTGAAACATAGGACTGATGTACTCAAGTGAACCTGTATTACTGAGGAGGTGTGCTGCTGTGTTCTGTAACTGTTGCAGATTTTTCAGGGCAGATGCATTTGAGTCTAAATACATTGGATTTCGATTATTCAAGCAAGAGTTAATGATGGCCTATGTGATTGAGGCCAAATTGTAATTGCAAATGATGGGATGGAATGGGATGTACATTAAGGTGGGAGAATGCATGTCTTGTAAATGGTTTTGTGAAAGTCCAGCATCAGAGCATGGGATTTTTTTGCAGCTATGTTAGGGTGTTGGTTCCAGATTTTTGTTGAATGCTTCTTAATCAGAGCCACTTGTGCTGAGTCACAGCAAGAGGAGCGGGACTTTCAGCCATTTAAACCCCTTGAATTTCATTGGTATTTTGAACACCGGAAGCTCAGAATTCATGCAGCTTTGAGACATTTGTCATACATCAACATTGTCTAAAAATTTTGTCTCTTGACAACTGTGTATTTTAGACTGATTGATGATAGAGTGTGTGTGTGTGTGTGTGTGTGTGTGTTTCGGTATAACAGTTGGATATTTTGGACTAGGAGGTTGTGAAACAAAAGGAAAATAACTAGAAGCAGCAACGGTTTTATTCATGTTCTTTGGGTGACTTGTTTAAATAGCTGAAAATACAGACCTGCTGTGCCAGCAAGGATTTAAGTTGTTTTCCATCCAGACCCTCCCTTTTCTTGAATTTGACTTCTGTGCACTGGTGCCCATCTGCTAGTAGTAAGTAGATGAATAAATGATGGCTTGCTTCCAAGAGAGTCCCACCAGTGCCATGCCATCTGTTACCCAGCAATGCAGGAGTTTGGGTGGAAGGAGTTAGTTTCTTAGAAATAACTTTTATTTTAAGTTCCCAGGTAGGACATAGTTGTATGGGGTATTTTAACTTTTCTTAACTTATTTGGAAAAAAGATGCTTAGAAAATTTTCTATCCCGAACCCCCAGGTATTACTGAGTAATAATACTTTGCATCTAATGCTATCTTGCTAACAAGAGCAACTTCATATATTTGAATCATCCACACAGAGATGGGTGGTCTGAGAACAGGAGCTGGAACTGGAAACTTCTCCTGTGTTCTGATCCTGGCAGTGAAATTGACTCCCCTCTGTGGCTTTGGGCAAGTCACTTAACTTCACTGACTCCGTTTTTGTGGGCTGGATTCTATCCTGTGTCAAGATCTGCTATGGGCAGGCAACAGAGAACTGGTTGCAGCTCCCTGGTTCCATATCCTGAGCCAGCTAAGTACTGCTGTGATCTGTGCCAGCTGGGAGATGTCCCAAAAGGATTGTCTGCCCTCTGAGGATTGCCAAGAGTGCAGTTTGTGTTCCTAAGTCATGTAAGTGCTTAGAAACCAAGGCCCAACTTTCCAGAGTCTTCATGGGACTCAGAGGGGTAGTATGCCACATCACACTACTCTCAGTTTATTGACTTAATCGACTGTTTTGTAACTAATGTTTTGTTGTAGGAAATGAAGAAGGAAAAAAACCACCTGTGCCGCCAGTCTGATGAAAAATCAGCTAAAATCCATCAGCTGGAAGAAGCATTAAAAATAACCCAAGATCTTCTGAAGGAGACCCAGAAGAATGCGGAAGAGATGAAAAGTGAGTGACACATTTCTACCTATTTAAATCCCGTTACAAAGTATTACTTCAGTGTGGGGGATCTGCAAACTTCATTATAAATGGTGATTTGAAGCATCCCCAAGAAATAAAAAGTTCCCACTGTGTGATATAGTTAAATTAACTTTCAGCTAATACACGCAATTCTCTTTCCAAACTGAGATGGAACTTCTTTATACAAATATACTAACTCATAAAATTATATGGTTTTAAAGCGATTTAAAATGAGGAATAAATACGTCCCAAACAAAACTATATGGTCAGCAAATTAAATACTACAATGCGCTCCTGTGTTTTAAAATCCCAAGCAAACAAATATACCTCAAACTATTATCCTTTAGCTTGTATATGGACTCCATGAAGCTAAAACGTGATGAAATGTTACCCGCCGAGCCCTAATTTGACTTTTCCCTACATTTGTCTATCTGGTTGGGAAAATGCATTTTGCAGACTGAGGTTTAAGAGAACAGGTCATTCTGCTAAATAGCCATTGTAAAGAAGGAGACTGCTCCCACTTATCGCTGTAGAAGTCTAACCTCACTTAATGAGATTTCAAAATTAAATTTATGGACCTAGTCCTGCTCCCATTTGAATCAGTATTTCTGCACTCTCCAATCCAAGAGGCCATCCAAATAACTGCTTTGCGTTTTGATCTTATTCTTGGCAAGTGGCAGCACTTTCGGCTAGCTAATAAAATGTAATGCCTTCGAAGTCCATTTTCTTGCTTTCGCTATCTTTTATCTGTGGTTCTTAAGGTGTCAAATGGGAGCATTCTCTCAGTTTTCTGGAGGGACTAATTATGAACAAAAAAATAAGTCAGAAGATGTTTGTGCTGTAGCTCTTCACTGCAACCAACAATAACTTGTCCTAATTGAAACATAACCGAATGTGGGTGCCCAGAGTCCTAGGCTGTCACCCTTAACCCCCGGACGGTTCTTCCTCTCTAAGAAGTCTCTGATTATCCTCTCTAGTTATACCTGTTCCCCCTTGTAACGGTGTGGGACTCACCCCTGCGGCGCCTCCTTCTGGTCATCCAGGGACTTAGCTCATTTCTAGCCAGAGCACCCTCTGATGGTCACCATCCTGCTCGACATTAGCCCCCGTGTCCCTCCCGGACCCTGGTGTCCTCCCCTGTCAGGGTCCTGCCCCCAGCAGTAACCCACTATCTGGGGATTCCCACCCAGGGGAATCCCCACCCCCTATCCTCCACCTTGCCTCAGTGGCTACTGCCAGTCACCATCTAGCCCTGTTTCACTGGGGCCGACTGCAGTCTGTAATGGCCACTCATCATTGGCAGGGGACTTTGGACCTGCTGCCTTTCCCTACAACTCAGTACCTCTCTGGGCCTTGGACAAGGCCCTGCAGCCTGGGGAGTTGCCAGCCTGGAGCTCCCCAGCTCCTCTGGCCTTTCCCTAGCCCTGCTTCACTCCAGTACCCTTAGCTTCCCCAGCAGCTAGGTCCCTCTCCCTTCAGAGCTAGAGGAAGATTGACTGAGTGTTTGGCTCACAGCCCTTTTATAAGGGCCAGCTGTGGCCTGCTGGGGGGCGTGGCCCAGCTGTAGTTGCCTCCCCAGTCAGCCCAGGCTTGCTGCTTTCCCCAGCCACAGCCCTCTGCAGGGTTGTTCCAACCCCTTCAGGGTTAGAGCGGGCAACCGCCCCGCTACACTCCCCTTTGAATCACCACCCTAAATAATCCTTCTCCATCCTATGTGTTGACATATTTCAAATAACTGTTGATTGCGATCATTTCCCTTCCCCTCTCTGTGCCCCTCTTTCTCACCAAGTTCTGGGTCTTGGAGACATTGAATTTTCCTTGTCCTGTAGGAAGGGAATGCGTAGTCTTGTTTTATATGGTAAGTTGGTGTTATTCAATAGAATTCTCTTTGCAATACGGGAAATCTCTTGTATTGTCTGTGTCTCTTAATTTTACTCCATACATCAGTCCATTAAACACCTTGATCATTTTTATATATTCTGGATTTTGAAGACAGGAAAATGGACAAATAGGGCACCAAAATTCTTTATCTAGCCATTGATACTGTTACCTGTCAACCATGAGTTTCAGAGTACAAGCCATCAGACCTCAGTGAAGATGGGCCGTAGAAACAGAGTTACAATTGTGAAGCATAGAGCGATTTGACTAGCAGTATGTTCTTTCAGCAAAACTGAATTCTGGCAATGCTAAAATTGTCTCAGCTATACAATTTCATGGTTTGGGAATAAAGGCAGTTTTAGAACACATAGGTAATTATATTCTGAAATACTAAGAAAATTTATTGCTAGATGAAAAATTGAAAATTGTCAATATTGCCATTTTATAGTGTTACCCATAACAGCTAATATTGCATATTTGACATAGTTTGCTTTCACAAATTAACCACTTAATTTTTTTTATTACTATAGATAAGAGTTTGTCTCAGAAAGTAGAACTGGAAGCACTACAAGCTGAGCTTCAGAATTTAAAAAGGGACAATAAATTGCTCCAGGATTCCGTCCAGGAGCTACAACTTCAAAATGGAACCCTTAAGAAGACCAACGAGGCTTTAGAAGAAGAAAAAGTAGACTTACTAGAAACAAACATAAGTTTTTCATATAGTTTAATAAGGCATTTTATACTTAAGCTTTTAAGAGCCAAAATATTTCTTTGTGTCCTTTTTAATATCTAGTCTCTATTCTAATATAACATTTGCTATAACTTCTCCATTAGTAGCATGGCAATCTCATTAAATCTGTTATCTTATAAACTTCTGGCTATCAAAGATACAGGAGGTCTTTAGCGGGACACCTGAAAACATGATAAAATGTGCACGTTTTGTCTGTTCTGTGGCCCAGCTTTTCTCCTCATTCGGAACAAAGAGGTGATTCCTCTCACCTGTAGAACTGGGAGGTGGACCAGTGTTGTTGCTGAAGGCTCCAGGACTAAGCTCCATCCTTCACCTCAGGCCACCAGAAATTGTGTCCACCAGCAGAACAAGTTGGCGGTTCAGTTTCTCCCAACAACTTTGTTTTATCATTAATTTTTGTTCATTTTTCTGCAATATTGATTTCATTTCAACTTCTTGCTCCTCTTTCTCTCTCCTCAAGTAAGTTCTCTGGATCCGCAAACCCAGCACTTCTCAGTAACTCCCTTTGACCACTAGTGCAGTGGTAGAAAAGCCCTGCAAGATCAAGCTAAGTCCAAGTAGTTCAGTGGGCAGCTTTTTAGGGGTCTTAGAGGGTAACCTACGTCTTGCTGCTACAAGCCACCAACCCTTGCTGTGTGAGGGGATGGGGCTTTGTTGGACCAGCGCACTAGTGCCCTGCATGCGCACGTAAACACGCCCATTTGAAGCCCTGACTCCATTGTGAGAAGGCTTGATCAGGAGCATGAGGATTCTCAAGGAGATGAGAACCCCACATAGTCTGCTCAGGAATAACACTTGGAAACTCCATATGCTCTGGGTCCCAAAAAGACAAACGGCATTGTCCCCTTTGTAAGGAAGTAATCTGTATAATTAATGAGCAGGTCGTATAAACATCAGGCTTTAAATCTTTTCTCTTGCCTTCCCACTCTTAGGATGTGTGTTGCTGGGGTTTTCTCCTATATGCGGGTCTCCTGGAGTGCTCTGTATCAGACTCACTGCCCCCTCCCACCCTGGAGTATATCTGGGTGTGCAGAGACACGTGTTACTTCTGTGAAGCCCTGTCTCAGGTGGCAGGGTAATGTAAATTGTTCATCTCTGCTTTTCAACCTGGGATCCTCTTTCAACCAGGGAAGGGGGCCCAAATTTGAGGTCACAATGGAGTGGGAATTGTCCCTGTCCGTTTATCAGGTCAAGGACCCAGGTTTTACCAGGGAAAGGAGTTTGGAGTCTCCTCCCCCTCTCCATAGGCTTGCTCAGCGTTGAAGGATTAAAGAGCACTTTAGACAGTGTGTGCCCAGAACAGAGGCACATAAGAATTCCATTCCTTATGTAGCTGCACCATCAGGGGATTACAGAGGCGTCAAGGAGAAATCCCTTCCCATGTTCAAAATGGCTCCTGCTTTACTGAGTAAAAAGCCCCAAGTGGTACTAATTCTCTTCGGAAGGGTGTAGACAGACACCCTTTCAGGCACCTGGGGCCATCTAGCAAGCTATTCCAACAATCAGCATTTGTCTCAGTACCCCTACTTAGTTGAGCGATGCCCAGAGCAGGGTGATTAGCGTGCTACCTCACTTCTGTAAACAATCGGGGGAAGTACCCCATGTACACAACCACACAAAAAAGAAATCCCAAACCCACATGACTCTCTCAGCACTGGAAGCCAGTGTCTTGAAAAAAAACCTCAATAATAATAAACTATCTAGTTTCTCATGCTTTCCTCCTTTGAGATCATCATTTCCGGTTAAAACTAGATGTTAAACTAAAATGTAAGGAAAATTTGAAAGTTTGGGGAAGCTAAGTGCAGCAGTAGTCCTACCAGAGAGAGACATCGCCATGCCTCCACTTATGGTGCAAAGGAAACAATACCTTACTTGCCAGGGTCTGTACTTCCAAATTAGACCGTGTTTAAACATGTCTTTTCACTCTGCCCCTAAGGTTAACCATAACTGACTGATGTGATATTAAACAGAACAGTGCAGTGTCTACACTGCATGTTGTAACATCATGTTAATGAACACATTAATCAATACCTTGTGAAACTTCCCACTGTAGACGTGCCCCTATTGTCTTGAAACTGCTTCTACTACCTCATTATGTCACACTCAACTTGTGAGAGCATATCAGTTCTGATGTATGCAGAATTTCCATCTAAATTATTAATTAAGTGATTCTTCTTATGACAGCACTATTTTTGCTAATAATTTAGATAGGCGTTTTTAGTTTTTAAACCTGTCCATCTAGGTGAATTTTTTCTTATCAATTCCCTCTGCATTTTCTAGCCTGCAGTCTTTTTCTACTTCCATTTGTGGTGAATGACGGACTGTAGTTCTGTGCTCTCGCTTCAGAAATAAACACATGAAAAAGCAATCATGTAGCACAGTGTGGAGCCCGTATTGTGGCAGGCAGGCACTGAGTTACAGTGCTCACTCCATGTCCAGCTAATGGAGCACTGTGCTTGATATTTACGTTATCCTGAAGTGTGTTTTATAAGGCTGCCAGATATCCACCATCCATTTATTTTGGCATTCCAATGCACATAGGGTGGACAAACATGCCTGGACCACATGCTTTTCAGCTGGGTTTTGTCATTTGGTTATTTTGAATATTCTATTTAGATTATTATTTCTCTATCAAGGAAATCTACACACATGTAGCTTTCCAGTAAACATGACTTTAATGTTTCTCTGTTGGAATTAGAAGCTGCTATAATTCAATTGTATATTACTAAGTGAATCTACTGTACAAATGCATATTATAACTTTTGTCTGGTTTTTTAGTTGCACTGAACTTTTAATGACAGGTGAGATGCCATTAGTGATAGTATAATGCTTATACAGAAGAATGAAGTTTCCTATTAGCAACTAAAAACAATTTTTTATTTTATAGTTGGACAATCTGAATTCTACTCTTCAACAGAAGAAGCAAAATGGATTTGCTCCCAGTAAAATGAAGACGTGGATGAAATCCTGTAAGCAGCTAGAGAAGGGAAAAAAAATGTTGCAGAAACAAATTGCTGAACATGGTGCTCCATTAAAGGAGCAAAAGCCAAGTATGGGGTAGTTTAAGAAGGAAATGCTATACTAGAATGTTATTATAAGGCTGCAAATCATTCATGGAAGTCACGGTTTCCGTGACCTCTGTGAATTTTGCAGTGCTGGTGCAGCTGATCCCAGGACCACCCCATCAGCTGGGGAAGCCCAGGAGCCAGCCGCACTGGCCGTTGCTCCGGCAGCACTAGGCATGGTCCCTGGTGCTGCCCTGGAGCAGCAGTCTGGGACTAGTGGCAGCGGGGTCCTGGGCATCCCCCCAGCAACAGCGTCGCCCTGTTCTCTCTCCCCCACTCCCCAGCAGTCTTCAAGAGCGTCCCCCCTCCCAGTAGGTAAGATTTAGTCACGAGTATTTTTAGTAAAAGTCATGAACAGGTCATGGGGCCGTGACTTTTTGTTTATTGCCCGTGACCTGTCCATGACTTTTACTAAAAATACCCGAGACTAAAACATAGCCTTAATCATGATCCTGTTTCTAACCTTAATGCATTTATTTATACACTATGTTTTCAAAACATGCATTATTACGTTTGATTCAGATGAGGCGCCAGATCCTCAGCTGGTGTAAATCAGTATAGTTTCTGAAGCTCTGCCATTCACACCAGCTGAGAATTTGGCCCAAGATCTGTCTCCTCAAATTTCAGAGTCTCCTTCTATGTTATGAATATAGATTTCCAATGCCTATGTTTTGAAATCAAAAATGACCTTAGGATGAAGGGGAGGCTATTTTTTAAAGAACATTAGAGTGCTGTGTATAACTTCTTACAATGCTTTGTTTGAGACATGAGAGTGTAAAATGTTGGAGTGTGTCTGTTCTTTCCGTTGCTGGCCATCACAACAAAGAAAATTCACATTCTGGGTATAGATGGCTGATAGTTCAGCATCCACCATGGAGAAATTGACATCTTTTAGAGTTTATACATATGTCCTTCCAAACAGCTTTTGGTGTCCTTCTGGATTGTAGACAGGGAGAGAGGAGCAGCTCTTAAAGTGTTATGCTTCAGACAAGTATCAGAGGGGTAGCTGTGTTAGTCTGAATCTGTAAAAAGCAACAGAGGGTCCTGTGGCACCTTTAAGACTAACAGAAGTATTGGGAGCATAAGCTTTCGTGGGTAAGAACCTCACTTCTTCAGATGCAAGTAATGGAAATTTCCAGAGGCAGGTATAAATCAGTATGGAGATAACGAGGTTAGTTCAATCAGGGAGGGTGAGGTGCTCTGCTAGCAGTTGAGGTGTGAACGCCAAGAGAGGAGAAACTGCTTCTGTAGTTGGATAGCCATTCACAGTCTTTGTTTAATCCTGATCTGATGGTGTCAAATTTGCAAATGAACTGGAGCTCAGCAGTTTCTCTTTGGAGTCTGGTCCTGAAGTTTTTTTGCTGTAAGATGGCTACCTTTACATCTGCTATTGTGTGGCCAGGGATGTTGAAGTGTTCTCCTACAGGTTTTTGTATATTGCCATTCCTGATATCTGATTTGTATCCATTTATCCTCTTGCGTAGTGACTGTCCAGTTTGGCCAATGTACATAGCAGAGGGGCACTGCTGGCACATAATGGCATATATAACATTGGTGGACGTGCAGGTGAATGAGCCGGTGATGTTGTAGCTGATCTGGTTAGGTCCTGTGATGGTGTTGCTGGTGTAGATATGTGGGCAGAGTTGGCATCGAGGTTTGTTGCATGGGTTGGTTCCTGAGTTACAGTTGTTATGGTGCGGTGCGTGGTTGCTGGTGAGAATATGCTTAAGGTTGGCTGGTTGTCTGTGGGCGAGGACTGGCCTGCCTCCCAAGGTCTGTGAAAGTGAGGGATCATTGTCCAGGATGGGTTGTAGATTGTTGTTCTCCTCTCTTGGTGTTCACACCTCAACTGCTAGCAGAGCACCTCACCCTCCCTGATTGAACTAACCTCGTTATCTCCATACTGATTTATACCTGCCTCTGGAAATTTCCATTACTTGCATCTGAAGAAACATGCTTCAGACAGTTCCTCCATTTTCTAACTATCATCAGCCTGGTACTAGTTGCAGCTTTCTGGGACCAGGAAGTGCTGGAGTTGATTAACTTTAACAAATGTTTTTTAAGACACATACATTGGGGTTTTATTGATCACAAGCTTCAGTCATTTCAAGAGTTGTCAGGGGCTAAGTATAGAGCTAATAGGACAACAGTTTAAAGTGGTCACCACAGTGTGTAAAATATACTACAACTTGTCTGCCATTAGCTAGGGTAAGTTAGGCTAGCAAATATTCATGAGTGTCCAATAAGCAGAATCACTAGCGGTATAAAAAGAGATCCATATTTCTGAGACGAGCTATATTCAATTATATACACAAAAATTGTTAAAATAATGGTAAGGTGGTAATGTTAAGCACTTAAAAGTTAGGAAATGCCAGAATTAATGTTGCCCATGCATTGTGTGTCCAGGGGCAGATTCCAAAGAATCGGGGTACCTGGCACCCTGACAGTAAATATGGTATCAACAGAGATCTCTTCTGTAAAGTAACCTTTACATGATGTCTGTTTTGTTTTATTTGGTATAGTTTACTGTGGTTGCACAAGCACACATCTTATGTACTTAATTAACAAATGAATGATTGAGATCATTGCATTCTAAACTCATCTTTCCAGAGTCTCCTTAAAGTTCTTTGTACAGGTAATGACTCTTTCCTTTGGTCAGGTGCTGATGAGGTTGCCATCTCCCTACATGAGAATGAGCCAGAGTATCATCCAGACGGACACCCAGAGGTGGTGAAAAAAGGTAATTGTTACCTCTTTAGAGGAGAACAGACCACATTGGTGGGGAGTGTGTGCGCGCACGCTTACCTAGAGAATCGTGTTGTCATATGTGTGACTTGGAAGCATTATAAAAACTTGGACATCATCGGCCAGATTCAGCCCTCGTATAGGTTGCATAAGTCCATTTAACTCAACTGCTTGTCAGAGCTGAGTTTAGCCGCATGTGCTTTAAAAAAAAGCCCTAGTATACAATTGAGGCTATAGGGGGCTAGTATATTTTGTTGTAGATGTATGTAATTTCTAGTGGTTTTGGCTTTTGGTCTGTGTGATGTCTTCCCATCTGTACAGTTTTGTAGTATTTGATGACAAAAGCAAAACAGCCAAAAATTCTGAAATCCAGAATCCTAATATCAGGTTGTAGTTTTGAAAATCAGTCTAGATACATGTTGTTGACTTTGGGACTCCTCCAAAAACTTTGCAAAAGACCTCTGGCAAAAAGAGAGGGATTCTAGGCCCAGCCATTCCCAGTATAAAACACCTTTTTCTTCTGGTTGAGAGGAAGGGGGGAAATTTTTGCTTAAACATTTTTAACTAAATGTTTTTTCATTGAAATGTGCTGCATTGTCAAAGCCGAAATGTTTCACGGAGATGTATTGATTCAGACCAAGTTTTTGCTGGGAAGGTTTCTGAGGTGCAAAGTGGACTCTTGCAAGGAGGAAGGCCCCCAAATTGAAAACCTGATGTTTTTGATTCAATTTCATTTTGTGAAAGCATTTGAAAGGCTTATGTTTTCATTCCAATCTAGAATAAAAACAAATTTTGAAACCTCGAAAGGTGTCGCAAAACAGAATTGTCGCCCTCTGGCCAGCTCCACTTAGAACAGTAGAAGAGACATCATTTTCAGATGGAAATGATTTTCCAGTTAATGGTGTTCCTTTAAAGGAAAAAGAGAACATTTTCTTGGGGAAAACGCTTTTTGCCATTTTAGTAGAGCTGCTGTTGCACAGATCCACACCCTTGCCTGAGTTCACCTATAAAATTCTAGGAACGCAAGATAGTCCTAATAATTCCCCCATTATATTTTATTCAGTGAATAAATGCCATTTTACTTTCTTAAATTATTACCAGTTGTCATCTCCATCTTGAAATGAGCAAGATCAGATTGATTAGAACAATAAAGTAATTTAAGCAACTGTGGTTAATAGAAGCTGTTTATTTTTTAGGGTTTGCTGATATTCCTATTGGGAAAACCGACCCTTACAATTTGTGCAGAACAACTCTACACCTAAGGACCAGTCCCCGTCTTGCTGCCCAAAGGCAAAAATTGTCACCATGTTCCCAACTTGTACGAAAAGGCAGGTCAGATAATCTTGGGGAGATCTGTAAACCGACAGCTGGTGGCAGCAAATCACAAAAGGTAACTGATCTTAAAAATGTATCTGAATGTGCAGGGCATGGGCAATCCACATAATGTATTTATCTCTCCAAGTGAGTTTGAAGATATGCCGTGTTATTCATACCTCCTTTATATCTGCCATGAATATAGTGAAGACAAGGTCATCAATGTAAATACAATCAATAAAGCGTGGCATATAACAAAGATCTGGGCATAATGGTAAACTTAAAATTGTTGGTATGATCAAATCTGTGATCTCATGCCAAGTGCTCATTAACTTGGTAAATAGAAATGAGGTAAATCTTCCCACTTTAATGCTCATCACAAATATTTGATTATTTCTTGAAAGACCTGGCTGCCTAGAGCAGGGGATGCGTGTGTGCGTGCATAGATGGATCACACACAAAAGCACTCAAAAGTTCGGATATGCTGGAATGAAGGCTCCTTGTCCCAATCTCTCTGTTCAGCCAGCCCCAGTTCTCTTCTCCTCCTCCTCTTAGCTCTGTGTCTTCTCTCAGTGTCTCCTACACATTCCTTTCCCCCTACCCCCGCCTTCTCTCATAGTCTTCTAGTCCTAGCCTCGCCTACTGGCTCCCTGTCCTTGGCCCCCTCCCCTCACCCCCGTTCCAGTCCCAATCTTGGCATACTCCTTGTCCCAGTCTGCCCTCCCACCCCCACCACCCCCATTTGCCTTTTGTCCCCTCTGCATTTGAGTCCAGTATCTTCCTCCACCACCGTGCATGTGCACCAGCTTGGAGGGGTCATTGGGAGTACAGGAAAGAAAGGTTCCTGTCTCAGTTCTGGTGCTTGGCCCAAAGCAGCTGGGAAGGACCGTTGCAGGGAAACTCTGGCGTTGACCCCTGTAGGCCTGGGTTGAAGCATATCAGTTGCTCTGTGAGGATGGCTCAGTGCTGTGTTTTCATAGCCAGGAGCTGTGGGGAAATGGCACATGTGCAGTCACTCTATGGGGAATAGCTCATGCGCAGTTTGGTTAGCACTAAGAGCTGTGCGAGATCCACGTATACGCAGCGAGGATGAAATCTTCAGAGATTTTAGCTGCTAAAAATCGAAGAATTCTCTCTACTGAGCGTCTGTGAACTGTGATTTTTTTCAAAGGCTTCTAATTTGGCCAAATTTGGGCAGGTTTTCCTGGGGATGGCAAAAAGCACATTCTCTGACACAAAGGACACTCCCTGCCAGTCCCTGGTACTGAACTTTGTCTTATTGCTTGTATTGTGATAGCCTCCACCAGACACTGGTAACTGCATGTCCACAATCGGAGATTTTGCCCATTGCTAGAAAAACACTGTTAGAGTGAAGGAACAATTAGAGAGGTGGCACACTATCTCCACAACTCTTAGGTCTAAAAAGGAATGCTTCCACAGTCTCTGCTTTCAGTGGTAAAAATCATTTATTTTTAGACTTAGCCTTATATTTCTCAAGCTACTATTACAATTACGGAACTGTAAGGACTGTCTTCCCTTTTTCCACTTGACATCAACATTTTAACAGCTTTTATTTTGATAAGTATTGGCGCTAGAAGGATAAGCCCTGATGCTCATCTCTCACACAGGACCCACATCAGTGTAAGTGGGATGAGAATTGAGACCAATTACTTACACTATCAGAAGCTGTGGCATTTGGGATTTCAATTGTCGTGAAGCACACATTTATAACTACTTAAGTTTTAACTAATTGATGCTAAAATCATGTCAGAATTTGGTGGGAAGTGCAGGGGAGACAAGGATGATTGTAATAGCAGTGGGGACTGGAATTTGAGATAACCCCAAAGGTATAAATATTGTGAAATTTTTCAACAGTTTTACAAAGCTAGTGTTGAACAGCAGAACACCTGGACAAGATATCCTCTGCAGGCCAGTGTAAATGCTTCAGGACGAAACAACTTTTTCAAGTGCTATTATATTTACAGAATAAACTATAGGACATTTACAAATTCATTATGAAATATCAGTAATTAAACTTAAATTACATATCTCAAAAT
Source organism: Terrapene triunguis (assembly GCF_002925995.2). NCBI lineage: Eukaryota > Metazoa > Chordata > Testudines > Emydidae > Terrapene > Terrapene triunguis. The sequence goes on along the minus strand of NW_020664614.1, from coordinate 1,396 downwards.
ACAGTTCTGCAGATTAGTGATTGAGCAAGAATAGACTGGAAAAGGAATTACTGTGTACTACTCCTTAGCTTTGCCTATACCTTGTTATATTATGTGACTTGCGATTTGTAAAACTTGAACGTGGTGAGGAGTAGGTAGTTGCTGTAAAGCATTCTGCATAGCACTGTTGTATTTTCAAAGTGATAAATATAAACACTGAAGATTCTTGCATTTAGCGGGTGTCTGCTAATTCATGGTATTCGGTTGCTTGGAATGCGTCTCTCACTTCCTGCTGCTACTTAACAAGACTATTTTTTGTTGTGTTGCAGGTAGATGATTCTCAAGAGTGCCAAGCAGAAACAGCTAGTTCAAGATCTCGTGGCATAAATGAGCAACCCACAAAACCTGTTGCTGAGACCTCTAGGGAGAATCTTAACACTCCCAAAGGCAGCTGTTCCTTGAGCACACAAACATCAGCTGAGCAAAATGAAGGCGGCAAAACCTGTATAATACTGTAAACCTGAGTAGTATAAGGGCCCTACCGTCGATAAAACCCTAACCCTGCCTCTTGACCCCTTAACCCTGCCCCTTGACCCCTTAAACCCCACCCACCTGTCACAGGAAGTCCCGCCCCAGGGGGTGTTACTTCCGGGGTCAAGACGGCCACATGACCGGAAGCAAGGTGTGTCATGTGACCCTCCCCCTAAGAACTCCTCCTCAGTATTGGTTTCACCCTGATAGGACCACCCTGAGAGGAGATTTGACCAGTCAGGGTGAGTTCCAGGGCGGGGTGACCTGTCCGGATGTGGGTCGTGTGACCCCTCTAAGAACTCCTCCCAACACCCTCTGCCAGTCAGAGTGCATCACCATTACCCCATATGTCCCAGCTCCGGGCAGAGGAGGCCATCTCTTACCAAGGACACGTGTTTTAGAAATTGTGGAAAGGCTGCTGAGAGGAAACGTGGACTCCTTTACCACCCCTGTGAGAACTTCAGATTTTGTTTTAGCCCCGAGCACCTTTGCACTTGTGTGGAGAAAGCGCTACATCAGTGACAGTCCCGAGGAGGACCCTTTGACTCAACCGTTGATGGATACGTTGGAATCCGACCCCGAAACCCTTGTGAGGCACCCCGATGAGTGTGACGGCCTCTCATTGTTCAACCCCCTAGAGGTGGAAGGCGGTCATGGCTTAGGGGAGTCACCAGCTGACAAGGTGAACGGAAAAGACGTCGCTCAGGTAAATGAATGATTAAGAAGCGACGGTCGAGGATGGGGTATAATGGGGCTAGGAACCAGGGATTGCGTAAATTAACAACAAGCAGTGGGGTGCTTACACTGTTTCTTTTCTGAAAATCTCTCAACAGCTCGACGATGCTGTGACGGTACCTCCCATAAGGCTTTATGGAAATATGCTTAG
>NW_020664613.1:6433344-6455957 GCF_002925995.2 Terrapene triunguis | reverse complement strand
CCCCCCCGGACGGCCATTTAAAGCTAAAAAAGCCGGACACGTCCGGGGAAACCCGGACGGATGGTAACCCTAGTGATAGCGTAATCTGTCATAAGCAGGTGACTAGATCCCCAGGTAGCTGCTTTACATATTTCCACATAGAAATATATCAGCCATGATGCCTGAGCTCTGGTAGAATAAATGCTCAATGAAGCAGGAGAATTCATATTAACCACTTATTAAACAGGCCCTCAAACAGTCATATATGCACCTAACTAGACGAAAATCTAAAAGGTTTCATCCTTTGCAAATTAACATGCCAAAGTGCATCTGACATTCGACATATGGAGTATAGCATCAGTGTTAGAAGCGGGTGGTTCAAAGAAAAATATAGGCAGATGAATCCTGGTTTAGATTTAAGTCTGTGACAATTGTCAGTAGGAACACAGAATATGTCCTAAAGACACTTTGACTGGACATAAGATAGCATAACTTGGGTCTGCATAAAAGCTTGGGTTTCTCCACACTTCTCTTTGAGGAGATCTTAGTCTGGGATCATCTCTGGACTATTCCATACCCTGTACATTTTTCACAGAAAGCTTCTTGTCCAACATGCCAGATTTTGAAACAGGATGTTGCTGATGAGGCCCAGGAAGTTAGGGACCCAGTACTAGCACTCTAAGGAGCAGAGAAGACATTTACAGGATGGTTATATGACACAGGGCCTGAAGCTAGTCTCATTGCTTTACTCATTAAGTGCATCTGGAGCAGGGCTTCTCTAGATTTGCAGGTCCTACAAATGAAGGACTTGCAAACAGTACATTTTCCAGGGATATGTGATTCCCCCAAACAAAATAAATATTTTAAATGCCAAACATTAAACGGTATAGTGCCCTTGTTTGATGGACAGTATGTAAATCCAGGGGTCTTAGAAGAAGCCATCCTGGTACCAGAAAGAAATAGCTATTCTGGTTAAAAAATGAAACCTATTCCTAAGAAAAACCAAAATGCCAATGGGCAACAACTATCCCTATCTATCCTATGCACAAATTTTAAAAGAGCCAGCTATTTTGTTAGCACTGCTTACTGCCCATGTTCATCTCGAAGCCAGGAGGCATGAGAGGAAAGGACAGTTACCTGTTCCATAAGTGGCATTCTTCGAGATGTGTTGCTCAGGTGTATTCCACAGTAGGTGTGCGTGCTCGCCACGTGCACCGGTGCCGGAAGTTTTTCCTTTAGCAGTACCCGTATGGGGGGAGCGCCACTGCGACCCCTGGAGTGGCGCCTCTATAGCGTGCTATAAGGGGAGCTGCGCACTCCCCCCACCCTCAGTTCCTTCTTGCCGGACAACTCCGACAGAGGGGAAGGAGGGCAGGATGTGGAATACACCTGAGCAACACATCTCGAAGAACGCCAGTTACGGAACAGGTAACTGTCCTTTCTTCTTCGAGTGATTGCTCATGTGTATTCCACAGTAGGTGACTCCAAGCTATATCTGATGGAGGTGGGTAGGAGTTTAAGGGTTTCCTGGACGGAGTACCGCCCTACCAAACCCGACGTTATCCCATGTTTGGGAGACGATTGCATAATGCGAAGAAAAGGTGTGGACAGAGGACCACGTGGCAGCTCTACATATGTCCTGGATAGGGATGTGAGTTACATAGGTGGCCGACGAGGCCTGAGCTCTCGTAGAATGCACCTTAACGATAGGCGGCGAGGGAACCCCTGCCAGATCATAACACGTGCGTATGCACGAAGTGATCCAGCGGGAAAGGCGCTGGGTGGAAATTGGTTGTCCCCTCATACGTTCGGCCGACACAACGAACAGCTGCGAGGATTTCCTGAACGGCCTGGTTCGGTCCAGGTAAAAGGCCAGTGCCCTACGCACATCTAGCGTGTGTAGGCAGCGTTCCTCATTGGAGGAATGGGGCTTAGGACAGAGTACCGGTAGGAAAATGTCCTGATCCATATGGAAGGCGGAGACCACCTTCAGGAGAAAAGCAGGGTGTGGGCAAAGCTGGACCTTATCCTTGTGGAAGACCATATACGGGGGTTCTGAGGTCAAGGCCCTAAGCTCCAAGACACGACGGGCTGATATGATAGCAACCAGGAATGCTACCTTCCATGACAGGTGGGACCAGGAACACGTGGCCAAGGGTTCAAAGGGACACCCGTGAGGCAGGATAACACTAGGTTTAGATCCCATTGCAGGACATGGGGCCTGGCATACGGGAATGAACGATCCAGGGCCTTTAAAAAGCGGGAGGTCATATGGTGGGAAAAGACCGAGTGGCCCTGTACTGGGTGGGGGGAAGGCCGATATGGCCGCCAAATACACCCTGACGGAGGTGGGAGCTAGCCCTTGGGTCCTAAGGGACAGGAGGTAATCGAGAATGAGTTGGAGCAATGCAGACGATGGGGAGGTTCCCCACTCCCCCCCCACCTAGAGAATCTGGACCATTTAGCTAGGTACGTCCGTTGTATGGACGGCTTTCTACTTTCCAACAGAACTCATTTGACGTTCTCCGAACACCTCCCCTCCTCGGCATCTAACCATGGAGCAACCACGCTGTCAGGGCACAGTCCCCGCTCCGAGGACCACTCGACCCCTCGCTCGACGGCTGGGTGCCGATGCTGAGGTCACCGTCGACTGCACAGTACCATAGGAGCGGGGAGAGCGACAGTGTCCATGACGGTGCCGTCCACGTGACTGGGACCTCAACGACGAGGATCGGGACCCGTCCGAGTAGCTGCTCCTGTACTCGCCCCGGCGGCCGGAGCTACGACGCTTCGGTGCAGGTGAATCTCAAGAGGAGTTCCGAGTGCGATATCTTGTGGAGTGGGAACTCAAATCAGAGTGTTGACGACGGTGGCGTCTAGATCGGCTCCGGTAGCTGCGACGCGAGGAAGAGCGTCGGCACCGCTTATCCCGGTGCCTGTGTCCCCGGTCGCAGAGGAGGCCCGAGGCTCCCTCGCGGGCAGCGAGCCTGTCAGCCTGAGTGGAGTAGAGGGCTGGTGCGAGCTGTGGGAAGACTGCGTTGAGCGAGGTGTCGAGCGAGGGGTCGAGCGGTCCTCGGAGCGGGGACTCTGCCGCATCAGGGAGGGCTGTTGTGCTCCCAGTGGCGGCTTCCCTTGAGACTGGGGGCCTGTCTCAGGCGGCGCCCTGGGTACCGGGAGGGCTAAGATGTCACGCGTGGCCTGTGCAGCCTCCGGTGTCGACAGCATTCTCACCGCAGGGGAGGCATGCGCAGACGGGACTGGGCTGCTCCGCTCAATGCGAGTTGGAGGCCTGGGTCCCCAGGGGAATCGCGGGCTGCCCAGCTCGGGTCTGGCCTCATCCCTATCCTTCTCACGGCGTCGCTGAGTCTTCCCCTGCTTCTTGGAGGGGGAGTGGTGCCGGGGACTTCACTCTGTACCGAAGACGTGGTGCCGGGCACCGAGTCTGTTCGGCATGCCAGTGCCGGGGCCAGCGCTGATTCCATTAGGAGACACGAAGCCTAATGTCCCTCTCCTTCTTAATCCATGGCTTGAATGATCTACAGATCCTACAGCGTTCACTTACGTGGGTCTCGCCCAAGCAGCGGAGACACTGAATGTGCAGGTCGCTTCTTGGCATAGAACTGCGACAGGAGTCACACGACTTGAAATCTGGGGCATGGGGCATGCTCCGAGTCCAGATGACTAACTGGAGAAACTATTCAACTATTGGAAGAACTGTACTACTAAGGCTAACTAGAGACAGTGTCCCTTTAAGGTCATAATTGGCCACCAGGTGTCATTCTTGCTCTATGCAACCTTATTGGTAGGGCCCCACAGTCCATTCTGTTCAATTTCACGGTCACAGGATTTTAAAAATCATACATTACATGATTTCAGCTATTTAAATCTGAAATTTCACAGTGTTGTAATTGTAGGGGTCCTGATCCAAAAAGGAGTTGGGGGGGGGGGGAGAGTAAGGGGTGTCGCAAGGTTATTGTGGGGCGGGTTGCAGTGCTGCTACCCTTTCCACTGCGCTGCTGCTGGTGGCGGCACTGCCATCAGAGCTGGGTGGCCGGAGAGTGGCAGCTGCTGGCCGGGAGCCCAGCTCTGAAGGCAGAGCTACCATCAGCAGCAGCACAGAAGTAAGGATGGCATGGTATGGTACTGCCACCCTTACTTTTGCGCTGCTGCAGGCAGGGCGCTGCCTTCAGAACTGGGTGCCTGACCAACAGGCACTTCTCTCCGGCTGCCCAGCTCTGAAGGCAGCACAGAAGTAAGGACCCCCAGTTTGAGAAACACTGGTCTCCCCAGTGAAATCTGTATAGAATAGGGTAAAAGTACAAATAAGACCAGATTTCACAGTCCGTGATGCGTTTTTCATGCCTGTGAATTTGGTAGGGCCCTACTTACTGGAGAAGATGTTCCAGATCTACAGTGAATAATGCCCAAAGGCATGAGGCTGCAAGATGCTAAGTACCTGCTAAGAAGTGCTTGGAACCTTGCAGAAAATGACAAGCTAATTAAGAACTTTAGGCTGTCCAACATAATACATACTTTCAATTCATTATCCTCAGGATGTTCTAAGAAACATTATTCAAGTATCTTGAATCTTGTAAATATGACTGAATGTTTGACACACACTACTGCTAACAATAATTATAAAAGCAGACAAAAAAGGCCTGATGCAACATGGTACCTGGGCAGTAGCTTGATCACGTTGTGCTGTCATTCTATTCAATTCATCTCTAATTTTGTGCAAAACAGAATCTTTTTCTGTGAATTCCAGTTTTGTTTTCTCCATCTGGAGTTGAATTTCTTGAAGTTTGTTCATATGGAATTTCTTTTCTTTTTCTTGATCTTGTAGCTGATGCTCCAGTTTTTGAACTCTGGAGCTTAATTCTTAATTTAAAAGAAAAAGGATTAATATGATGCCTTCTACTTAAAAAGGTATTTACTGTACTAGTACTTTAAAGCAGCCTACACATTCTAATTAGACATATTCTGTGCGCTTGATAAGACTTCAGGCACCTATCAAATGCAAATAAAAAATAAAAACTATTTAAAAACTGCTTATCAGGTTAAATTTATAGCAATATAAAAAAATTTAAAATCTATTATCATATTAGGAAAATTGAAAGGCCTTTAAAAGTCTAGTTGGCACAATTGATGTTTATTTTTTGAGCTTGGATAGTGACTGTACATCAGTTTCACTTTGTTTTTTACTAGCTTCATTTTCTGATTCTTATGCACAATGTTGCAGTGTTTAGGCCACCAATTTTGCAGAGGCTCTTTGTTTTTAAGAACTACCTCCACTGGAATTTTCTAAAAAGTTATTGAAACATTTCTATTTGGTCTTAAGTTTTGAAAAAGCTGCTTCTTAAGAAAAGCTATTACAAACCTATTTTTTGGGCCAAATTTAACCAAATAGTGTTCATTTATCTTATTCAATACATGTCTCACTTTTTGCAAGGGGCCTTTAGTAAATACAATCTATGGTCTTTTTCACATCACTAAAATATTGCGTATCTACAAATAAAAACTGCTTTTGTCATGATACACGTGTGTGTGTTTGGGGAGGCTCAGAATCTTTTCCATACACTTCAATGGAATTTTGTACATGAAGAACAGTAGTCAGCAATTTCAGATTATTAGCATGTGAAATAAATTACCTCATCATTCTTTCATGAGGACCTGTTCCACTCTAGCTGCAAACAAACAGATGGCAAGCAATAGCAGTTGAGAATTTTCCTTTTTTTGGTCACTGACCCTTCTCCATGCCCCACCCTCCCAAAAAACCCTTCAGTCTTCTGAAACTTCAGAAAATCTAAAGACTAAAGATAGAATGACAGAGCACAAGACATGAAATGACCCTAAGTCACCTGTCACCTTATCTGCTGAAGATAAAGTTCATCCTATAGTGTTTATTAAATGTCTGCAAAGACTTCCAAGTGGATATCCTGCACAGCTGCACTGAGACTATGGCTACACTACAGTTTAAGTCGACATACGTTATGTTGTTCAGCAGTGTGAATTAGCCACCCACCTGAGCAACATAACTTGCACAGACTTAAGCGCCAGTGTGGACAGCACTATGTCAGCAGGAGCACTTCTCCCGCCGACATAGCTACCGCCGCTTGCGGGACCTGGAGTAATTAAGCCAACGGGAGACCTCTATCCCACCGGCTTAGAGTGGCTACACTACAGAGCTTACAGCAGCACAGCTGCACTGATGCAGCTGTAAGCTCTCTGTAGCAGGGTGGACACCTGCTCCTGCCTGGAAGGGCCTGAGATAGCCCGGGGAGCAGGCAGCGTGAAGGCTGAGCTGATTGGGGGAAGTGGCTGCAGCTGGGGCCACGCCCCAAACAGCCTCAGCAGGCCTATAAAAGAGGCTGGGAGCCAGGAGCTCAGTAGAGTCCCTCTCTGCCTTCAGAGAGAGAAGGCCCTGGCTGCAGGGAGCTAGACAGGGTACCTGTAGTGGAGCAGGGCGGGGGAAAGGCTGAGGAGCTGGGGAGCTCCAGCCTGGATAGCCCCAGGCTGCGGCCTGGTATTAGGCCAAGGGGTACTGGGGGATGCAGAGGGCAGCCCAGGGCTAGGCCAAGGCTGCAGGTCCAAACCCCCCTTGCCAGTGATGAGTGGCTGATACTGCAGTCTGCCCCAGAGAGTGGGGGCTAGTTGGTGACTGGCAGTGGCCTTATCCTGAGGTGAGGTGGGATTAGTGGGTGGGGGTTCCCCTGGGAGGGGAGACCCAGCGTGTGTGGGTATTGCCAGGGGGCAGCACCCAGAGCAAGGGGCACCGGGGTCCTGGGAGGGACACGGGGCCAGTGCAGAGGACAAGGCGGATCACCACCCTGCAGAGGGCGCTCCAGAGGCTGGTGAGCTAATTCCCTGGATGACCAGCAGGAGGCACCGCAGGGGTGAGTCCGCTCCTCTACACTCTCTAATGGAGCCGGAGCTGGAGAGAAAGAAAGGGGGGGGGGAGACTTGTCAGTTGAAGAAGTTCCATTCTACTATGGTTTTAGTTTAATCAGGCAAGGATCTCTATGAAAAATGACTTCTTGATAGAACAGATTACTCTACAGAAATCTTCCTGAGGTCTACAGAAATCTTCCTGAATTACATTCAAGAACACAATAAAACAAGTCAATTTCTTAACTCAGTTAATTTTTTCATACTGGAAAAACTTTATAAATCAATAAAATAATTAATAAACATGTATATGGTGTGTTTTACCCAGAGATCTCAAAAAGTCTTACAAGTTGAGTAGGTATTTTACCCCGATTTTATACATAAAACAGTCTTCAGTGAAGTCCTTAAACACAGGTTTTAATTATCTTTAAAAAAAAAGACCTTCTTATTTATAAAATAGATATAAAGTCATAACTACACTTGCAAGATACCTTGGCTCTGTGTTTTTAACTGCTCGATGACAGAAGAATTACCACAATTGTCAGAAAAACTGTTGCTGAAATCTGTCTTCTTTGATCTTAAGCCACGGTGGCTAGGAGTTGCTTCTTGTTCCCATGGAAAATGGGATGAAGTAAAACCCCTCTTTAAAGGGGTTTCTTGACTGCTGGATGAAGGACAGCTTGGTGTCTTTTCTTGTTGCCACGAGAACACTGATGAAGAAGCCTGATGCCGAGCAATCTCTCTGTGACTCTTAGTACTTTGAGGATGAGAACGATTTATTTTCTATTTAAAAAGAGGGGGGGAAAGCATATCTACCTTTACACAGCTGACAATTTATAAGAGAATTCATTCACTACTGTATGGTGGAAATAAGGTAGGGCAATAGGTCAAGCTGTCAGTGACAATTTTTGATAACAGAATCAGCAACACACATCATTCATCAGCGCAAAGGACTATACGATTCACACCACTCTGCTTTTACACCCCCAACAGTCAACTGACCGGAATACTTTGCCGATTAACATCACAGGCAGCTGAATAGGGTTCAGTTCAAATATATCTAAGCTGGCCAGCATCTCAATGACAAGAAGTTTGACTTGTGGTTCCTTAGATTTAGTATATGAAGTTTTTTGTTTTGTTTTTTAAGAGAGGCATCGTATCAATTAACATTGAGGTACCTTCCCACCACATTCCTCATGATCAGATCAATTTTGTAGAGCTAGCTCTTGACATGCACAACATTCATTTATGTACTTAGTTCTAGACTTACTGTAAATTAGATCTGATCCTCATTTGTGTTCTGTGGACAAATATAGCTACATTTTAGACTAAGGGCTTATAGCGGGGTGGTTGCCCCGCTCCCGCCTTAAAGGGCTTAGAACAGCGGGGGGGGGGGGGGGGGGGGAGCTGTGATTGGGGAAGCAGCCTCAGCTGGGGCCACGCCCCAAACAGAACACAGCTGGCCCTTATAAAAGGGCTGTGAGACAGGTGCTCTAAGACTCTCTCTCTCTGCCCTTAGAGGGAGAAGGACCTGGCTGCTTGGGCATGTACCTGGGTACCTAAGGTGGAGCAGGACTGGGGGAAACCAAGAGGCGCTGGGGTGCTCTGGCCTGGAAACCCCCCAGGCTGCCGGCCTAGTGCAAGGCCAAAAGGAACTGGGGTTGCAAAGGGCAGCCCATGGGTAGGCAGAGGCAGCAGGCCCAAACCCTCCTTGCCAGTGATGAGTGGCAATCATACTGCAGTCTGCCCCAGTGAATGGGGGCTAGATGGGGACTGGCAGTAGCCAAGACTGAGGCAAGGTGGAGATAGGGAAGTGGGGGTTCCCTGGGGCAGGGAGATCCACCAAGACTGTGGGGGTACTGCAAGGGGCAGAACCCCAGTGGAAAAGGGCACCGGGGTCTGGGTGAGACAGGGGCCTGCAGAGAGCTTGCCAAGGCTGTGAAAGAGCCAATTCCCAGGATGACAGCAGGAGGTGTTGTAGTGATGAGTCTTGACCCGTTATAGGGCTCTATTCATCTCCAAATGTGTGGTGATCCCATTAGCAACAATTCTACATGTAAATCATTCAACACACAAGAGAGATTCATTTATTTGCACTTATTTTTACAAAATACCTGGACTCAAAAAAATGTTTTGGTTCTAATATCAGATATTTTTCTTTCACTAGACAATCTCTGTGTCCCTAAACCTCTGACTGCCAGAAGCTGGGACTAGATAACAGGGGATGGGTCACTCAATAAATTGCCCTGTTCTGTTCATTCCCTCTGAAGCATCTGGCACCATCCAGAAGGATAATGGGCTAGATGGATCATTGGTCTGATCCAGTATGGCCGTTCTTACGTTCTAAAAATACAAGGAAGCTGGTATTGGTACTTACTGAACTTGGTTTTCCAATATATCTAACATTTGAATAGAGTTTGTGACTAAAGCACTAAGTGCCCCAATACTGCTCTCCGAAAGTTAACAAGAATTTAATCCCTGACTTCAGTGGGATTTTGTTTGTAGGTTTTCTATAGAAGTTTACTAAAAAAGGATTTAAGCATGCTGAACTAGTATATTCTTAAGGTGGTAAAACAGAACTATGCCCAACTTGAGTAGGTTAGGTTTTTTGTTTGTTTTGTTTTTAAAACAGAAAACATAAGAGGTCATTTTCAGACTTTAAATGCAAAAACATATGCATTCCCCGTAAATTCTATCCTTCTTTATAACTGTAGGTATTGAGAAATTCTCAGTCATGTGTGATTATTTACATGAAAACAATGTTTAAAAAGTCCTTTTTGTGTATTCTAATTAATACTAAATTTTTGGAAAATGCTGTCAGAAAATTAACCATACCCACTGCTTACTCTTTAATCTTTAATCTCAATGGCATGAACAAATTTAATTTTACCAGTTTCCCTGAAAAATCATATGGTTAATTTTGAAGAACTGCACCTTTCTCCATTTCACACATTAAATGAGATTACAATGCTGAAATACTATATACCCCATTTCAAATTTATACTTACTTTAACCTGGATATTTCTCAGTTCTGCCTCCAGCCTTTTTCTTTCTTCAACTTCTTTATTGTATTTTTCTTGGAGTTTTTCAAACTTAGAATATTCAAATTGACAATGAATATTTGCTAATAATCTGGCTCATTTCATACATAATATCTTTCCTATTCCATTTCTTATGCCTAATATTAGACAAGGGTGATAAAAGCAAAAGCCCTCATTAATCTCTAGTAATATACAAAAAACAACAACTCAAGGGGAGTTCTTCTAAAACCAATAAAACTGAATAGTTCAGGGACTGAAAACTGAGATCTGGAACTCAGTGCCACAATGAAAATGCAACCACTAAACTGAGGGACCAATACCAGGGGTACAAATGTATATTGTAATATCACCTGAATGAAGAATTTTTTCCCATCGTTCCCCTGGCATTAACATTTATTTGTAGCATGACTAAAGTATCAGGCATTGAGATTCAGATATTCAAAGAAGCTTAAAAAGAAAAATCAGTGGGAGTTGGACACCTAACTTCTTGATAATGAGAATCACCACACATTTGAAAATCTCAGCCTAAAGTCACATCTTGCTTCTCTCCACTTTAATTCCTACATAACTGTAGCAGCCACTTTCTCAAGCAACACCATAGCCAGAATGCTTTGCATCTTCCGAAAGCAACTGAAATCTCAGCTTTTAAAGGAGAACAAGAACTGATCTCCAACTCGTTAGGCAGGTTGCCAAATTGACGTTTTTAGCAATACCTTGTTTTAGTGTCCATGAAATTTTTCTGTTTTGTATTGTAGATTCTGAATTTCACAACCCTAAACTCAAACAAATTGTGTGATGGTACATTGTCACTGGTAAGCATTTTGAAATCTGAGAACTTACTACTAAATCCCTCAAGCCCCCGATTCACCAGCCAGCAAAACTGATTTTCAATTATTTTTAATGAAAACCTCACTTGAATATTTTATTTTAGAACATAATTAGTTAGGATGCACATATATTATGTCTATATTAGTGTCTGCATTTGTATCCTTCCCTGAAGCAAGACAAAGCATATTCTTGGTCTCACAAAGCATGCTCACTTAAATTCTTACACACTCACTCATGAGAATTAATTTTCAAATATTGGAAAATTATAGACATTAACAAATTATAAGCCAAACACATGGTCAGCTGTTTTCTTCATTCACCTTTTGTTTTCTTATGCTTCTGGAATGACCTGTACTTTCAAAGGAATTTACATTTTATTCAATTGCCAATTAGACAAGGGGGGAAAAATTACCATTGTGATTGAGATTTGGTGATAAAGGAGCAGTAAAATTCTTCTGTGGTGTACTACTGAATGATAAGTCTCCTGTAATCAATGTTTGCTGACTTCTCTCAAGTTCGGATTTGTACCTGTTTAAAAGAATTAGAAGTGCAAGGAATTAGTTACAGAAACAAATAGGGCCCAATCATACATTTTTAAGAGCCCCAAATGCACATTGAATGGCAATTTTGGTTGCTCAAGGAATATAAAATTAGGCATAATAAAGATATATCACTAAAAATATGATTCTAGATGACAATACGACACCTTCAAATAAATATTGGAATCTGTACTTTACTTCTAGTGGTATTTGGTGATTGTTTAAATTTTCTCTTATATGAAAGAATTGTTTTATATTATATATACACTCAAGGTTTAATATTTCAGAAGACTCAAAACTAAAAGAATTATACACAAAAAGGACACATGGATGAAAAGCAATTAAAATTTTTATATTTCAGAGTAGCAGCCATGTTAGTCTGTATCCGCAAAAAGAACAGGAGTGCTTGTGGCACCTTAGAGACTAACAAATTTATTTCAGCATAAGCTTTCGTGGGCTACAGCTCACTTCTTCGGATGCATAGAATGGAACACACAGACAGAAGATATTTATACATACAGAGAACATGAAAAGGTGGAAGTACCCATACCAACTGTAAGAGGCCAATCAATTGAGATGAGCTATCAGCAGCAGGAGAAAAAAACCTTAGAAGTGATAATCGAGATGACCCATAGAAGATGTGAGGAGAACTTAACATGGGGAAATAGATTCAATTAGTGTAATGACCCAACCATTCCCAGTCTCTGTTTAAACCTAAGTTAATTGTATCTAATTTGCATATTAATTCGAGTTCAGCAGTCTCTCTTTGGAGTCTGTTTTTGAAGTTTTTTGGTTGCAAAATTGTCACCCTCAAGTCTGTCACTGAGTGGTTAGAGAGGTTGAAGTGTTCTCCCACTGGTTTTTGAATGTTACAATTCCTGATGTCAGATTTGTGTCCATTTATTCTTTTGCGAAGAGACTGTCCGGTTTGGCCAATGTACATGGCAGAGGGGCATTGCTGGCACACGATGGCATATCACGTTGGTAGATGTGCAGGTGAACGAGCCCCTGATGGCGTGGCTGATGTGGTTAGGTCCTCTGATGGTGTCACTTGAATAGATATGTGGACAGAGCTGGCACTGGGCTTTGTTGCAAGGATAGGTTCCTGGGTTAGTGTTTATGTTGTATGGTGTGCAGTTGCTGGTGAGTATTTGCTTCAGGTTGGGAGGCTGTCTGTAAGCGAGGACTGGTCTGTCTCCCAAGATCTGTGAGAGTGAGGGATCATCTTTCAGGATAGGTTGTAGATCTTTGATGATGCGCTGGAGAGGTTTTAGTTGGGGGCTAAAGGTGATGGCTAGTGGCGTTCTGTTATTTTCTTTGTTGGGCCTGTCCTGTAGTAGGTGGCTTCTGGGTACTCTTCTGGCTCTGTCAATCTGTTTTTTCACTTCAGCAGGTGGGTATTGTAGTTTTAAGAGTGCTTGATAAGAGATCTTGTAGGTGTTTTATCTCTGTCTGAGGGATTGGAGCAAATGCGGTTGTATCTTAGAGCTTGGCTGTAGACAATGGATCGTGTGGTGTATCCTGGATGGAAGCTGGAGGCATGTAGGTAAGTATAGCAGTCAGTAGGTTTCCGGTATAGGGTGATGTTTATGTGACCATCGCTTATTAGCACAGTAGTGTCTAGGAAATGGACCACTCGTGTGGATTGGTCTAGGCTGAGGTTGATGGTGGGATGGAAATTGTTAAAATCATGGTGGAATTCCTCGAGGGCTCCTTTTCCATGGATCCAGATGATGAAGATGTCATCAATGTAGCGCAAGTAGAGTAGGGGCGTTAGGGGACGAGAGCTAAGGAAGCGTTGTTCTAAGTCAGCCATAAAGATGTTGGCATACTGTGGGGCCATGCGGGTACCCATAGCAGTGCCGCTGACTTGAAGGTATATATTGTCCCCAAATGTGAAATAGTTGTGGGTGAAGACAAAGTCACAAAATTCAGCCACCAGGTTAGCCGTGATATTATTGGGGATACTATTCCTGATGGCTTGTAGTCCATCTTTGTCTGGAAGGTTGGTGTAGAGGGATTCTATATCCATAGTGGCCAGGATGGTGTTTTCTGGAAGATCACCGATGGATTGTAGGTTCCTCAGTAAGTCAGTGGTGTCTCGAAGATAGCTGGGAGTACTGGTAGCGTAGGGCCTCAGGAGAGAGTCCACATAGCCAGACAATCCTGCTGTTAAGGTGCCAATGCTTGAGATGATGGGGCATCCAGGATTTTCAGGTTTATGGATCTTGGGTAGCAAATAGAATACACCTGGTCGGGGTTCTAGGCATGCGTCTGTACAGATCTGTTCCTGTGCTCTCTCAGGGAGTTTCTTGAGCAGATGGTGTAGTTTCTTTTGGTAATCATCAGTGGGATCAGAGGATAATGGCCTGTAGAATGTGGAGTTAGAGAGCTGCCTACTTCTAAGGTTTTTTTTCTCCTGCTGCTGATAGCTCATCTCAATTGATTGGCCTCTTACAGTTGGTATGGGTACTTCCACCTTTTCATGTTCTCTGTATGTATAAATATCTTCTGTCTGTGTGTTCCATTCTATGCATCTGAAGAAGTGAGCTGTAGCCCACGAAAGCTTATGCTGAAATAAATTTGTTAGTCTCTAAGGTGCCACAAGTATTCCTGTTCTTTTTAATGATATTAAGATGGGTCACAGTTGTAATAAAGCTCCCTCTGCTGGACATTTACAAGACTGCTGTGTTTAGGTCCCAATATGCTTGATTTGTGCTCTTAAACTTCCCTTGGCCTCAATAGGCTGCAGCAACTGCCTTTTCCCTTTGCTTCTCTGTTACACTTCCAGGGCACAGGCTCTCAGTTCCACTTGACAGAAATGGGACCACATGACCTAGCTGTCTTAGGCACTCAGGCCAGCACTGACCCTGCAGACTTAAACACACCCTATTCCCAGAGCTCCAACATTGTGGGCACTCTGGGTACACAGTTCACCTCTTCAGTGACATGTGGTAGTTCAGGGGTTCTCAAACTCGGGGTCGGGACCCCTCAGGGGGTCGTGAGGTTATTACAGGGGGGGTCTCGAGCTGTGAGCCTCCACCCCAAACCCCACTTTGCCTCCAGCATTTATAATGGTGTTAAATATATTAAGTGTTTTTAATATATTGGGGGGGGGTCACACTCAGAGGCTTGCTATGTGAAAGGGGGCACCAGTACAATAGTTTGAGAACCTCTGTGGTAGTTGAACACAGACTTTACAAAGGTTCCCCAAAACCACTCTCTGTTAGCAAGCACAATAAGTATACAGATCTGGACAAAAAAAATATAAAACCCTATACACAATACCCTACCTCAATTTCCTCACCACTCTTAGAGCATTCTTTGGACTGAGGTCAGAGTCCTCTAGTCCAGGATTCTTCCTCTCTCTCTGCCCTCGTGCACATGGTTTCTCCCCTGAATCATGGAGTATCTGTGGTCTTGTCTCTCCTTGCCCTCTTCCCCAGGGTTGTTTAGAGACCCTCTTTTATTACCTCCCCCACCCTTTGTCAGGTAACTCCCAATCGGCCTCATCAGCTAATTAAAGTACCTTACCATAGGTTCTGTTGCTTTGTTACCATCACTCCTAGAATTCAGATTTTGAACAACTAGTTTGGCCTGGATGGTAGCCCTTGCTTTGTCCCAGGGTGCTCCATTTAAATGATCATCAAAGTTTAACAGCCTGTCATTGTTAGCCCCATGCCCCCACCACTTGGAATTTTAGTCCAAGATGGAGGTAAAAAGACAGAGGCTAAAAGACCCCCATTCAAAATGGAGTTTGCAGTCTGACACAGGGTCCCCAATATCAAACAATTTGTAAACTGTACATAGGCAGATTCCCCAAATGTTCATAATTAAATTGTTTTATTAAGAGTCCATTTTATGAAGCTACTGCTGTATGTACAACAATCCCCCTAAGGGTCATATAACCTCAAAACTCTTTATTCTATTAATGAGAGTGATAAAGTTAGAGTGTTAGGTCAACATTTTCAAGCCTGTCTCAAAAAAGTTGCACTAGAAAGTTGCAGTGGTAAAAAATCTGTTGTCATGGTGACAGTACCAAAACTATTTTGGCAAAGTGCATTTTACACTCTGCCATTTCTGCTGGCATGATGTCTACATAGCATTGAGTTGTATTGGCAAAAACACGCTGCACTCTGGATAGGCATTCCAGTGCTATATTTCCAAAGACTCAGCATTCAAAGACTCAACTGAGGATAACTGGAAAATAAAAGCAGAGGCTAGTCTGTTATAGCTATTCATGGAACAACCACATTTGGTGGAGTGGGAGTTTTGAGCCAATTGAGTGGTGGGACAATCAGTGGTTCTAGAACTTTTAGACACAGAAGTTCATTCCTAGAGTTGCATGCTCAGCTCACCCCACTCCCCCAGTGTAGAAATAGCAAGGCGAGAGCTGCCCTTACAGTAGGGAAACAAGTGGTGATTGCCCTATGGAATCTTACAACACCAGTTTGCTATCAATTAGTGGGGTAATCAATTTGGTATTACCAAAAAAAAAAAAAATCAATGGTAAGGACACTCATCACTGAGGTATGCAAGACAATAAAGCATACTCTGCTGTACAGGGTAGTTAGGCTAGGCAATTGTGCAAAAAAAGAATAAACGGATTCAATAAGCTGGGTTTCCCTAAATGTGCTGGAGTTATAGGTGGGGAATATCCCCATTCTGTGCTCCCCCTGCCCAGCGTCTAAGCATATAAACAAAGAAACCTTCAAAATTTATGCAGGCCTTGGTAGATCACAAGGGAAATGTTACTGACAAACCCTGGCTGGTTCAGAGAAATTCAGGACACCCACAGTTTTAGAAACATTGTGTTTTATGACGTATTGAAAGCAGACTCCCCACTCCATTGAACTGGAATTAATGACATTTCTGTGCCAATCATAGTTTATGGAAACTGCCTACCCTTAATTCTCTGGCTCAAGAAACCATATACTAGCAAGCTGGACAAAAGCAAGGAAAATTTTGACTCTCACCTGTGCAGCTGAAGAAGGAATGTGAAGTGGGCACAGTTGGAAGACAACAGGATAGGTGGAGGGGCTTATGCTAAAGCTCCATTATCAACAAGTAAAACATTCTCAGTTCTTATGCAATGCACAGCATGCAGCATTCTCTGAGAGACCCTATTGCCAGGGTGGATGAGTGAGGTGGACGGGCTGGATCTAAAATAGGCTAGCTAACAGTTGCATTGCTAATGCAGTTCAGGTAAGGGAAGCTTTAAAAGCTTACCTCGACAGTAGGTAATAGCCTAACCCTGTTTCTATGAAACTATTAATAGAACTGGTGTGTTTTTTGTGATATACATGACTTTTAAGGAAGATTGACAATGTTTCTATGACCATCAGTATAGTACAGGTGGTGTATTTCTAGACTAAATAAAGGCACTTCTGTAATATACATGCATTGACTTTTTTTAGAAGTATGGAAGCCTTTCTGGTTGTATTATTTTCTAGCACTGCTATACCAAAAAGTCAGTCACACCAACTTTCAAGTATGTACTTTAACACCACGGCATGATAGACATACAAAAAGATAACTTATAAATGACTTTACTAGCTATATACCTTGACTAGGTACAAGTACACTATGCAGACTAGATGTCAGTGTATCACAGATGACTGTATGTGTAATCAAAGTTCTTCGTTCTCTGACGTGTTGTCCATGGAAGTAGAATACAGAGATAACTGACACAATGGGATGAGGTGTCTATATCCCTACCAACGTCCCATATTTATCCATGCTTTGGAGTGGGTGAACTAATGCAGCAAGATCCTTAATGCTCCCTGATCAACAATTCATTTGAGCATCTGGGTCAGCAGCATTTCCCCCCCCCCCATCTTTGTCCTCCCTCTACTCCTTCAGCAGCTGTTCACACCACTGCCTTATTGCCCTTGCATTTCACTTTTAGACCTGCATAACCTCAGAGCATGTCCTTCTCTGTGCACTTCCTCTTGGCTCTGACAGTGACCAGACAGCTGTGCAGGTGTTAGGGAGAATCTTGAGGAGAGTCCCACTATTGAGGTTAGTGATAAACACAGATCTGTTGGGTGGAGAGGAAGGGAGGCAGCCTTCCATGCCATAACTGTTGCAACTACGCAGATTTTCCCACCTTGTACAGCATAACTATGTGGATTGCCTCCAAATTACTAAGGCATAATGAGTGCTAGACCTTACATGGAGAGTAGATCAGGGTTTCTTATCCCAATGCCTTCGGGGCGGGCGGTGGTGGGTGTCATTCTGATATAGAAATAGGATAGTATTTAATAAAGACAACTGCACTTATTTCAGGAAGTCATACTCCTTGATGATCCCAAAATGGCAAAGAAAGAGCTGTTTAAGAGGCCTTAGTCTGCCCATGGAAGTATTCAGCCATGCTGCTTTCTGCAATAATCCCCCTCAGAGGTCCTGGCAAAGTGGCATGGGGATGTGCCATATCATGGTGGGCTGGCCAAAGCGTATCTTCAACATAATGTTTGGACAAGTCTTACATACTACTCACTGAAAAAAAAGTTCTGTGAAATTGTGCCCAGAAAGCTTTGTGTGTAAAAATTAAGAGGCTGCTCTGTTTGTACCTCAAAGCACTGCAAGACATCAACTGATGGCGTGCCCACTGACATGTGTTTACTTGCTTCCTTTCTTGGTCTCACCATACTGTTCCTTGAAATGTTTAAAATTCAACGTGTCTCACCTTTGTGCCAGGTGTATCTGATCCAAGTGGTATGTATACACTTGCAATTCAGGATGACTTTCCACACTGTATATACTGCCATCAGATCAGTAACATGGCAGTGCTATCTCAACTGAAAGGAAGTGTAGGTCGTGTTGTCTTGAATTTCTAAGCCTAGAGTGCAATACGTTTCAATTCATGGGTTATAGTGCCTTGCCAAGCTACATGGACTGCCTTAAAGTCCTATTAGAGCACCACTTGTATACATAGATTCTGTACGTACTTGTAATCCTAGGATATCAACGTCATGAAGCCAGTTGTCAATTCTGCCTCATTGACTTTGCTACAAACAATTCTGCCTCGTGCTGCTATTGATGCAGTTAGAACCTTTGCAGTAAAAAACCTGTTTTAAAGAAGTTTTCAGTACACTGGTCTGTCTTTTTGAGAGGAAGATTTCATAATGTGGGCACTAGATCTGGATTTGGGTACAGCTCCTGATAGAAACTAGGTGAATTTTTTCCGGAGGGTCTGGCTGGAGAATCTTGCCCGCATGCTTGGGGTTCAGCTGATCGTCATATTTGGGGTCGGGAAGGAATTTTCCTCCAGGGTAGATTGGCAGAGGCCCTGGAGGTTTTTCGCCTTCCTCCGCAGCATGGGGCAGGGGTCGCTTGCTGGAGGATTCTCTGCGACTTGAAGTCTTTAAATCACGATTTGGGGACCTCAACAGCTGAGTCAAGGGAGAGAATTATTCCAGGCGTGGGTGGGTCAGCTTTTGTGGCCTGCATCATGCGGGAGGTCAGACTAGATGATCATAATGGTCCCTTCTGACCTTAAAGTCTATGAGGGTCAATGGAAAAGAAATATGGAAATATGGAGTGGCAGTTCAATTTGGGAGGGTTGAGAATGTAAAAACCTGCACCAGAGTGTTTCTTACAGGTGACTGACAAAGTGGGGAATGTGGAGTAATGGCTGACTGTTCGCAGCCATAGTGGGGGGGGGGTATGCAGAGGATACATAGTGCGTCCATATTTAGGCACTTACATAAAAGGCCTTATCTTGAGAGGCAAAAGGTATATATATATATTTTTTTTCAATCCTGTTAAGCTAACAGGTTTGAAACAACTTTTTTGCCCAACAAAGGAAAGGCCAAACATTCAAATGTGCTGAGTACCTATGAATTCCACTGGGCTTAGTGGGAGTTCCAGGTGTGCATTACGTCAGATAATCAAACCACTTTATTTAGACGCCTAAACATGGGACTTAGGAACTTTGTTTTAGGCACCCAGGTTTGAAAATTTTGGCCACAAACTCAAACTTCTATTTAAATATGGAGTACAGTTAAATTAAAGTAAGAAAGTGGACAAAGACAGTAATTTGACAGTCATTTACATGTCTAAGCAAAATAATATTTAAATGAGATAACAGGCACACTTAAGTTAAAGCAGAACAGTATGGTCTCACCTTTTAAGTTCCTGTTTTAGTCTTTCAACTTGTTTCTTGCTTGAAGTTAGTTGTCCCACTTGATAATTAACTTGTGATTCTTTTACTTGATCATGTGAAATTTTCTGCTTTGTTTTCTCATTATCACACAATTCCATCAAACGCTGTTTTTTTGTTTTTAGCGTTGCACCTTCATTTTCAACCTAATTTGATTGGTCAATTATCAAAAAAAAAACCACCTTATTTATAGATTTTGATCAAGCCTGGGAATAAACATCTTTATTCAGAGTGAAGCGTGGAGAGCACTTACAAAAGAAAATTTCTGCTTTATAAAAAAAAAGTGGTATTTGAATATTTTTATTCACTACATTTCAAAGGCCAAACAGCACTGAAAATTTCAGTTACACACAAAACTATTTTGCTATTCTACCAATGTCCGTATCACATTTTTGAAAAGACGGCTTCCCTGTGTAACATTTAAAACCAAAATACATATTCACCACAATTCATCTAATTTCTCTAATCGGTGGCCCCACACCTGTTCTTGGAAGAGTTTATTGGCTATAAAAAGCACCTATCCAGACCAGTAAAGTGCTTACAGCCCTTGCACATGATCAGAAGAGCTAAACTTAAAAGTCATATGACTCAGATCATCATCTTGCTCCTCTCCCTTCAAATCGGTCAATGTTAGCAACCAGTATTTCCTGAATGACTAGAGTTAGAGATCAATGCTCAAGTTGCGTTTCCTCAAGATAGCAGCTGGAACAGCCATGTCTGATTTGAAGGAGGGATGCAAGATAGTAATCAGAATAATGCAAGTTCAAGATCCTCTCTCTCATGATCTGTGTTGTGTTATGTAGCATTGGAAAAAATATTTGATATTCCCAGCCTTTGCAAGGTATACTGCATACACTCCTATCCCTGACAGTTTGAGATACTGGACTTAGAATGGTCCCCAAAAAGCACTACCAGAGCAAGAGGCCAGTGACAGTTTAAGACTGAATACACAGCAAGGCCTGGATAGTGGGCTAGTGTAATTTTCATTCACTACCTTACACAGGTGTCAATCACTGCTCACAGAGTGAGTATTAGAACAAAAAACTGCTAGTAGGTAGTCTACATTTTACTGGTATGGCAATATTTGATGGCAGCAATGACGTTATGCAGATATTAATCTGATCAGCTATAAACCTAGGTGTTATGGCTTTTTTGTGACTAAAGCCCTGATTAAATTGTAGGTTCTTTACCTAAGAGTTAGTCCTTTTAGCTCAAGCGATAGCAATCTGTGCTACAATGATGAATGTTTGGGGTTCAAACTATGCTGACGATGCATAAGTGGGAGATTATAGTTGTACATAATATTTTTAAATCTTCAAGTCAAGATTGGATGTTTCTCTAAAAGATCTGCACTAGGAATTATTTCTAGGGGGTTCTGTGATTTTTGTTGTATAAAAGATAAGAATGGATGGTCACTTCTGGACTAAGAACCAATGAAAATAAAAGCAGCAATTTTAATAGGCCATTGCAACAGAACGTACTCCAGTATTTTAAAACCACCACACTCATATAGACAAGTTGGTGTAAATTCTGAATGAGTCTTTTGCTGGGTACAAAAAAGTTGAGCTCATCGTTCACAAAATACTAGATATGAGAAACTGGGTGGAAATTATCAGCATGACAATTTTGGTATGTTTATAAAAATTATATTTTATATGAAGTGACGAGTGTTCAGATATCCATTTGTAGAAATAATTTGTTTTACAAAGCACCCTGTAAAATCAATTTATCAAAACAATTTCCATAAAGGTATTTTTAATTTTTACTTCCCCCCCAGTGTGCCTCATAAGATTAACGTTTGCACAGCATTCTAGACGCATTGTATAAGTGACTGTTTGCTATTACCGTAGCACCTAGGAACCCCCGTCATAGACCAGCGCCCCACTGTTCGGGTCCCTGCCACAGGTCCGGGGGACTCTGCTGCCAGGCTGGGGTCCCAGCCGTCAGCCCGGGGCTCTGCAGCCGCCCCCAGCTGTGGCCCACTGGCCCCAGCCTGGGGCAGTAAGGGGTGCAGACAGGGCAAGAGTGGGCACAGCTCAGCACCTCCACCTTAAAAAATATCCCAGCACAGTGGCACTGGAACAATTTAAGTCCTGATTTGCTGCTTACATCACTATCACGCCACGTGGAACAGCGCGCTGCATTTGATGTTGAGATTAGAATGTACGTGCAAGAACAGGAATCAGAATTTTCAGACAGATTTCAAGATTTCCAGCGATTTGACCCAATGCTTTCTTTTCTAATTAAACCTGAAAAGTTCAACAAAAGTGACTTGGATTTGTCTGTATTTCACTGGATGGGTGTTGAAGATTTTGACATGCAGCTCATTCAGTTAAAAAGCTCAGAATTGTGGGCATCGAAGTTTGGAGATCTGCGGAGTGCACTTGAAGCTACCGAGAGAGATCATAGGGCCTCTATTCTGACCTGCTGGACGTCCCTGCCAGTGAAATTTAACTGTTTGAAGAAAATTGCGATTGCAATGCTTTCAGCATTTGGATCCACATACCTGTGTGAACAGGTATTTTCACACAAGAAGTCTGTCCTCTGTCCCTCTCGGAGCCTGCTAACAACTAATCACTCAGAAGCCAGTGTGCAGCTTAAAGTATCCAAATACATGCCAGATATTGGGAAAACTCAGCAAGGAAAAGCAAGGGCAAGGATCACACTAAACTGATAAGATCTGCATTTTAATTTAATTTTAAATTAAGCTTCTTAAACATTTTAAAAACCTTATTTACTTTACATACCACAATAGTTTAGTTATATATTAGACTTATAGAAAGAGACCTTCTAAAAACGTTAAAATGTATTACTGGCACACGAAACCTTAAATTAGAGTGAATAAATGAAGACTCAGCACACCACTTCTGAAAGGTTGCCGACCCCTGGCCTAACTGTTAAGTTTTTTGTAGGCATCACAGTAAAGGAGAGTTGTAAGGAGGGCTTTAAAAGAAGATGAGGGGACTTTGCGGATGGTTATGGGGATTTCCTCCCAAGCAGAAGTTGACAGTCAGCATGGGAGAAAGCACAAAGATGCTTGTTGAAAAATTTAACAAATGGATGTGTTATGGGCCGATCGGAGGCAGGAGTTGACATTTCAACAGTGAATGAAAAAAAAGGATACCTAGGATGGGGTAGGCCATGAAGGAGCTAGGAAGTGAAGACAAGCAGCTTGTT
>NW_020664613.1:6355321-6418344 GCF_002925995.2 Terrapene triunguis | reverse complement strand
TTGTCAGTAATATATTACATAAACAAAAATAGATCTGGGACTAGGGTTTTTGATTTCAAAAGGGCTAACTTTAAAGAATTAAGGAAATTAGTTAGGGAAGTGGATTGGACTGAAGAACTTGTGGATCTAAAGGCGGAGGAGGCCTGGAATTACTTCAAGTCAAAGTTGCAGAAACTATCAGAAGCCTCTCGTGCTGCTCCGACCTCTTGGAATCTCTGTGCTGGCTCTACAGCTCCTTTGGGAGCCCCCAGTTTCATCTCAAGACTTTGTACAACCTACATCTCCCTGGTCTCACCCTCTGAGGCCTGGCACTTTGTTAATCCTGCCTCCCTTCGCACCTCTTCTGATTCCTTCTCCTCACACACCAATCCCTTCTCCCATCCTTCCCCGATGTCTGGAAAATCCACCTCAGTCCTATGCAACACACACCCTTCCCCTTTCCTTCAAAGGATACCATGGGCCCCACCTTTCCCCCCACAACTTCCTCATCAATGATGACCCCATGCCAAACCAACACAATACAAGTTAAACAGAACTATGCAAATAAGGAATGAATCATCAATGATTTAGATAATGGCATACAAAATACACTTATAAAGTTTGCGGACGATACCAAGCTGGGAGGGGTTGCAAGTGCTTTGGAGGATAGGATTAAAATTCAACATGATTTGGACAAACTGGAGAAATGGTCTGAAGTAAATAGAATGAAATTCAATAAGGACAAATGGAAAGTACTCCACTTCAGGTACGTCTATACTTACCTCCGGGTCCGGCAGTAAGCAATCGATCTTCTGGGATCGATCCCGGAAGTGCTTGCCGTCGACGCCGGTACTCCTGCTCCGCGAGAGGAGTACGCGGAGTCGACGGGGGAGCCTGCCTGCCGCGTGTGGACCCGCGGTAAGTTCGAACTAAGATACTTCGACTTCAGCTACGTTATTCACGTAGCTGAAGTTGCGTATCTTAGTTCGAAGTGGGGGGTTAGTGTGGACCAGCCCTTAGAAAGGAACAATCAGTTGCACATGTACAAAATGGGAAATGACTGCCTAGGAAGGAGTACTGCGGAAAAGGAGTCATAGTGGGGGTAATAGTGGACCACAAGCTAAATATGAGTCAACAGTGTAACACTGTTGCAAAAAAAAGCAACCATCATTCTGGGATGTATTAGCAGGAGTGTTGTACGCAAGACACGAGAAGTAATTCTTCCATTCTACTCCGCACTGATTAGGCCTCAACTGGAGTATTGTGTCCAGTTCCGGGCGCCACATTTCAGGAAGGATGTGGACAAATTGGAGAAAGTCCAGA
The DNA here is from genome assembly GCF_002925995.2 of Terrapene triunguis. Taxonomy (NCBI): domain Eukaryota; kingdom Metazoa; phylum Chordata; order Testudines; family Emydidae; genus Terrapene; species Terrapene triunguis. Next base: position 6,417,042 of record NW_020664613.1, on the reverse strand, counting down.
GAAGAGCAACAAAAATGATTAAAGGTCTAGAAAACATGACCTATGAGGGAAGATTGAAAAAAGTGGGTTTGTTTAGTCTGGAAAAGAAAAGACTGAGAGGGGACATAACAGTTTTCAAGTACATAAAAGATTGTTACAAGGAGGAGGGAGAAGAATTGTTCTTCTTAATCTCTGAGGACAGGACAAGAAACAATGGACTTAAATTGCAGCAAGGGAGGTTTAGGTTGGACATTAGGAAAAAAACTTCTTAACTGTCAGGGTGGTTAAGCACTGGAATAAATTGCCAAGGGAGATGGGGGAATCTCCATCATTGGGGATTTTTAAGAGCAGGTTGGACAAACACCTGTCAGGAATGTTCTAGATAATACTTAGCCCTGCCATGAGTGCAGGGGACTGGATTAGATGACCTCTCGAGGTCCCTTTCAATCCTATGATTCTAAGAAGGAACTACCATACTGGGCACTTTACCCACACAACCATGGAAACCTAGTAAAAATCCCTCTTGCCCGATGTCATGTCACAGTTGAATCTAATTGTGGGCCAGTTTGCTCCCAATGCTGTCAAAAGGACCAGGGTTGGGCTAGCAGGTTGTAAACTTCCTAGGGCAGATTCCATGAGCTGGATTCTCTGGTCTGCCAAGAGTTTAAGCTGGCTAGAGAGTCCCACAGGAGAATTCCCTCTGGGACAGAGCTGGTGGAGATGGTCTCCTTCTATGCTACCTCCTGCCTGGGACTGTTAGGGCTGGAAAGGGTATGCTAGATCCAGACAATACCAGGCCTATCCCGTAAGCTCTGTAATGCTGGAAAAGCTGATGCCCCAATCCCCTCTGGGCCCAGCAACCAGAGATAAGAGAGCCACAGCTCAGATGTAGGCAAGAATCAGGGTCAGACTGTTCTCACCTTGCACACCTGAGGTACGATATATAGATGTGTTACAGTGAGTGCCCATTATTGCCTCCAGCCTATTGTGCAACGCACAAGCTTGCAAAGTTCAGACTTCAACATTCGGTTACACAGAATCTGGACTCCCTGATAACCTTCAGTCCAGTGGTTAGAGAACTAACCCAGGCAGTGGGACAGGATTGTGTGGGGCTAGGTGTGCAGTGTTGTTCATTCCAGAAATGGCTGAGACACCTGACTCCCAAAGAGGGTTCCCAGCTGCAGATTCCAAATGTACAGAGGCTCCTTGCTCCAGCCCAGACTTAGGCACCGAACTCCTTGAGGGACGGGGCTTAGGATACTGCCCTCTCCCCTACAGTTGCTATGAGCTAGCTCAGGCATCTTCCTGCCTAGCTGTGTTGACTTTTTGAGGATCCCATTCTGAGACGCCAGTCTCTCCCCATTCCTTGTATAGGGGGCCTAGGTGGCTCATTCGGGGTTTGTGGATTCCACTGGGTGGCTAGGCATTTATGAGTTAGGCGTTGCAACACTCGGAGTTGCAATGCCTACATCCCTTTGTGGGTTTGGGCCAGAGAGACTAAGTGACTTGCCAAAGGGCACACACAACATCTGTGGCAGAGCAGGCAATTGTAAGGAGACTGGGTAGTAAGTGGTCAGGCCTAGTGCTCAGAGCAGGAGTCATAACTAGTGGTTGGAGCAGGAGGTCAGAACTGAAGTCAGACTCCAAATGTCAGAGCCAAGGTTCAAGACAGAGTCAGCAGCAGGAACCATGGTCAAGGGTCAGAACCATCGCCACAGTCCAAATGCCAGAACCAAGGGCCAAGCCAGAGTTGGAGCCAGGAATTATAGCTGACAGTCAGACCTGGAGTCAGGAAGGCAGGAGCAAGGCTGAGGCAGGACTGGAACAAAGCTGGGAATGGAGCGGAGCAGAGCAAAGTCTAGGCAGGAGCAGTGCAAAGCAAGGAGGAGCAGGACTTGCGGTGAGTCAAGCCCAGGGAGACAGAGAAACTAGAGGCACATGCATTGAGTCGTAGCCACTGATCCTCTGCAGCTGCTGGGTTTAAGAGCAAGCTACCGGACTGCCTCAGCCAATTAGGTGGTTCTGCTGTGGCCCAGTTTTGCTTGTTGGCTCCCTGGAGGCTCTGGGGGTGAGTGGGCTAAGGTGCAGGCCCTCATTCCGGACTGGAATTAACTTCAGTCTCCCAAGCACTAGGTTAGCACCCCAACTACTGGCCTGGCCTACTTCTCTTCTACTCCTGTATTTGAGACCAGGCGATACTTACTAATAATTCAGAGTTATAAACGCCTTAGAAGTGGAATGAGTTTGTTGGGATTTTTTAATGTAAAAATTACAATGAGAAATTTTAAATTTCAATGGCAAAATGGGGGAGGCGGGGAATTTGTTGGGTCAAGGAATAAAGTATGGAAAGGCTGCAGGGAACCCCCCAACAAAAATGTAGGTCCACAATCCTTTACTGCGAGCTCCAGTATCTATCACCTGGTTGGTAGCCAAGCTAGTCCTCCTTATGTAACCTCCCTTCCCCTCCCTCTGCTGGAATGAGGCATGTGGAATCAGGTGTATATAAACCAAATAAATTGTTTTTATTTTGGGGAAACTAAGTTACATAAATGGGAATGGGAAAAATGCATAAAACAATAACAGAAACTTATTCTCTCTATAGGTACAGTAACTCGGAACATCTGTGGCCTGAAGCCAAGACCCAAACTAGACCCCCATGGAGTACAAAAGGTAAGTAAACATACATTGTCACCCTTCTGATGGTCACTCAGGACCTCGATCCTTTGGCTCATACAGAGCCTCAGGAGAGGAACTCTGAGGAGATCCCTCAATGACTCGTCCTTCTCACTGGCTCGAACTGACACGGCGGCAGGCTCACCAGATGATGGGTGTTCACAGGCGAATGACAACGATGGATGTTAACTGCCGCAGATGGTAAGTAATAGCTGGAGGTGGCACTTGTCCGGAGTTTCAATCACCTGTGGAAGCAAACCTGCGCGCACCTGCCACTCGGATGGGCAGCCCCCAACTGACGTAACTGCCGCTCTTATATAGACTCTATAGCTGCGAAACCCCTTAGGGAACCCCATAGAATCCCTGGGAAAATCCAGTTAAAACCGGAACTTGTTTACTACTTGGGCCACTGCTGACCGTTGGAAAAGGCGGGAAAACACTCCAACCGCCCTCCTGAGCACATGACCGCAGGGCCGGCTTTAGGCCAATTCCCCCGATTTCCCGGAATCGGGCCCCACACCTTAGGCACCTTTTAAATTTTTTTTTACTCACCCGGTGGCAGTCCGGGTCTTCGGCGGCAGGGGGTCCTTCACTCGCTCCGGGTCTTCGGCGGCATTTTGGCGGCGGGGGGTCTTTCCGTGCCACGGAAGACCCAGAGCGAGTGAAGGATCCGCCCGCCACCGAAGTGCCGCCGAAGACCCGGACCGCCACTGGGTATTCGAATCGGGCCCCGCAGTTCCTAAAGCCGGCCCTGCCTGCATCCCAAGAAAGGGGAAAAAAATCATAGGCAGGAGTTGTAGACCAAGCTGGATGAGCAAGCATCTCAGAGAGGTGATTAAGAAAAAGCAGAAAGCCTACAAGGAGTGGAAGATGGGAGGGATTAGCAAGGAAAGCTACCTTATTGAGGTCAGAACACGTAGGGATAAAGTGAGAAAGGCCAAAAGCCGTGTAGAGTTGGACCTTGCAAAGGGAATTAAAACCAATAGTAAAAGGTTCTATAGCCATATAAATAAGAAGAAAACAAAGAAAGAAGAAGTGGGACCGCTAAACACTGAGGATGGAGTGGGGGTTAAAGATAATCTAGGCATGGCCCAATATCTAAACAAATACTTTGCCTCAGTCTTTAATGAGGCTAATGAGTAGCTTACGGATAATGGTAGGATGACAAATGGGAATAAGGATATGGAGGTAGATATTACCACATCCGAGGTAGAAGCCAAACTCGAACAGCTTAATGGGACTAAATCGGGGGGCCCAGATAATCTTCATCCAAGAATATTAAAGGAACTGGCACATGAAATTGCAAGCCCATTAGCAAGAATTTTTAATGAATCAGTAAACTCAGGGGTTGTACTGTACGACTGGAGAATTGCTAACATAGTTCCTATTTTTAAGAAAGGGAAAAAAAGTGATCTGAGTAACTATAGGCCTGTTAGTTTAACATCTGTAGTATGCAAGGTCTTGGAAAAAATTTTGAAGGAGAAAGTAGTTAAGGACATTGAGGTTAATGGTAATTGGGACAAAATACAACATGGTTTTACAAAAGGTAGATCGTGTCAAACCAACCTGATCTCCTTCTTTGAGAAGGTAACAGATTTTTTAGACAAAGGAAATGCAGTGGATCTAATTTACCTCAATTTCAGTAAGGCATTTGATATGGTTCCACATGGGGAATTATTAGTTAAATTGGAAAAGATGGGGATCAAGATGAAAATTGAAAGGTGGATAAGGAACTGGTTAAAGGGGAGACTACAACGGGTCATACTGAAAGGTGAACTGTCAGGCTGGAAGGAGGTTACTAGTGGAGTTCCTCAGGGATCGGTTTTGGGACCAGTCTTATTTAATCTTTTTATTACTGACCTTGGCACAAAAAGTGGGAATGTGCTAATAAAGTTTGCGGATGACACAAAGCTGGGAGGTATTGTAACACAGAGAAGGACCGGGATATCATACAGGAAGATCTGGATGACCTTGTAAACTGGAGTAATAGTAATAGGATGAAATTTAATAGTGAAAAGCATTTAGGGATTAATAACAAGAATTTTGGTTATAAATTGGGGACACATCAGTTGGAAGTAACAGAGGAGGAGAAGAACCTTGGAGTATTGGTTGATCACAGGATGACTATGAGCTGCCAATGTGATATGGCCGTTAAAAAAGCTAATGCGGTTTTAGGATGCATTAGGCGAGGTATTTCCAGTAAAGATAAGGAGGTGTTAGTACCGTTATACAAGGCACTGGTGAGACCTTATCTGGAATACTGTGTGCAGTTCTGGTCTCCCATGTTTAAGAAGGATGACTTCAAACTGGAACAGGTACAGAGAAGGGCTACTAGGATGATCCGAGGAATGGAAAACCTGTCTTATGAAAGGAGACTGAAAGAGCTTGGCTTGTTCAGCCTAACCAAAAGAAGGCTGAGGGGAGATATGATTGCTCTTTATAAATATATCAGATGGATAAATATCAGGGAGGGAGAGGAATTATTTAAGCTTAGTACCAATGTGGACACAAGAACAAATGGATATAAACTGGACACTAGGAAGTTTAGACTTGAAATTAGACGAAGGTTTCTAACCATTAGAGGAGTGAAGTTCTGGAACAGCCTTCCAAGTGGAGTAGTGGGGGCAAAAGACATATCTGGCTTCAAGACTAAGCTTGATAAGTTTATGGAGGGGATGGTATGATGGGTAGCCTAATTTTGGCAATTAATTGATCTTTGATTATTAGCAGGTAAATAGGCCCAATGGTCTGTGATGGGATGTTAGATGGGGTGGGATCTGAGTTGCTACAGAGAATTCTTTCCTGGGTGCTGGCTGGTGAGTCTTGCCCACATACTCAGGGTTTAACTGATCGCCATATTTGGGGTTGGGAAGGAATTTTCCTCCAGGGAAGATTGGCAGAGGCCCTGGAGGTTTTTCGCCTTCCTCTGCAGCATGGGGCACGGGTCACTTGCTGGAGGATTCTCTACACTTTGAGGTCTTTAAACCATGATTTGAGGACTTCAATAACTCAGACATAGGTTAGGGGTTTGTTACAGGAGTGGGTGGGTGAGATTCTGTGGCCTGCGTTGTGCAGGAGGTCAGACTAGATGACCATAATGGTCCCTTCTGACCTTAAGTCTATGAGTCTACATAAATGCAACTCAATACTTTAAATGTTAGTAACATGAACTAAATCATGAACATTTTCTACTGCTGCCACTAGGTGATTCCCTATGCTCTGGAAAGAAAGTAATAATGATCCTAACAGCAATGTTTTTTAAAAATACCCAGTCAGTCAGAAAGGGAGTTTGGCAAGTTACATGGCCACAGAAATGCTGTGATTGCAATAAGAGCAAACCCACAAAGATATTCTATTTATGCTGTTCATAGTTACTATAAATGAGTTCCAGTGGAGCAAGGCTATGAATACCTCAGTTAGCATAATGCTCATGGATTTAGTATGAGAAGGAAATTATAAATAATGATGACAGTTACAATATGAAATGATACAGCTAAGTTTTCAGTTCTTTTGTAGGGCTGTAAATTACCAATGCCTGAGCTGCACATAAAGTTGGAATTTTAGTATATAAAAAAAAAGATACTGTATTTAAGAATCTGTTAGGGCCCACTTACACGGCTGCAAGCACACAAAAGTCAATGTGGTGACAGGTGTAAAGGTAAGCAGATTCTGTTTCCTTTGTGTGGGACTCCAGTCAAAGAGCAAATAGAGACATTTGGTATGAATGACTTTTAGTTTAAGTGAAAAGCTACACAAAAAAGAAAGAAAAATCTCCATGAGAACAAACAGCATGTACATCATCTGACAATCCATAAGGAGCTCAGCGCCAACAACAAACTAGCAACTGAACTATGAACACAGGAAGAGTGGTTCAAAAATTTACAAGTGCACTACAAGGTGTGACATTTCAGGACAACTGCACTAGTGTTTCCCCTAAGTGGTCTGGCAAAGGCACCCATTTCTAGGCTTCATGCTCCCCAGCCATTGCCTTTCTTGGGTGGAGATCCACATCTCTCTCCCTTCTGACTGGGGTACTTCCAGGCTGCACAGTTCCTTGGCTTCACTGTATTACTCCCATCACAGACAGGTTGCCCAAGAACACCTGCTCGCTTTCTCCTCAGAGGTGGTTAACAGATGTAATTGCTACAGTTATAAGGCACCACACAGCTCTTTTTATGCAAGACTAATTTTATTATTAGGGTAAAAGCACTACAGAGAAAACATATTAAATACAATTAAAAACCCTACACACTTGCTAATAAGCTCACCAGACATCACCCCAGCTCTAACAGGGGCTCTAGCAGGAGTAGTCCTTCAACATTGCACCCAAGGAATTTTCTTTGTGGTCACAAGTTCATCACAGCTTCAGCTGAGAACAAGTACTCAGTCCGTTCAATCCTTCCAACCCTACCCTACGGATTGGGGCCCTCCATGGATCAGGGGTCCTGTTCATTTGCTGGACAAGGAAGAAGGCCCTGAGCCAGGCTATTTATCCAACAATCCTTTCTTTGTCTGTTAGTCCCTGAAGAATACAATTTGAACTAGTATATGTGGACCTTTCCAGGGGCATGGCTTCAAAAGGCTGATAAGGGAGGAATTACATTAGCATCCTTCTCCCTACTGGAGAAGGTAAATACAATGCCACAATAACACATCCACAATTGCATTTTTAATACAATGTAAGCCAAAGTTATTAACCCTAATTCAATAAAGTTTATCTTGATTCCATCAGGTTTATTCAGGATATTACAGTATATTGTCACTCTGTCACACAAGGCATAACTCTAGCTATAAACACTACACTTTAACATTCACCTTAATTTGTTCTCAAACTGGGGGTCGGGACCCCTCAGGGGGTCACGAGGTTATTATATGGGGGGTTGCGAGCGGTCAGCCTCCACCCCAAGCCCCGCTTTGCATCCAGCATTTATAATGGTGTTAAATACATAAAAAAGTGTTTTTAATTTATAAGGGGGGTTGCACTCAGAGGCTTGTTGTGTGAAAGGGGTCAGCAGTACAAAAAGTTGAGAACCACTGCTATAGCCTATCCAGCCATTGCGTAAGTTATGGTATAGTACGGGGTGGCCAAACTGTGGCTCACGAACCACATGCGGCTCTTTTACCATTAAAGTGCGGCTCACGGAGCCCCCCACGGCCCTCCCCCGTTCTCTACCTATTAAACTGGAGGGGGAGCTCAGGACCCCGGCCTAGCAGCAGGGTGCTGGAGTATGGGCTTGTGCCCAGCAAGGAGGGGAGTCTCAGGGCTTCAGCCCTGTGGGACACACTTCCTGGGGCTTGAGGCTGAAGCCCTGAGCCCCAGCCCCCGGCAGGTGTGCCCCGGCTCGTGAACTTCTGAAGATTGTCGGATGGGACTCGGCGGGCCAGTCTGTTTGACCACTCCGATGTAGCATGTAACACTGGTAGGACAGGTTTGCTTAGGATGATATCAAGTCAGAAGTTCAGCCCGAACTCTAAATATATAGTGTTTTTATTTTAAAAATATATAGTATATCTGTAAAAGGTATTGGTTTGATCTGGATGTTGCTATGCAATTTTTAAAATCAATTTAATGATCATGAAAGATGCCCGATTCTTCACAGCTGTAAACTGAAATAACCTATCTACTGTAGGCAGTTGCAAAGTTCCTTGCACAGCTCCATTAATGTGCCTCAGTGCTGTTCTTTATCAGACCACATCTAGGACTCTGAGGGTGAGTCAGACTGAAAATCCGCTGAGTCTTAACTGGCCTTTCTGCTAAGACTGCCAGCAAACTGGTCAACTGTAATGTGGAAATCTGTCCATTGAGAAGTGGACTCAGGCCATTAACTAATTTCACATAGGCCCCAGATAAAAAGAGCCATCAGAGAGTAACAACTTTCAGTCACTAACAACAATTTGGGTCAGATTCAAATCACTGTTCATGAGGTAAAAGGGTTTAAATCCCACTACCAGTTCCCTAAATCACACTTCACCATTTTGACAAATGGTATCACTTATTCAATACACTTGTCACTTGTATTTATTGGAATCATGTCTCTATGAATTAAAACTCTAAATTATAGGGGCTATTTAGAAATGCATTTTTTGGCCTGATGTCCATTACAGACTATTGATTAAATCACTCTTAGTTCATGAATCACTGACCAGATAGATCGCAATGACTCTGAATGGTATGAAGGCGAATTGGTCACATACTTACAATATTTAACATTTTGTGAAAATTAAAGAAGTGAAGCACATATAATAGCCAATTTTTAAATCTCAGTCTCTCAACATTCTAAAACGGCTTTATTATATACCAGGAAAACCTTATTATCATATTCTGAATTAATCACTAATGAAAAGAAAAAGTATAATTATTTAATATTTATATTATTGTAGTTGCCATAAAATCCAGTGTGAATCAGGACTCCCTTATACTAGGTGCTCTACAAACATATATGAAGACAAAGCTGATATTTATATTACTATATAATGCCTTCCATCTGCTGATCTTAAAGAGCCTTAAAAGCATGAATGAATTGAGCCTTACAACAATCTTGTAAACTAGGTGGGGATTATATCTATTTTACAGATAAGCAAGGTGTAGGTGTCAAAGTCTTTGACAGCACCAAGAATAAACTCAGGTCTCTTGGTACCAGTTCTTTGCTATTTTCAGGGACTGGATGGCTCAGGGTGATTATAGATCAATATTTTCAAATGTGGGTACCCAAAGTTAGGTACCTAAATACATATTTAGGTGCCTAAATAAGAGACTGATTTTCAGAAGTGCTGAGCACCTGAAATTCCCTTAGACTAAGACCCTGGTTCAGTAGTCCATCTTTATGCTTACCTTTAGGCATGTGCTTGTCTCATTAACTTCCATGGAACTTAAGCACATGCTTAAATGTTCTTTGCTGAAATGTGCCCTTATGAGATGCAGGTGCTCAGCACCTCTGAAAATCATGTCACTTTTATTTAGGTTTGCACTACTGTTGCCTTGTTATATGGATACATTATGGATTTGGATCTCCAGGGTTGTCAAACCAGTAATTTCAGGAGCAGTAAATTCACTAAAAACCATGAGCTTTTTTGTTTTAATGAATACCAATTTTGCATTATATAAACTAAAACATTACAATAGTAAACTGCTAATTGTGCTAGAATATCCTAACTGATGTTAAAACAAAACAAAATAAAAAAACACCCCAAAACTCCTTAGGAAAAATATTTGCTTCTGTCCTAAGTCTCTGTGTCAAATTAATGTTCACCCTGAAACAAATTTGTATACAATTTCTATAAGAGCATGAAAAATGGGGTTTATAATAGAAGTGGTGACACAACCGTAACTGTGGAAGCTAGAGTTCACCACTATAATCAGTCTCAAGTGCTAAAACTTTTTTGATTTTACAAACTTTTATTCAAGGATTAAAAAAAGGCAGACATTTTCAGTTATTCCCCAAACCTGTAGAAATAGACTGTAACATTAAGCAAACTAGAATGTTCAATGTTCCATAATTTATGTGTATGGATGATCATTGAAAACTTTTTCTGGTCCACAAAACTGGGTGCTGGCTTAGTCACTGTAAGCTATAGAGTAATATAACGTGTTAGCTCATGCTTGATGGCAACAGGTTTGTTTTCCATAATTGTGTAATCCAAATTCCTTTTCAAAGAGAAGATTTTTGAAAAGGACTATTAAATGCAATCATTAACGAGCACATAGGGCACTAGACAAGTAAACTTGTCTTAATTATGGTAAGCTTAAAAAAATTGAAAGTACCAATTTACAAAGTACAAATATGATTTTAGGACTAAGAAGCTTCTCCCAGTATACTGCCTAAGGTTTTGTCTTCATGACAATTACAGCCAAGTCAGGATACCCAGCACATGTCCCAGGTTTTAGAATAGTTAGGGAACACAGTTAAGGTCATATTTACACTACACATTGGAACTGTGTTGCAACTGTGTCTTTTGATTTGACTGTAATGTAGATGGCTGTAAAGCTAATTAAACCTCATCTACTGTTCTCAGAGCAAACCGCCAGATGTTGCTTAAGCACAGTTTAAAGGGAGTTTTGTTGAAAACAGGTTATGACATGGTTTTGCCAACAAACAAGGACTGAACATTTTCCGTGTTATAACAAGATTTTAAAAATTGCTTTAGCCCAGGATAAAGATTTTGGAAGTGTTTAAACACAGGTGTTACTAGGCGCTAGAACTATTTCAAATCTCATTGTAAACTATATCCAAGTCCCATAGACACTGTACATTTTACTGTGCAGGGACCCAGATAAAAAACAATAATCCTCTGATATAGTTGACACACTATTCGTTCATTATGGATGGTACTGGATTATGTTTTCACTATCTTTTTGAGCCATGTTACAGCTCTGCTTAGTGCCAGACTTTAGCATGGTTTAGGAACAGACTTAAAACATGATTCAGTCCTGTCTGCTCTGCAAATCCAAACTGTATATTAACTTTGTTAGGACTACTCTGCTGCAAAAGGATCCCCAAACAAAAAACACTTTTTCCAGGGCAGATGGGATATTAGAGAGATAAAATCCATAAACCGCCATATAAAACCACTAAGTCCCATCTTTAATAATATTTTAAATTATGGTAACACCTTTCTAGCAAGAGTTATATTTAAACATGGTCTCTAGGAAGCTGGTAACATGTTTTCTTAATCCGCAGGGCTGTATGCTCCTTTCCACTCTGTTTTGGAGAACAAAGGAATGGCAACAAGAATACAATGGGTCCTACACATGCTGAAGGTGAGAGTGGTACCAAAGTGACATACCTCTGCTCAGAAGCTTGTCTATATTAACAAATTGTGTATTTCTTAAAGCACCTCTCTCCATAGTATCTAGGAGCCAAATACAGGTATTAATATTTGTATTAAGTCACACAGTAGGCAATGCTTTTCACCACTCCTTGGTTCAGCAGCTTTTACTTATTTGGGTGGGTTTTCTCTTTGTGCTACAGCTTGCCATCACAGGCAGAGCTTTGGAAAAGGGTCAGCTCTGTAAGCTGCTGTATTTTGGGGCATATTTTTATCTCCTCTTGGACTCTTCAATATTTCAGAGACTGTGCTGGGACAGGAGAGGCAGGAGCTGGGATTCAGTTCCCATTCAAAACTAGCAGATATTTGAGCCAGTATCTGTCACTGTGTTAGTGCTGCTTGCAACATTACCATATGCTTGCACTTAAAACTCCTTGAAAGGAAGAGCTCTGTACAGGTGCAGTGAGGTCTATAGGAGGAAAAAGGGGCCAGGAGCAGTACCTGGGGCCCAACAAAACCACAGAGGTGGCTAACACCCTGTGGTGAGGCATTAAGATACGCCTATGAATGCCAGCCTCCACAGTGTTTAGAAGCGAAGTCTTCTGCCTGCTTGATAGGACCTCAAAGTTGTGGAGAGAATCCAGCAGAAACTTCAGGAGTTTCATGCCCACTTTCCCACCCCATCCTCTGTGTTTTTCTACTTGTGAGGTGGGAAATATAAAAAAGAATCTTACAGATCTGGAGTAAGGAAGCTCTAAACTCCACTGTGTTCTCCTGCTTTGCTACCAGCTGCAGCTATTCTGCTCATAGTATGCTACCTACTGCTATGCTGTGACTGAATGTGTCTTTGTAGTTCTGCAGTTGGGTGCTATTCACAGCTCCATATCTGTCTGTGTGTGTGACCTGGAGCAAGAAAAACCTTTGAATGCAACAATTCACCGTCAAAAACAATGAGGATTTCTTGTGGCACCTTAGAGACTATCGTGGGCTAGAACCCACTTCATCAGATGCATGGAGTGGAAAATACAGGAGCAGGTATAAATACATGAAAAGATGGGAGTTTACTGTCAGTGTCACTTCTCAGCATAACCATCTGTAAGATGTGGATACTATTTACTTACTTCACTAAGCCTCACGGCACCTTTGTTAGAGCGTTTCAGATAAATAGGACTTTCTCTGCAAAGTGTAATTACATTTTACAATGCCAGGGGTAAGGCACAGACTTGTGACTCCACATACAGTACTTAAGCACAATTATGTATCTAAATTGAGGAACTGTGCTATTTCTCTCTCTTTTAAGGGCTTGATCCTATTACCTTTACTGATGTGAGTAATGCCCACTGACTACTCATGTACTGAATGAGTATTGCAGGACCAGGCCCTTCAATGAGGAGAAAAGTATGTACGAATATGAAAATGTGTTACATAAGTGTAAAACAAACAAACAAACCTCCAATTTTCACCCATTTTTTAGAAATGACTGCTATTAGGCTCTCTAACTCCTGTGTAGGGAATTTTACAGTTTTATGAGCATATTCTGTGCACGTCTCTAACTGACACCAAGAGGAATTCTGTGCCCTATTCTAGGGTTGCTCCTACCCTCCATTTGATTCTCCCCTGCTCTGCTAACTCAAAAATGGATAAATAGATTTTACTCAAACTACCCTCCTAAACAATCTCCCATGGCCTGAAATCAAGCATAGAAAGGTGAATTTAAGAGCTAAAAGTGGTTTAATATAAGGGTTCAAAATCTGGGTTTAGGTAATTTCCTCCTGATTTTCAGTGTTGATTTTTAGGCAAACAAGGGCTCTTTTTAAGAGTAAAAATTTTGTGAATTTATTTTAATGATATATTATTTAAATGCCCAACACGTGTAAAACTCTATAAATATCTGGGGAATTGTTTGTAGGGTCTACATATTCTTAACACCAGTTCATTCATAACTGATTCATCATCTTGGCAGAAGCTGCAGCCTGGCTTTACATTGTGACCCAACCATGCTCCTCAGCCAACCTTAGTGCAGCCACCAGACAGGCCCTTCCTCAGTCACCAATTGTTATGCTTCTGGCATGACATTCCCATCTGTGATACCCCATCGCACATCTGGGGGGCTGCAGGGTTTCTTCTGCTGTTTCTCCTCCAATTACAGTGGTGCCAGCATTGCAGGTAGCCAGGGTGCGTTCCATCTGCTCCCCCTGGAGGATCCGAGCAAATAGTTGGCAACGAGTTGGGAGAACTGGCAGCAGCTGGATTCCCCAGCGCCCTGCCACTGGACAAGTGTGGGTCCTAACACAAGTGTGACAAAGAGACAGGATGGGGGACAGAACGGGGAGCAGGGGCTGAAGCAGGGAAGCGCGCAAGGGCTCAAAGGGGGCCCATTGTGTAATACAGGGAAAGGGGCTGAAGAGGATGAGGGGTGGCATTGGAGGAGGGCTAGACCAGACAGCCTGAAGGGCAGGGAGGAGATGGAATGGCAGGGTGGGGGGCAGAGCAGAGGAAGTGGGGCTGAAACGGGGAGGCGGGGCAGAGAAGCTGGCCTCTAAAAGACTCCCCCGGGCTGCCTCAGCCCCCGCAGACCGAACACACACCCTAGGACTGACTCAGCCCTTTCCTCCCCCTCAAACATTCCCGCTCCCCACCCCCCAAACCAAACCCTTCCCTTCCCTGCGGATTCAGACTCTCCCTGTTCTCCCAGCCCCCGGGTGCCCCTCGCTCCCTGCCCCCTCTCTTTGGGCCTGTCTACACGGGCTGGAAGAACTCGGGAGGAGGAACTGGGTTGCAAAGGGGCGCGGCGGGACTAGCGCAGACAGGGGGGCTCCGAGGGGAAATCAGCGAAAAACCCGTCCCGCGGCTCTGTCCCGACCTTGGCAGAGTTGCAGCAGGCGGGATTGGCAGGAGCCCGCCCCTCCTCTTCCTCCCGCGGCCGGGGTTCGTTCCTCCTCTTTTGCAAAGAAAACAAAACAACAACAACAAAGCCCATGTCAAGTCCCCGACGTCTCCAGGCCCCGCAGTAGCAGCGGCCGCTCCGCATTCCTGGGATTCCAGGGCTGTGACTCCGCGCTCCAGCCCCACGCTCCGCAGCGACTCCGACACGCACTCGCTCTGCAGCCGCCGCCTCCGGCCCCATTCGCTCTCTCGGGACAACAATCCCCTCCCTCTCTCCTTCCCGCACCCCCGCGGGCTGCAGCGGGAGCCCACGGCTCCCTTCCCCGCCTGCAAACTCCCCTGCCGGCCGCAGCGTCCTGCCTCCGCCTCCCCAAACTCCTTCAAACTTTCCCCGCCGCAGCGGGGACAAGATTATTGGGTGGGGGCGGTGGTTTAGTTTCCCTCCTTCTCCTCCGGGAGCCCCCAAATCAGGCACCACCCTGATTTCCTCTCGCCCCGGTTGGGCAGCAATCAGGTCTTCCCAGCAGCGCCGGTTCCTACTTTGTCCCCTCCTCACCAGTTGGGATCTCTCTCCTGGTCAAGACGGAAACCTCCTTCTCCACTGGGAAACCCTCCTGGGGGATTTTGAACGAAGCCAGAGCTACCGAGCCCATTCCCATTGCCCCTGCCCAAGAGGAGAAGCGGCCTCGACATGTAAACGCAGGTAAGCAGCAGCAGCAGAGTTTGCTGAAGTTTGTCCGGCTTGTTTTAATTTAGACCTTGTAGTTGCTTGTACCGCTGATCGCAGCGCCCGAGCGGTAGTGACTTTTTCAAAACAGTCTTGACATAATTTATGGCGTATGTGTGCGTTCCCATCCATTATAATTTATCATCCGTTGTAACACAATTATGGACACATTACTGTATGTGTATATAATGCACATTTATCCCAACTAAACGTGATTATGCTGCTACAAATGAATGCTAATCTGTGAATTATAATAAAACACGGTCACTTTATGTAAATATAATTATAAAAGTCCTAATCCAGAAATATACTGAAGCAAATGCCTAAACAATATATGCTTTATAGAATCAATATAAATATATATTTGTAAACAGATGGGGACAAGCTAAGCTTTCTGCTGAGCTGCTTTCTTATTTACACTGCAGCATGACTCTGTTTAACTTCCAGGATCCTCCTCTCCCCTACCTCATCCCACCGGATGGATTTACCTTGTTCTTTGTTAGTTACAAGTCAAGTCTACACTGGCCATTCCTCTACAGCAAATGCTATAACAGGTTGGGCAGAAATTACAATATTACAAGACTATGTGAGCATCGTGACATCTCTTCTCATTTCTAATGTGCCAAAGTCCATGAATCTTAAAAGATTCAAAAGTAACCTCCCCTATTAAAATCCATTTGGGGGCATACAGTAGGTATTTTGTGTCTGCATGTGTGGGTATTACAGTAAACTCTGTAGTTTTGGTTGCAAAGGCAGTTTCAGGATAAGCACCTCTCTATCTATAGTGGCTTGTAACTTTAACTTTATAGAAACAAATAGTTACTGGTAAATTGGGCAATAACAGTGAATGATCACTCAGAGATTGTGGTATATGGCCGAAATCCAGGGCAGTATTCACAGTTGATTGAATTGTTTTTACTCTGTTTCCGCATAGACATTTGCTATTAAAATGTGTGAAAACTAATACACTTACTGTATGCTGAATTCTTTAGTGCTTGTGACTTCAGTCTATAAAATGGCTCCCTTAAGCAGGAGCTCTTGAAGCCACCTGCCCACCTTGTGCGGGTGGGAGAGATTGAAGAAGACAACTACATTTTTAGGAGACACTTGCTGGAGGTTATCACCGTTGTCTGGTCTCTTCTGACCATTTATTTGAAATTGCCTGTATCAAACATCATAATGACATACAGACTCCAGGGTTTGCTATTGCCCTTTTAGGAAGGCTGTTGCTCATATCTAACGTTGGTCATTGGTTTAAAATATAAGAGGTTAATGTAGTTTTTATATAGGCATAGAATGGGATTTGGGCAGTGATCTGTAAATGACTATGAAGATGGACCTCCCTTGATTTCAGTGGGTCTCTGCACAGACACAGGGCGTTTGCCTGAGCAGAGTTTCTTGCAGGGTTGGGGCCTAAATCCAAACCCAGTGGGCATGATATAGAAGTTTCTGAGCCATGCAAACTGCTGATTTGGGGCCCAGTCCCAAAGCCCTTATTCAAATGATAGTCCTTTAAATCCATGGGATAACTCCTGGGTCCACAAGCCTGCCATCACATCTGTATGGGAAAACCCTTGTGCCCATGTAAAGGTCCGATGGCTTTGTACAATTACAAGAGGTCTGTCTGTGCAGTTCTGACCTCAGGATCAGGGCCCGCATGGATGAAGATGGCAGGATGGAGCCCTTAGTGCTGCTTCGTACATACAATGTGTCTGAAAAAGAGAACATTTAAAATCTGTGACTTTCAAATGTTTGCATCCCAGTTGTTACAGCTATTATAATACAATGGTGTTCCTTGAGGATTAATTAGCCACTGTTGTTAATGGCTCTTCATGTACTTCTCAGCTGGTCATTAAATGCCTGCAGATGCCTTGTGCCTCAGTTGTTGTTGCTTAAATATGGAACAGTCTTCCATGAATTAGGGTTTTTTTTGTTTGTTTGTTTGATTTTACTCAAATTTGCTCAAACTTCTAAAAAATGGCTAAACCAACCATGGAGAAAGTTTCATCCCGAAGAAGGGTCAGAGGTGCTTTTGAAAACTGTCTGATACCAGTGTAGTCAAAGGACCACAGATATTTTTCATCTTATTTGTCCTTACTTTGGGTCTGGAATTGATTACATAGTGCTAAAGCACAAGTGTATTATTTGACGCTGTAGCATGAAAGGCACACTTAAAAAAATTAATAAATCAGGCTCCTTCATGGGTACAACAGAACTGACTTGCCAAGGTTGTAGTTAAGTTGTTGATATAAATAACTCTTGTAAGAATGCAGTTATTTAATATGTCTTAGAAAGTTTTTCATTAGGCTTTCATACTCAGTATTTTAATTATAGGTCCCAGTTCTTCAAAGACTTACCCATGTGCTTAACTTGATGCAATGAAGCCACTGGGACTACTTGTGTGTGTAAATATTAAGTATGTACATAAGTTTTTGCCATAAAAATTAGGATGTAAATAGTATGATTGTGTGTACTTATCAAGCACAATTACCAAAATAGAGATTGCTATAGTATCCCTACACTATAACAATCTTGATTTAATCCTCTTGTGCCTAAAAACATTGATGTCAACAGAAAGTTTCATAAAGGCAGTTTTTTGTTGTTTTTGAAACAAGCTCTAAAGACCATTTCTCCGGTGAGAAAACCATTGACCATCTGTAGACTTTCAGGGAATTTTATAGAAAAGCATGTAGTTTTGTATTAAAATCTGTGGGATATTTAAGATAATTCTTTATTACACAGGTGGTTCAGAGTAATTTCCATAGAACCCTATTGATTTAATCTCCATTAAGTTCTAAAAGACTCTTTTGTAAGATATTTTAATAAATAATTTTTATTTTTATTTTTATAATACTTTCTATTTAGGGATCTCAAAGCATTTTACAAATACTGTTGAGTTAAGTGTCACAGAGCCTCATGAGGTAGGCAAATATTATTGTCCTTAGTTTATAGATTGGGAAACCGAGGTACAGATATTAAGTGAATTGCCCAAGGTTACATCCTAGTGTGTGGCAGAGCCAGGAAGAGACGCCCAAAGTTAATTCTAGAGCACAGGATTGTGCCCTGACCTCTTAGTCCTACGCTCATGTCTAATTTTTTTTCCCCCCCATGGAACAGGGTGGGGCAGCAGAAATGAAGCCAGTTCCAAGGGCCAGCCATAGGTGTCTTGCCATCCTAAATAAAAAGTGTTTTTGCCCCCTTATTCCCACCAAGTAACTGAGCCCAAAAAAGAAAAAGGTTGAAGGAGGTCCCCCCCATA
This sequence comes from Terrapene triunguis, assembly GCF_002925995.2. Lineage (NCBI taxonomy): Eukaryota > Metazoa > Chordata > Testudines > Emydidae > Terrapene > Terrapene triunguis. The sequence goes on along the minus strand of NW_020664613.1, from coordinate 6,398,752 downwards.
TGCTGATTTGGCACCCCTAGAAGTTAGAACCCAGGGTGATCACCCTCTCCTCCCAGATGGATTCCCTCCTGCAGCTATTTCTTTCCCCTCCCAACTAGGCTATTCTCCTGCTTTGCTCCTACTGAACCAACTAATTGAAGCCTGTTAAGGAGACCAATGTGCCAACACTCCTCATCTCTGTACTCCATTAGCTATAGGATGCAGCAGAACCGCAGGGAAGTTTGAGACGAATCCCTCTCACACCCCCCCCCCCCCCCCCCCCCCCCCCAGAACAGCATTGAGTTATGCCACAAGTGATTTTTTACCAATGGTTTCCCAACCCCTTGAAACATCTTGTGGCCTGCCCAGAGACCTCTGGAAAATGAGGAAAGTTCTGGAACTCCAGGAGTGTGGACTCCCAAGTGGATGTTCTGAGGAGGAAGACTCCTGGCCCCAAATGAAGGAAAACAGTGAGAAGAGGGCACTCCAGAAGACAGGTGAGAATAGGTTGGCCAGATAGCAACTGTGAAAAATTGGGTCACTTTTTTTTTTTTTTTTACGGCGGGGATGGGTGGTATAGTTGCCTATTTAAGACAAAGCCCTGATATCGGGACATCTGGTCACCTTAGGTGGGAAGGACTGAAGAGATTGTGGTTGCAGATGTTGTGGAATAGGAGGGAGGAAAGAATTTGGGAGGGATGGTGACCCAGGGAAGGTGAAGGATAATAGCAAATGTGCATCGGTCTGGCTGATTTAACAAAAGTGGATGGAAGAGCTGGGAGAGAGTGAGTGTGGGGTGATTCAGGTGAGGGAAAGCCCAGGGAAAGAGTAAAGAGTGAGTGTAGAGACTACCCAGAAGCAGTCCTTCACACGCTTTGAGCCAGATTGTGAGTGTGTTTTCCCAGCCTGAGCCTGCAGCTGTTTTATGAGGTGGGCAGGCTGAAAGGAGGGCACTTAGGGCTGGTGGTTGGCATGTGCACAGAGGGGAGGAAGGGTGGGTTTGGTTCTGGGAAACTAAATACTGGGAGATAGGGTTGTGGGCGGGAGTGTAGCAAGTTTGTATTTCTGAGGTGTTGCATACCTATTGTTTGGTTATTTTCTGTCTGGCTATTGATAGTCTTTTTTTTTTTTTTTAGATTGTTCTTTGGGGCAAGGATTATCTTCTCTCTCTCTCTCTCTGTTTTTTTTAAAACAATTGCCTAGTGCAATGGGGACCACTTCAGATTTAATAATAATTACTAACACTAATGGTGGGAAAAACACAGAAAACAAGAACAAAAATAATAAAACCACAAGAAGAAATCATTAAAGCATATGGAAGTTTTTCAAATCAAAAGATCTGTAATCAAAAAATGGCCTCTTCACAGACAATATTATTCATGGACTTTTTGTTTGTTTTACAATTTTTTTTATCAAAGTTGTTAAGGAAATTTATATAATTTTTTCCTTTATTGAAAATTGTATTTAACTACACTAGAAGGTCTTCAAATGCGTTCACCTCTTTTTTGTATGGTTTCTGTTCTATTTCCACCTCTTTTTAAAAAAAAAAAAATCTCTTGATTATGTTTGTTATAATTTATTATAAATTGAGTGTTTGATAAGCAAAAAGAATTGTAAAGTTTTGTGGTGAAAACAAATTCTGTGAAATTTAAAAAGATCAAAAATCGCTCCATTTCAAACACTTTGAAATGAAAAAAACCCCTGAAATTTAAACTTTTTTGTGAAAAGTTTTCAATTGTTTTTCCACCTCTTAAAAAACCAAGGAAAACAATTTAGAGATTAAAATAATTAATAAAAAGCTTAAAGAAAATAATTACAATAAATAATATATCAAAATGTTTGTTTAAACCAGTGGCTCTCAAATTTTTGTACTGGTGACCCGTTTCACATAGCAAGCCTCTGAGTGCCACCCGCTTATAAATTAAAAACACTTTTTATATATTTAATACCATTATAAAGGCTGGAGGCAAAGCGGGGCTTCGGGTGGAGACTGACAGCTCGTGACCCCCCATGTAAGAACCTTGTGACCCCCTGAGGGGTCCCGACCCCCAGTTTGAGAACCCCTGGTTTAAACTGAAGAGATGGAAATAGAAAAGGACTGGAAGAAAAATGGAAACATACATTGAAATCAACCTAGAATAGATAAACAAATGCCTATTCACCTCGTTTAGTCACTCCATTGGTGAGCTACTACTATTACCCTAGAGCTACTGCACTTGAATAGTTCTGTCCCATTTTATTTAGTCATGAGTCACTGGTATTTTCGGCAATGGGGCAATACTCTTCTAATTTTACAGATTTCTGAAATGAACATGGGAATCAAGATCTCCTGATTACCAAGCCTGTGTTTTAGCCAGAAGAGCAAATAGGCAGTATGCATTCAGTTTGTGTGTATATTTTCTCTCTTCTTTGTATGTTTCATCCATATGGCAAAATAAATATTTGCTTCGCAGTGAAACTATATTGTCATAGGGTGCTGGACCTTCTGATAAGTGATTCCAGTGAGTAGTAAAGGACAACATGGAACTATGACTCGGAATTTCCTTGGGCTTTACAGTGTTATGTCTTAAAATAGTTTTATTGATACATTTCCTTTAAGATAGTGCAAATGGCACATTTTTCTTTTGAAATCATAATACAGTCTCCATTGACTTTATCTGATATGTTGGGTTTGAACTTGATAATATACTATAACATTGGTCATTTTAAAAATCATTCTCATTGAGTTCAAGGGGAGTTTTGTGAGAGGAAGGACTGCAGGATCCTGGTTATTATAGTTGTCTTTACTTGCAATGACAATGACATGATGATATTGTAATGAAATTAGATCTACTCTAGTGAATTAGCAACATTAGATCATGGTAAGATTAGTGTGACATAACTGTATGTGCACAGTGGTTTGCCTTCCAACCCCTTCATGGGGATTGACCCTTCTGGACTTTGTAGATTGCATCTACATTTATAAGTTTCTTTCCTATGCTTGGGCTTTGTATTGTGGCATCTCCTCCTGTTCAAGACCACATGCATCTCTAACCACTGCTTAAAGTAACTGAGAGATTGCTTAAGGACAAGAATTTTAAAGTTCCTCTGGCTCAAGTGTTCCTCCTCCACTGTTTTTCCTACTACTGCTAGCCTGGTAAAGAATTGTGGTTATTTTCAAGCAGCTATTGAAAAATACTTTGTTTGATAGTTAGGAATTTAATGAAATAGTAATCTTAAAACAGATCCATATGAAAGACATTCCTCTTAAGGGAGTCAGCATGGTATTTGAAATGTCAAACCTTTGGTATTCGAGAATTAACAGAAACCTTGAGTAATTTAATCCCAATTTGACATTCTTTAAGGGACTTTCCTGGTGCTCTGCTAATGTGAGGAGTAAAACCCAAACTTTGAAAAGTTAACAGACTGCCCAGACTGCTTTCTTCTCTTACAATTTTTGTGAAAAATAAACCAACATGTATATTTCTATTATTATTTATTATGTTTATTACTCTAGTGCCTAGGGGGTACCAGGATTGGGGCCCACCATTAGTTAGGTTTTTGTAGTAGTAATAAAATTAGTCTAATTGAATTAGACTCAGAGCGAAAAAGAACTCTGGAGAACTGTTGTTTAATGTTGTTAGTGATCTAATAAAGAGGCTGAACAGCAAGGTGCCAAAATTTGCTGGTGATGCAAAATTATTTGGGTTCGTCAAGACTAGAGAAGACCGAGAGGACCTAACAAAGCCAGATGAAAGGGCAGCACGATATCAACATTGAATTTCATCTGTTAAAGGCAAGGTTATACATGTTGGAAGGAATAGTTGAACTGCTCATACATGTTACTGGGTTTTAAATTTATTATATCCACTAAGAATAAGAGACTTGGGTTTTGATGGGTTCAGTGAACTTTCTACATCTACTTAATGTGTTGCAGTGAACAGAAAAGGAAATAAAATACTAGGGATGTATAAAGACTAGGATAGAATTTAACATATTTAAATCAGTGGCCACGTTCTACTCAGAATACTGGTCACTCTATCTCAAAAAAGGTATAGCAGAATTAGAAAGGGAAGTAATTAAGAGACTTCCATATGAAGATCAGTTGAAAACATTGGGACTGTTTTAGGGGGAAAACGAATAAGAGGGGACATGATATGGATATAAAATAATAAGTAGAATAGAGAAGGTAAACCAGGTTCTCTTATTTACCCTTTCTTATAATGCATGACTAGGGGTACAGCCAATGAATGTAAAAAGGAAGAAATTTAAAACTGATGAAAAGTAGGGTTTTTTTAACACAATGCACAATTAATCATCGGAACTCAATGCCACACGATATCATTGAGGCCAAGTAGGATTTTTTTTTTTTTTATAAAAGGATTTTATATATACTGTATGTCAACCACTCTCTGACATGGTGTAGGAAGAAACTTCCCTTAGGGGTTATTCCATAATTGTCCACTGTGAGATTTCCTGTACCATCTTCTGAAGCGCATAGTATATAAACCACTGTCATAGACAGGATACCTAGGGGGACGGCTGGTTTGACACAGTATGACAATTGCTGTGTTTCTGTGTGATGATGGTTTTTAGTTAAAAAAAATAATGAATCTCCTGTAATGAGAGGACTTAATATAGCTACACCAATGCTGGAAAGGAAAGCCTATTTTGGGACTTCCATTTGTGGTCCTCAAATAAACATAACGATGATGTAAGATAATATTGTATTATGTTTTATGTATTATGGAGGGCACACTGGGCTGTGATGAGGATTAGCAGAGAGGGGAGAAGAGCTGGCAGTTAGGTTCTATTTAAAGTACCATGGGGCAATTACCATTGGCACCTGTCACTGAAATCATGTTACCTATTTGGTGTAATTTGTTCATTTAAAAAAAACATTCTGTAAAACTTATTGTAAACTACTAATGTATTTAACATATGCATAATATTCCTGAATTCTCTCTTGAAAAAGAGGATTGGGATAATTGTTTACATCTAGGTGACAGTGGTAAATGTGAGAAACATTCTAAATGTTAGAAACATGTGAGCCATTCTCTGAATGTAAGGAGCAGACCATGGTGTAATGTAGTGAGTGTGGGTTTTTCAGAAAAATAATTCAATAGTTATAGCAATAGAGAACACTTCTTACTCTGCTGAATTATCTCTGAAATTTTAATACAACTACAGACTTTTTAAAATTCTGCATCTATGTCAGATGTGAAAGTGAACAGAAACAGTTTAATTACTACGTCTCCTCACTTCTAATTTGTTACATTATTAAGAATAATTTTTTCTGTGCATATTGTAACTTTTTAAAAAAGTACAAGAATAAGAAATATTTGAAAACTGTATTGGTGTACTCAAAAGGAAAACAGGAAGTGCCAAATCCATCCCTTTATCTGAGGGCACAAATATCCTTTTTAAATCAATAGGAGTTGCAGCTGTTTCTGCAGACAGATTGGGTCAATAGTACATAACTGCTTATAATACCAGTAAATCAGGAGTATAATGTGTTAGACACTTATATGAAGACTTACCAAGAGATCTGTTCAGTGCTTCAGAATAAAGGACTTGGCTAATATTTGCAAAGATTTGTCAAAGTTCCTGTATCTGTCCAAACTGTGGAGTGTACTGATTCTGCAAAAGAGAAGGGATAGGGATTCTTACAGATTAAGGTAACATGAACAATGCTGCCTGTTCATGCTGCCAGAGAAAGGATTCTGTTTGAGAACTTACGTATCATAAAGTGTATCCTATCTAGCCACATTCACAAACTCTGCAAAGGTCCCCAGAGCCAAATGGAACTAAGAGGATCTGCTGCTAAACTGTGCCCTGCTGAGGCCACTGAATAAATGCTTTCTCAGTATCGTGGAAGTGGGGACTCTCCCGGGCTTTCCTTCCAATTCCCTTATTTTAACATTATTCACAAAATAAAACTGAAGTTGTTTTGCTGACTTCATGTTGGCGGTGAGGATGAAGCCCCAGGTATTTATTAAGATGAATATCTACAATATTTGCCTTAGTTTCTAGTTTACTGAGTTTGGGAGACACCAGCATTCCTGTACAAATCTGAAGGGTGCTTGTCCTCCTTTTAGGATGACATCCTTTTAAAAACTATGGACCTGATCCAAGGCATGTTGACTTCAGTGGGCACTGGAGCAGGCCATAACCCAGGATAAATCAGGCGGAGAGGGTGAGGTCAACAGTAATCCTTCTAGCTTTGTGCGTGTGTGTGTTTTTTCTTACCAAGAAAAAATAGTTTACATTCTTCAGGTTTCTTAGATTAGCTCTTATCACAGGACTTCGTCTTTTGAGAAAAGACACACATTGACTTGTAGATAAAGTTGGCTGCAGCCTTTTATTGATGAGGATGATAAAGCTAGCTGTTTGGACAGGCCTGATCATGGGGGTTTGGCAGTCTGAGATTCGGCTACTAGTAGCCAGTTCCCTGCTCGAGTTTCTTAGTGCCTACTGTATGTTCTCTCCCCTTAGAACTTCCCCTCACAAGACTGGGCAACCCTATTGGAGAAGCCTGCATTAAACCCCCAACCACAATGGGTAAGGCTCACTTCTGGGGCTGGTGAGACAGCACTTACTTCACCTACATTGCCACAAGCTTTGGCCTCATTGTTTACTGTGACACAGAATAAACTGCTAAACATTGGAGCTGGGACTTTCAAAAGCACTAACAGGGTTGGCTTAATTCTGTTCCCACTGCAGTCAATGGTAACATTCTGCCATTGAGAGTAGAGGTAGGCCAGTGCTGAGTGCTTTTGAAAATCACACCATAATGTAGATGAGGAAAGCAAACTCCACTCTTTGTGGGAAAACTACCTGATTGTTCAGTATAGATAGAAATCCCTGATGAACTCTGAGGTTGGTTGGAAGTTAGCTAGGGGGGTTCTGAACATGCTTCATTTATGACCCTCCTGGATCTTTCTCTTGGCAGGCATCTTTCATTAGTTGAGTTTCCCAGCTACTGGGTTGGAGCCACAGAGTTGGGTCAGCAGTTTGGTGACTTCCTACCCTCTGAACAGTATGTTGAAGGTTTAAGCTATCTAAGAAAACCTCCTGGCCAGTTGGTCCACTCCAACCCATAAGAACTCTTGTAATTAACTTATTGTAGCTCCTGTTACTTGCCACATTGGACCCTTTGTTTGCAACAACTGATTTGCGATAGCTGTGTGAACGTGCAACATCAAGGTAAAGCCAGACCACAGCATTGTAGCCTCTCTACATATGCTAGTGACTGCAGTTGCTTTGCAGTAGTTATGCTTGCCTCTGGCATGCCGAGAACAAAGAAAAGAAGTGGTGGAATGATTATCTCAAAACTTATTTCTTGCAGATGCATACAGTTTAATCCCTTTCCTCTCCACAGTTCAGTGACACTTACAAAATTCATTTGTGCTTAAAGTAGTGTCTCAGCCATAAAAGTGAAAACTAAAATATTACAAGAGAGTATTATCCAGATAATGTAGTATATAACACCAGCATACCAAGTGTGTTCGTTCATTGCTGATGGTTAGGTTTCAAAAACTGGTTTTATGCAGTTTCTTTATGAAATTTAGGAAATATAAACTACTCTTAAAGTATAACATTTATCCTAAACACTACATTTTATATCTTGTGGATATATTTTACATGTAATATTATTGTATCGCAGCATTTTCTTGAGAGGCATGTTGAAAGAAGAGTTATTGTAAGGAAAAGAGTCTTATTTTGCCATGTACTGTATGTTCAGATTTCCTTCTATTTTTCTTATTTTGAATTATTTTTATATTGCAGTAGCAGTCAGCAGGTACCGGGCACTGTACAAATATAAAGACATGCACAGTCCTTATCCCAAAGGGGGGTGGGAGAGAGAGAAAAAGGAAGGGTATAGGAACGAATACAACAAGCAGGCAGGGTAAAAGCTGGCACATGTATTTTAGTTTTGTAGGTTTGTTTGAATAAATTGTCCTTATCTACTCTTCTCATTAGTGATTAGCTGGCTAGTTTTCATGAAGGTTTATTGGTTGGAGAAGTAATTTAATGATAAAACTATTAAATGTACATGTAGAGTTGCATATTTCCTGCAATATATTTTGATTTCAAATTAAATGATTTGGGGGGAACATGGCTTATGAGAGAACTTATTTACTGTCATAATGCCTGGTCTTGTGAAGGGATGAGCACCTTTTAAGGAGTCCTGACCTCCCTCAAATTCCTCTGAAGTCATTTGGAGCTGTGGCTGCTTTGCAGTCCTCAGGAGGCACTCAACATCTCAGAGGATCTGGCCTGTAACTTCTTACTATTCTTTCTTCTTCCTACCAACCATGTTCTGCTTTGCTGTAGTTCCTTCTATTATCTCTTATGTCACTGACATAATAGTAACTTAAATATTTTTTTAGTTATTACAGTACAACTCCATATTTTTGTAACATAAAGTTGTGAGTGTGTAATGCTGCACTGCTGATGAAATAAACAAGTAACGTAGATGAGCTATATTTCTGCAACTTTCTAAACTTTTTGTCCAGTGATGGGTATGATGTTACCTCCGACATACAAATGATTTTATCCACAGAGGTTATAAATGTGGTTTGTATAGGTTTCTGGAAAGTCTGACTTGGCTTTCTAGATTGTCACCCAGGTAGTAATTAATCTGTGAAAATATCTGACAAGGGGTGGGCATGAGTTTGAGGCAATTTGCACTTCTTTGTTGTTTGAGCCAGTAATGTTAACCTCTGTTAATGTGAATATAGGATTTCCCGGCATGATTTACAAATGCTAATTTTGGATTTTAAGCTTGTGATACAATAGAAGTTTGTTAACAAATAGCTTAGTCCTCTGGTCATGCCTGAATGTTTAGTATACTCAACAACTGTCATTAAGTCTCTGGGAATTGCTGTGAAATTGCTCTTTCAATTCTTTTAATATAAAATATATTTGAAGTAAATATTCATGTCTAGTGAAACTGTGTATTCAGGCCAATGGAGCAAATGTCATGCAATTAAATCTGTAATATAAAAGGGACTTCCAAGAGTTAACTTCAAGGAACAGTGCATATTATTACATGCCACTTAGTTTTGGTTGTTCTTTGCTCCTAAGGAGCCTCATTTATATTTAGCTTGGCAGAATTCAATTTTTATTTTTTTAAATAATTTCAACAGATATCAATGTTTATTTTTATGCATTCTTAAATTTTTATCTATTTAAATTTTCACAGTTGCACAAAATTATGTGTTTTAAGCATTTTGTTATCAATTTAAATGTTCACAGTTGCAGGAAATTATAAGGGGGTCAGACAATTATTTAATGGCAGTAGCCATTGAGAATCAAAAAGTTAGTTTTATAATAATTAAAACACATATTTTGACATATGATAATGACAGTTTACTAAGTAAATATCCTTAAATCAAATTCTAATAAGTTCTCAAGCAGCATCTTTTTTACTTTGCCTGTCTGTAAATTTTGCTTATTGTCAAATAAGCAAATATTTTTCCTTGATTTGTGTGTGTCTACGTTAATGTTTACCAACATTTACTGATAAAAATCTAATCCTTCCAAGCCTATTGGAAATCTAATCCTTCCAATGAAAAAATGTAGCTATAAAGAGGATGTAAGTGAATGTACGTCTCAATATCTCCATGTGGTGTTTTGCAGTCAGTCAGAATGATATGCTACCTTCCAGATACCAGTACGAAGGATATAACAATAACAGTAAAGGAAATCATTAATTATCCTGGAACATTCCAAGGATGAAACAAATAGTGTGAGTGAGGGAAGATTTTATGAAATCAGGGATAATAACTTCATTCATGGATGAGTTTGGAGATTCTTCTTGTGTCAAGTTCAATTGCAGGAAGAAGATAGATACGAGAGATCGAGCAATAGATTTTTTCAATATTGTAGAGCATGATTTTGAATTCACTGAGCATGGGGAAGCCTTTTTTAGAAGCAGGGTGACTGTTTAGAGTATAGTCTTTACTTTAGCAGATGTAGTACCAAGCTTCTGGGTTTACAATATGCAGGACTTGTTAGGTGTGCTATAAAGGAAATAACAATTGAGTAGGAAATAACAAAACACGATTCAGTTTAGAAAAGAGGTACACTAATATGTCTAGGGAAAATAGTCTGAAACACATTCGGCAGAAGGGAGAAACCTGTGAAACTGTAATGTTGGCAGAGACCTAGTGATGAAAAAGAATAGCAAATAAAAGGTGTTCCATGGATGCTAAGAGAGAAATTTAGGTTGCCTATCAGGCAAAATTTCCTGATATCAGCTCTATAAGGCTGTGGAATAATTTCTCAAGAATGTCAGAGGGAATTGCATTACCCACAACACTAATAACAAGACTGGACAAAGCACCAGTAATTCCATACTGGAAGAAAGATGGAGTAGGGAACCTAACAGGCTTCTAATTTTTGTAACCGAATAGGTCTCCCGCTTGGTGGTGGTGTTGAGAATATAAAACAGATTTTATATGACATCTGTGTTCACAAGCTTTGATAATTCTTACCATATGCAAATCTATAGCAGTGGGGGAGATTCATATTTAATAAGAGACTGGAATAACAACTTATAATAGCAGTGTAAAACTTAGCAGGAGACACTTAGAGTACATATTTATAGGTAGTCCAGTTTCTTGGTGAATCAAGCAATCTCTTTAGTAACATAATTTTGTACTTTTGGTTACACTTAGAAGTTTGGTATGCGAACTACCATTTGGACCGCTTAGCATGCCTTGAACAGTTCCATAGACATGCTCCCAGTGGTGCACAGGTGACCACATCTCTGTTTCGGATTAGACTTGCTTTGAGTAAAGTTCTTAACTCCGCTGGTGTAGTGCTGTTGTGGACAGGAATCGATCACACAGTATCACTTACTGTACAAAGAGTCTTTTCACCACTGTCCTGCAGTGCACTTCACTGCTTAAGTGACCTGTGTGGTCTGCTTTGTTCACAAGAGTCAGGTCTGCCCAAAGCCACTTACCTGTGGGAATAGCACTGCTAACACGCTGGCAGTTTGCTTCCTTTTTTTGCCCACCTCAGGTTCTCAATAGCAATCCATTCCATGTGTAGCAAGCATGCCTTGGAGGAGGTTTTCTTATTAACTTGCTGTCCACTGGACGGTAGCAGAAATGCATAAACAGGATTGCCCGGAATTACTGTGGTGATCAAGACAAAGTTAATATTCTTCAATATACTTACTTTCAACAGGTATAAATAACTGCTCAAGATGCAAAGAAGTGGAGAATTGGGACCATTATATTGTTGATAACTCTTATAATTTTATTGCAAGTCGTGTGTTATTTGTTTGCTTAGGCCTTGTCTACACTACAGTTTTGTCGACGCAAGTTATGCCAACATACAGCCACTGCTGTAATTAAACCACTGTTGCATGTCCACACTATGCTCCTTGTGTCGGTAGAGTGCATCCACACTAGCAGCTCTTGCATTGACACAGAGAGCAGTGCACTGTGGGTAGCTATCCCAGAGTGCAACTGGCTGCAGTGAGCTTTGGGAAGGGTTTGAAATGCCTCATGGGGGCAGGTACAGTGTCACGAGATGGTTTCTCAATCCGATCGTTCCATAGACATTCTGTTAGATTGCCAGCCGCTTTTCAACTGCCCTGGTAACATGGATCCTGCACTGCTGTTCAGCATTGTGCTGTGCGTTATGAACACAAGGCTATAAGAGGAGCCCAACAGGGGGCTATTCGGCTGGGGGATGTCTTGAAGGAGCATATTAACACTGAGGGCTTGTCTACACTGGCAAGTTTTGTCGCCAAAAACTGGCTTTTGGTGACAAAACAGCGATAACATACACACTGCAATGTATCAGGAGGTAGCCGTGTTAGTCTGTATCCACAAAAACAAGGAGTCCGGTGGCACCTTAAAGACTAACAGATTTATTTGGGCACAAGCTTTTGTGGGTAAAAAACCTCACTGCATCTGAAGAAGTGACGGGTTTTTACCCATGAAAGCTTATGCCCAAACAAATCTGTTAGTCTTTAAGGTGCCACCGGACTCCTTGTTGTTTTTACACTGCAATGTGACTTTTTTCGGGGGGAAAAACGCTTAGTTTTGGGGACAAAAAACTTCCATCCCTGCAAGAGACTGTTGTCTTTTTCCCTCCCTTTATTGTTGACAAACATGCAGTGTAGACGCCATAGTTTTTATTTTATTTTATTGGCCTCCAGAAAGTATCCCACAATTCCTATGCTGCCGCTCTGGTCAGCGGTTTGAACTCCGCTACCCTGCAGCCAACCCGCCCGTCCCCCTTGCAAGGCCTGGAAATTTTAAATCTCATTTCCTGCTTGCTGGCTTCCCAGAGGGGCTTCCCAGAGGAGCTTCCCAGGTGAGCATGGCTGGCTATCACACCAAACGCGCTCCCGCTTGGACCACCGCTGAGTTGTTGGATCTGATCAGTATATGGGGAGAGGAATCTGTTCAGATGCAGCTGCGAGTGACCCATAGGAATTGGGACACATATGGACAAATTTCTAGAGGCTTGTGCAAAAAGGGCTATGATCGAGACATGCAGCAGTGCAGAGCAAATATAAAGGAGCTCAAGCAGGCGTACCATAAGGCAGTGGTCTCAAAACTTTTTTGATCGCACACCCCATCAGTAAAAAATTTTTGAGCACGCACCCCCTGCCGCACAGAAGCTCCTGCCCAGAAGCAAAAAAAAAGGCCGCTCGGACTCACGCCCGAACTGCCAAAGCAAAAAAAAAAAAAAAAAGGCGCTCCTCCTGCCACGCACCCCCAAGGATCCTCTTGCGCACCCCACTTTGGAGACCACTGCCATCGCTCCGGTGGTGCACCTAAGACCTGCTGCTTCTATAAGGAGCTGAATGCTATCCTTGGCGGTGACCCCACTTCCGATAGCCCCGTGGATACTTCACATGCAGCTGAAAGAGGGGGTAGCCCTCAGGCTGAAATTCTGGATGAAGAATTCGAGCTAGAAGAGGATGTGGAGCTCCGAGCGGGGTCTCCCGGTGGGGCAGGCAGCCAGGAACTTTTATCCACTCCAGAAGTGCTCAATGGGGAGCAGGAAGCAGATGAGGCACCAGGTAAGTGGTTGTGGCTTGTGTAGGGAATCGAAAAGTGGGAGGCAGGTAATGTTTTCTGTGAGCTGGACATTGCCCTGTGTAGCTAGTCTGCATGGCCAAGCAGGGTGTCGATGGACATCGAGACCTGCAGGGAATCCTCCAGAGAGAGGCTCTGGAAAGTTTCAAAGAGGTATTTGTTAATCCTCTGCCACAGAGTCCAAGGGATTGCAGTCTTGTTAGTTTCCCCATTGTAGGAAACTATACCATACCATTTAGCAATCACTGGAGCTGGGACCAAAGCGGCACATAGCTGAGCTGCATATAGACTGGGGTGAAAGCCGCAAACATTCCGCAGTTGTGCCCTGGTTTCTCTGGTCACCCGTAGCAGCGAGATGTCAGCCAGCAGGCTGGCTACCTGTGAAAAAGTAGGGGATAATTTTAGAATGAGTTCCCTGCAAAGCTGCCCTGCAAGCCGTGACCTTTTTGTCCGTATGCACAACTGCCTTCTCCCCACTCCTGACACTCCCCATGATTGGGGTGCTCGCGGAGCTGTGTGCCTGCCTAGAGTCTCAGAGAGAAAGTGATTTCTACTAGCAAAAGGCCCTTTTTACTAAAATGTTTCAATCATTTGCTGGAATGTAACAATCCCTCTTCTGTTCAGCACAGACCTTGAAGAACACACCACGCACCCCGCGGACCGGCTTCGGCAGATAAGAAAAAACCCTAGGCACAGCAAAGAAGACATGTTCCGGGAGGTGCTGCAACGCGATGAGAGACACACCAGGGAACGGAAAGAGTGCTGGGAAGCCGAAAGGCAGGACAGAAAAGAGAATGCTGCTTTTGCTAGGCAAGCGACAGAGCGGATGATAAAAGTTATGGAGAATCAGACAAAGATGTTCAAGTCTTTGATTCAGCTGCAGACCGAGCAGCTCCATGGTCAACCTCCACTGCAACACATGCAGATGCACAATTCTTTGCCAACCCCACCTCCCTCTATGCCCACACATTCCTTTTCACTTCACAGCACTTCTGAGTTTCCCCATCACTCCACCCCCTTTCACAGCTTGCACAGTGATAGCTGGAGCTATACACAGTTGTGAGGTTTTACCCCCTTTTAACAATAATTAAAGCTAAGGTATTTAATGGTACAGCCCTTTTATTCTGTGTTCTACAAAAGTGTATAGCAATCACTTCATTCTTGGGAACAGGCTTCTAAAGCATTGTGTTGCACGGATCTTGGGCCCCAAAATTGTGCATGGATGCACCAGGGAAGCAACTCCAAAGCAGACGTGTTACTGCCCCTCATTGTCAAAGTGGTTCCTCAAAGCCTCTCTGATGTTAATAGCAGCCCTCTGGGCTCCTCTGACAGCCCTAGCATCTGGCTGTTCAAACTGTGCAGCCAAGCGCTCTGCCTCAGTGCTCCACACCTGAGCAAACATTTCACCCTTAGATTCACACAGATTATGTAAAGTGCAGCACGTGGCTATGACCACGGGAATATTATCCTCGGTAAGGTCTAGCCTGCCATTTAAACACCTCCAGCGAGCTTTCAAATGGGCAAAGGCACATTCGACTACCATGTGGCACCTGCTCAGCCTGTTATTAAAATGCTTCTTGCTGCTGTCCGGGTTCCCTGTGTAAGGTTTCATGAGCCAGGGCTGTAAGGGGTAAGCCGGGTCTCCCAGGATTACTATGGGCAGGGGCGGCTCTATGTATTTTGCCGCCCCAAGCATGGCAGTCAGGCAGCCTTCGGCGGCATGCCTGCGGGAGGTCTGCTGGTCCCGCGCCTTTGGAGTACCTGCCGCCCAATTGCCGCCGAAACTGCGGGACCGGCAGACTTCCTGCAGGCATGCCGCTGAAGGCAGCCTGACTGCCGCCCTCACGCGCTTGGAGCGCTAGTGCCTGGAGCCGCCCCTGACTGTGGGCATTTCCACATCCCCCACTGTGAACTTGTGGTCTGGAAAGAAAGTCCCCGCCTGCAGCTTTCTGTACAGGCCACTGTTCCTGAAGATGGCCTGGATTGACGTCCGTGAAATGCCTCCGGTGATCCACAAGCGCCTGCAACATTGTGAAGTATCCCTTCCTATTGATGTATTCAGAGGCAAGGTGGTCTGGTGCTAAAATTGGAATGTGTGTGCCATCAATTGCCCCGCCACAGTTAGGGAAACCCATCTCTGCAAAGCCATCTACTATTTCATGCACATTTCCCAGAGTCATGGTCCTATGCAACAGGATGCGATTTATTGCCCTACACACTTGGAGTAATACAGCCCCAACAGTGGACTTTCCTACTCCGAAATGATTTGCAACTGACTGGTAGCAGTCTGGATTTGCCAGCTTCCACACAGCGATTGCAACATGCTTCTTTACTGAAAGGGCAGCTCTCAATCTGGTGTCCTTGCACCGCAGGTCAGGGGACAGCTCATCACATAACTCCATGAAGGTTGCTTTATGCATTCTAAAGTTCTGTACCCACTGGTTGTCATCCCACGCCTGCATGACAATGCAATCCCACCAATCAGTGCTTGTTTCCCTAGGCCAAAAGCAACGGTGTACCATATGCAGCTGCTTTGTGAATGCACAAAACATTGATAAATTGCTGCCGTCCATATCACACTCGGGTGCCTGCGGTTCATCCTCTGCAAACTTTGCAAGTAATTCTGCGAGTAACTGTGCTGCCATGTGCGATGTCCTCATGACAGCTAACAGCACATAGGAGAGAAGTGCGGGATCCATCCTCTCTCACTGCAGATCCTGGTGCGCACTACAAAAGAATGATAGTTGGGAAAACGGCGCAAAAGGAAGCCAGAAACCTTTGGAGGGGTGGGACACAAAGCGGTGCATGACGGTACATTTTGCACATCCCAGGATGCGCCGCGTTTCCGCATTCCCACAACACCTAGCGACGGATGGTGTTGCCAGGCACTGTGGGATACATACTCGCAGTCCATTGCTCTCGCTATCGACAACGGTGCCCCGAATGTGGACAGGATCTGTCAACAGAGGGAGCAAATGTAGACACACTTTGGCGACTTTGCTTTTGTCGCGTTCCCTCCCCCTCCCCCCTTGGTGACATTAGTTTAATCGAAAAAACTTGCCAGTGTAGACAAGCCCTGAGCCACAGTAATGTGTGTTGGTGTACATTTTAAATCACTTTTTAAAGTAGCACTCAGTAATGTGACCAGACTGACACAGCTGAACACGCATACTTTTGCTGGCTTCTTGTGTTAATATGTTTGTGGTGTGTGTGTGTGTGTGTGTGTGAGAGAGAGAGAGAGAGAGAGAGAGAGAGAGACGGGGAAGTGTGTGCCTTGTGGGAGACTGAGTGTGTCAGCATGCTGTCTCTCTAAGTTCAGGCAGCAGCCGGAAGCAACCAATCCTGAGGCTGGTGCACAGATAGCTGGTGTCCCCCTGTTCCCCTTCCCCCCCCCCATCCCCCCAGCTCAGCAGAGACTGGTACACCAGCCGGGGGAGAGGGACACCCCAAATCAGCCCCTGCCTCTCTCCCTGGCTCTGCTCCTCCCCCTTCCCCTGCCCAGAGCAGCAGCCTACCCTGCCTGCTTGCCTAGGGTTACCATATTTCAGCAAGCAAAAAAGAGGACGGGAGGAGCCCCGCCCCTGCCCCTCCCACTTCCTGCCCCCCTCAGAACCCCCAACCCTCCCCGTTCCTTGTCCCCTGACTGCCCCCTCCTGGGACCCCTGCCCCTAACTGCCCCCCAGGACTCCACCCCCTATTTATGTACAGGCGTGACTACCTGCCCTTTCCTGGTTATTATACGCGGCCAGTCCGCATCCACATCCAGTAGTTAAAAAAACAAAACAAAACTAATAATTTAAATTGGAATTTCATCCATTAATAAGTATTTATTATATAACCATTCTATTGAAGGACAGATATTAAATAACACTAAATAAGTTAATGTTCAAAACAATATTAAAAATTTGAAAATTTAGAGCATGGAAACCAAAATAGCTAAAATTTAGTTTTGGCAAGATACACGGAATGGAAACTCCGGGATCTTTACCTGTCACTGAATATAGCCATCATACCAATAGTGGAATATAAAACAAGTCTACATATACTCTCCTTAAAATTTTTACTTCTGTCCATTCCCAATAATTGTAACAAATCATTATTACCTTCACTCCACTTGCCACGCGCCCCAAGCACAAAACCAAAGAAGTGAATATTTTTACCTCCCGTTAAGTTTTTAATTTCTTCCTCTAACTCAAGATAATAAGCCACCTTCTCACTGTGGGCTTGTTCCAAACTTCCGGCATTATCCTCCCATCGCACTGTAACATCAACCACCACTGCTGTATCTCCTTTTATAAATATAATATCCGGCTTTCTTAACTCACCCTTACTATTTCTCAAATGGGGCTCTATCATTGCCTTCCACCCTAATTTACCAACCTTATCTACAACTGCAGACACTACTCTATTATGCCTTTTTATCCTAGCATTCTTAGTCTTATAACATTGTCCTGAGATATGGGGAACAGTCTCCCGCACTTTACCGCACCATCTACAAAGAGCATTCACACCTCCTCTTCCTCTTGCTAATGTCTCCCTAGTAGGATAAATATTTGCCCTAAGCTGCAATGCTGCGATATACGCTGACGATTTAACTTTACTAGAGTTTCTAAAAATCGAATTACTAATTAAATCATTTTTAAAATATTTTATCCCTATTCCCTGACATCTCAGTTCCGACCATCTTAAAAATTCCTCTTCCCTCCATTTCTTGGGATGAGATGTTACTGCACTAAATGACAATATTTTATCCACAAGATTTTCTCTTGCATATAGATAAGATAGGTCCATCCAATCATCTCTCGAGACAATATGTCTCCTCCATTTACGAATTAACATATTTGGGATTTGCACACTAAACTTAGTGAGAGCTAAACCACCATCCCTACCTCTAGAATAAAATATCCCATCTGTGGTACACTGAGGTAAATGTAAAATCTCTTTAACTATTTTTCTAACTAACACATCAAGATCGTCTAAAAGATTAAAAGGGGGTTCTATTAAAAGAAGATTATAAAATAGCTTCGGTAAGATATATGTCTGTAAAATTAATATTTTTGGGGCCGGTTTTAATGGGGCCTTAATTAAATTCTCACTCCAATCTTTCAATTTTTCTTTAAGTACCGGTCCCCCTACACCTATCCAGGGATCTATTCTAGCCCCTAAATATTTTTCAAAATCCCCTGGTTGAACATATTCAATCTCCTCTGACCCTATCTGCCAATTATCCTTAGGATTAACTACATAGGTTTTATGTTTAGTTAAAATATGAAAGCCTTTCGTTTTCTTCACATTAACAGAGAGATTAGTATTTTTACAAAACTCCTCTAAGATACCCAAATTTTTAATCATTCCTTTATATGAGCTACTTAAAATTGCCACATCATCGGCAAAAGCCAATGACGTGACACCATTACCCTTAACATAAAAACCACTTCCTTCTACTTCTAATCTAGTTAAAAGGGGATCCATAGCAATATTAAACAAAATTGGGGACAACGGGTCACCCTGCTTGACCCCCCTCCTAATTAAAATAGACTCAGTAGCTTCATCACCCACCCATACCCTAGTTGTGCAATTATCATAAAGGTCCCTAATAATATCTATAAAATGTTCATCTATACCAAATCTTCTCAACCCGGCTATTATATGTCCGTGTCCCACAGAATCAAATGCTTTAGCCAGATCTACGAACACTATTGCAATTTCATTCCCATTTCGTTTAGCCCCTTTAATCAAATTATCTAATATAGCAATATTTTCCTCACACCCAGGGGCGGATATAAACCCTTTTTGTCTACTACATATCTTAACTGTTTCCACCAGTCTTTTTGCTAATATTTTGGTATAGATTCTAATCCAAACTGACCCAATTGTCAATGGTCTCCAAGATGTTAACTTCTTCATTTCCTCCTCATCTTGTGTCTTTGGTATTAAAATCGTTCTATTTTTCTTAAATTCATCTGGTACCTGTCTATTTAGAAACCATATATTAAAAATTTTTGTAAGTATTAAGGAGTCTAAATTAAAAATATCCCACAAATTGCTCACTTTTACTTTATCTGGGCCAGGAGCACTATCTTTTCTTATTTCTCTTAAAGCTATTCTAATCTCATCCACAGAGATCGGACTCATTAATATATCATTATCCGCATTCTCTGTGGATGATGGCCACCCTATCATATTACCATGTCCAATTGTTCCCAAAATATTCACATAGTATTCCTCAATTTCTTTCATAGGGATAGCACACTTAGCCTTATCTGGCTCTCCCATTATAATGCGAGTCAATCTTCTTCTATCCTTATCAAATAATTGTTGATAGAATTTATACTTAGCTTTCTTTGTAGCATATCTCCTAATTGCATTAAATTGCTTCCTTCTCCCCTCCTTTCTCATCTTCCCTTTTCCTTTATTCCTCAATTCTATTTGACTTTCATTTCTAGGGTCCTTTCCCTCTACTAATGAATAACATAATTTTTCCAACATTGCCCATCCGAGAGCTTTTGTTAAATCCTCCTTTAATAATCCTTCAATTTCCCCTAAACTATTTATTATTTCTCTTCCCTCCCTACTTTGTTTTCCCCGTTTACATATTTTCTCCACTAAATCCACTTCTGGATGTCCTTTTAGTGGGAAAATCCTCTCTCTTGGGGGCGGAATTTCTAATATATTTACTCTAATGTCCTCTACCTCAGTCACTTCCTCCCTATCTCCTGTTACCACTAACTTCTTCTTTGCTAATTCTCGTCTTTTATCTGATATTTGTTTATTCGTTTTGGTCCTCATCTCGCTCTCAATACATTTATTTATATTCCTTTTCCCAATATATTTCCTTTCCAACTGTATAAGCTGCGCAACCTCATCTTTGGTCCATATACGAGATCTAGTCGATCCCTCTTTGATCTTACTTTTAGCAGCCATATCTTCTTTTCTTTGCTCATTCCTCACAGCAGGGTGTCTATGTCTACAGTGTTGGCTCAATCCAGATCTAGTATGAAAACCAAGCCCACAGACCGAGCACGTATGGCTCTTCATTGGGGTATCCGCCTTCTTGGGTATGCACTTGGGGTAGTGGCAAGCTATATTATGATATTGAGAAGATTTTCCACATTTACTACATACAACTCGTATGGCTTTACTTTTATGAACCACATTAATGTGTTTGGCCCATTTACCAAATGTTAGTAATATCTGGGGACATATTGGACAATTAAAGCCTAAGCCTCCCTGTTCCTTGTCCCCTCCCTGCCCCCTCCTAAGACCCCCCCACCCTAACTGCCCCCCAGGACTCTACCTGTACCCTGACTGCCCAAAACCTTCACCCCCCCAAACCCCCCCCCCCGAACTCCCGACCCCCCCTCCAAAATCTTCCTGCCCCCTTACCCTGCCGCTCAGAACATGGTGTTGGGCTCTGTGCGGAGCCGGACACGTGGCTGCGCTCCCCAGCGCAACACACAACCCGGTCCCACCCCACCCAGTGCTGCCGGAGCGGGGCGCTGGCCAGCAGGGGAGGAGGAGCTGCCGAGGCCCGATGCAAACGGCCCGGCAGGCCGGCCGGCTCAGAATGCGGGGGGGGGAGCGGGGAGGAGGAGCTCTACAGCTGCTCCGGAGTCCAGCCCGGCAAGCTGCGGGGGAAGGGCTCTGGCTGCCAGAGCCCCATGCGAGCGGCTGAATTTCCTGCAGCCCTCCCAGCTGCGCCTCGCTCTGCATGGGGGGGAAATCCCGGACATTTTTAGTGATTTACAAATTCCCCCCCGGACGCTATTTTTAACACAAAAAGCAGGACATGTCCAGGTAAATCCGGACGAATGGTAACCCTATGCTTGCCACTATGGTCCTAGTGCTGGGGAGAGCTGGATTCCACGTTAATGTTTTGATTCCGTGACTCCCTCTGAGTTCTCCCACATTCTCCTCTCCCCACAAACCAAGGAGATCCACCCCCTCCCCTGTAGTCCAGGCAGGAGTGTGTTTGCTGCTGGGAGCTGGCATGCTCAACTGAGCAGTAGCTATGTGAGCTCTCCATGCTGAGCAATTTCAAAACTTCCTGGGGCTTTGAAAGGGGATGGGCGCATGTCTGTGTAGTTGGATGCAGGGCAACAGAGTTCAAAGCTGTGAGCCCAGCGGTCATGGTGGGTATTGTGGGATATCTCCTGGAGGCCAGTTATGGTGATGTAACAAATGCAGTGTCTACACTGACACTCTGTCGATCTAACTTTGCCACCAAAAGCTCTATGCCTCTCGTCGAAGTGATTTGATTTTGTTGGCAAAGCAGGAGAGTTTTGTCGGTGGGAGGAGCATTGTAGTGCGTGCATCTCCACTGTTTTGTCGACAAAAGCTACCTTTTGCCTACAAAACTGTGTAGTGTAGACAGGGCCTTACTTAAAGCCTCACCTCCTGGAGATGAATAATTATGTGAGAATCCTTCTTTTGTTTGTTTTTTGTTTAATACGAAAGCTAAGTCTCTGGACCTCATGGCTGAAGAGGAAAAACTTGGAAATGTCACCTGCATGCCTCCTAGTGGCTCAAAAACCAAAAGGCAAATAAACTTTATTTATTACTCCTCTCTTGATTGTTGAACATGTAGGATTGACAATATTACCAGTATATTTCATATATCCACTGAAACCCATAATGCTAACTGCCTCAACAGTGCTGGGTTGTTTGAGGCGTCAGTCCTGCAATGAACTCCATGCAGGTGGAGACCTGTGCCTGCATGGAGCCAGCGAAGTCAGTGGAGCTTCGTTTGGTCACGGGATCGTCTGTATGCAGAGCTCATTGCAGGATCAGGGCCTTATTTTGTATATTTGATACCTTCTCTTCTTCTGCTTTGCATATGTAAGAGAACAGCTTGTCAATGTTGGCTACTACTTACCTTTTTTTTAATTAAAAAAAAATTAACAACTATTTTGTGCAGTAGGAGGAAGCTTCTCATCTAGCAGCTGTTTTATTTATTTTTGTGCCTTCAGTTTATGTAGCCAACCATATTTACTTGCCACACAAGCCTTGTTCTTTTCTATGGTTTTTCATAAGCCTGCAGACTAAAACATTTTGTTACAGACTGTAGGCAGTAATATTGTTTGTGATAGCAGTGTCATGTTGCCTATTGACACACTCATTGTAGGGTTCTGCCTTGAAAAAGTAATGTCTAGACTTGCCCAGAAAATATATCTTCACAGTTCTATTTCCTCTGCTTGGGATCGTAAACACATCAGATAATGAAATAATCATTTTTTCTCTGTGTGTGTAACCTTGAAATGTTAATTAAAATTATCACATTGGATTTTATAACATATATGCCCCACTAACATGTACACCACGTTTAAAGGCAGAATGTCAAAAATGCACTTGATAGCAATACCTCAGAGTTTCCTTGCCCTTTGATCTTTGTTTAAAAAAAACCCTGTAGGAATAAATTACAACGCTGTGTGAAATTGGTGGAAGTGTGCGCAAAGGACATTGTCAAACATCTGTGGTAGTAGTTGGTGTACAGAGCTTATTTAAACACAGATGTGTTGGTTGACACATAGTGAGAAATTACAAGGACACACTCTAAGGGCCAAAGGTGGTGGTCGTGGAGATGATAATAATAATAAATCAAACAAAATACCTGGCTTTCATGCCTGGTAAGCCTGAAAAACTGATTATTCTGTCCTTTTCCTGCCACTGTGGGGCTGCAGCCCGCTGTATTTTTGTCCAGTCCTAAATGAGTGAACAGTAAGAGTGTGAGCCGAGAGTGAACACAGTTTGAAAGATGTACATTTGAGAGTTGTATTATTTAGACAATGACTATTTGAATGAGACAGTTGTAGAGCAACATAATTAAATAGAGTGGGTACAGCACCTGGTGCAGGAGATACAGTTCAAAATGCGGACTCTTTCTAATGCTATGTAAAGGCTAAGTAATATTGTGTTAATAGATACTGTAATACATGTAATATATTACATTCTAATACAGTGACTATGTACTAAAATATCTAACAATTGAACTGTCAATCTATTTTTCCTATTTGACGCATCCAGTATCTCCGTGACCATGAATGATTGAGATGTGTGTCATGATTAGTTGCCTTGGTACTGCAGCGTCTCAGCAAGAAGCGTAGTCTGCTGACATAGGTCCCAATTCCAAAAAGCCTTAAACATGCTGATAGTTCTTACTCCTGCAGCTAGTCCCATTGAAGCCAATTAGGCAGCTCATATGGCAAAGGTTTGGAGGATCAGCACTGTACTTTATGACAAAGGAAGTACTGCTCTAAAGTTTAATGCATGAAAGAGGCTGGAGACTTTTAACAGCTCATTCTAAGTTAATTCTTTTGTACTGAAAATATAAAATTATACATATTAAACAAATGTTAAACTAATAACAGAAAATCTAGTAAACAATAGAATTGTCCCTAAAATAATCTCCAGGTTTTCTCATGTGTTTCGAGAGCTAAACAATACTTCCTTTGTCACATATTACATCAGTAGACAACTATTACAAGTTCCTGTTTCACTAATTATTTTTTTATCATGTTTAAGATAAAATAAAAAAGTGATTTACTCTTCTTTGTAATTAATGAAGTGATTCTACGGGTTTTACTTAACCTTTTGATTTTTTTTTCTTTTGATACTTTAGGATATAAATTCCTTCCCCCCCACCCCACCTTCCCTCCCTTTTACAAACAGACCTTCACCTTTCTACCTCTGTGAAATTGCCTCAGGCTTGTTTTTTAATGGCAATAGCCACTGTGGTGATAACCCTCAGGCTAGGAAAACATGAGACTATTCCTCTCTGTTCAATGGCTTGTACAACTGGCAGAGGTAAACGAGTTGTTCAGCTGTAATGCCCATTTAGGCGCTCTGACCCCAAATTCACTTGCAAGGACCTGATCCTGCTGTTTGCTGAGTGCCTCCTATAGAATGCCTTTCCGCTCACTCTGCAAGGTGCTGACACCTCCTAATTCCATTGACTAAAGTGGAGGTTGAGAGCTCTGAGCATCTTGCAGGTATGGTGCCTAAGTATAGCAGGCCAGCCTTCGGTTGCAAAACATGCCTGAACTGGTTGTCCGGTATTTGAGATGCATAGTTTGTTTGTGGTTCACATCCAGGTAAGAAGTTTGGAATATGCAGGTACCTTATATAGTGGGCATAAGGTTTTGTTTGTTTGGTTTGGTTCAATTGATTGTTTTTTGAAGGCAGCCACCATGCTTTAAAAGGATGAGAGGCGGGGAGGATTAGACATACTTTTTTTCTTTTATAACACTTCAACGTTTTCAGATGAGATGCTGTTAGTGTGAAATTGGCTGGGTTGAAGATAGTTGAAGAGAAGGGACAAGTTTCAGATGTGGTCATGAACAGTAGATAAGAATGCAAGGTCTCTGACCTCTAGAAGCCCAGAGTTATTTCTGAAGCCTTCTGATGCTATCAGACATTGCCTAGGGCACGAACAAGGTGCCACTATCCCTGTCTGTCATGGGCCGCTCTTTGCATGTCTTCTATATTGTTAAGTCCCATAAGTTTTCCCTCTCTAAATACTATTTGATGTAGGGATTCTTTTGGTTGGTTCCTTTTACAAGTTCTTCCAGCTGCTTAATAGCTTGCCTGCCATGCTGGACAATCTTTTGGTCTTGGCTTGCTTGTTGGTTGAGCTGTCATTTGGGGTTTATCTACACTGCAGGAAAAAAAAAGTTCTTAACTCAAATTAGCTAATCCAGTTTAAAGTAGCAGTGATGCCACAACAACTTGGATTAGGATCTTGAGTTCAACTCAAGCTGCTAACCTGCTAAAAGTCGAAGCACTGTGTCTTCTATGCTTTCTTATAATGAAGTCTATGGCAGTGCCAAACAGGAGAGCTAGGAGAAGGTTTCACACCACTATTCACTCAAGTCTGTGTTGACTTTAACTGGGCAAGTTGCCCCTTGATATAAAGCCTTCATGATGCAAATTATTTTTATTTCCACAGCAGTAATTTTCTTTACATTGTGATTCTTCTCCTTTCCTAGTTACTAAGGGCTTGTCTTCACTGTGGGAGTAAGTCGACCTAAATTATGCTACTCCAGCTACGTGAATAACTTAACTGGAGTCGACGTAGCTTAGGTCAACTTACCCTGGTGTCTTCACTGCGCTGCGTCGACGGGAGACGCTCTCCGGTCGACTTCCCCTGCTCTGAGAGCTGGAGTACCGGGGTTGACCGGAGAGTGCTCTGCTGTCGATTTAGCAGGTCTCCACTAGAGAAGACCAGCCCTAAGTACACTGGACCCTTGCTAGAACGCACGTCTATATAACGCGAATTTGGATATAACGCGGTCGCAGCCATGGATCCCAATTTTAAGTATTGTACAGTACAATTTTTTTGAGTATAGACGCGATAAATGGACCGCTGAGTGCTCTCCTGTCAACTCTAGTACTCCACCAGAATGAGGAGCGCAAGCGCAGTCGACGGGAGAGCATCAGCTATTCACGTACTGTAGCTGAAGTTGCGTATCTTAGATCGACCCTGTGCAGTAGTGTAGACAAGCCCTAAGACGATTGCTGTAGTCCTAGAACACCATACAAATGTAATGTGATAAAAATTTACAGGTATTTATCTTTAGAAAGATGTCAAAAATGTTGGGCAAAAGGAAGGCTTACTTGGTGCAGGAGAAATTGGACGCTATTGTGGAAGCATTATTCTCCAACACTATCGAATGACTTAGAAATGGCGAAACCCAGGCAAAGATTAGCCGCGATTTTGGCATTACTGAGTCCACCTTTCGTGGATAGCTAAAGAATGCTGACAAGCTCGGAACTTACATTCATAACCTGGATGAAGAGCATGGCCTTCAAAGAAAACGAGCCCGTTTAGCGAATGATGCTGATCTTGATTCTGCGGTATACACGTGGTTTGTGCAAGAACAGCGGAAAGGCATTCCGATCTCTGGTCCGCTTATAGCCATGCAAGCGGAAAAATTCAACCAGGAACTTAATTGTGAATTCAGTAGTTTTAAGGCGAGTTCGGGTTGGCTATGGCGATTTCAGAAAAGACACGGAATCTCTGAGATTGCAGTTTCGGGAGATGAACGCTCTGCTGACGCCGAAGCTGCGCAATTGTACCCTGCGAAGCCGAGGGAAACTTTACAGGCAGAGGGTTACTCGGAGGAACAGGTTTACAATGCAGACGAAAGAGGAATTTATTATAAAATGTTGCCCGATAAAACCCTGGCTGTCAGAACAGATGAACATAAGAAAGAAGGATATAAACAGGCAAAGATCGTCTTACTTTATTGTTTTGTGTGAATGCAACAGGCAAGCATAAATTAAAACCATTGTGCATTGGAAAGTCTCGCATGCCTCGGTACTTTCATCACGTAAATGTGAATTGCCTGCCGTTTTTGTACAAGAACTCCAAAAATTCCTGGATGACGAGAGATTTTTGAACAATGGTTCTTCACCGAATTGGTCCCTTCTGTGCGAAAGCATTTGCGGGCAAAACGCTTAGAAGAAAAGGCCGTTCTTTTGCTAGACAACTGTCCAGCGCATCCTCCGCCCAAAAGACTCAGAACCCGTGACGGTAAAATGCGGGTTGAATACTTACTTAAAAACACGACTTCCAAAATCCAGCCACTTGATCAAGGTGTTATTGCCATTTTTAAGCAGCACTGTCGACGGAACTTGGTACGACACATGATAGAAAGCGAGTTGTCTGTCACTGATTTTCTGAAGAAGTTGACTATAAAATACTTCTTTTACATTGGCGGTGATTCCTGGAATTTATTACACTCTGAAACGATAAACCACTGTTGGATGGTGGGACTGAGAGAGTCGTTTGGCCGCCCGCTCCTGAAAGAAAATGAAGAAAGCAGATCACGGTCTGACGAGGAATTCGACTTCAAGGGATTTACAGAGGAGAAAGTTGGAAGAACGGACATGGAGTGGATGCAGGAGCTGTGCCAGCAACTGTCCAGGCTCGGGGTAACTTTCTGCCACAAAATATCGAGTCCTGGATAAGAGGCGACGATGAAGCAGAAGGATTTTGTCCTGTTACTGAAAGTCTAACTGATGACCAAATTCTTCAGGCAGTATGACCAAACAACATTCCAGAAGCTGAAGAATTGGACTTTGCCGTAGAAGAAGAAGAGGAAGATGAAGTGGATGTCATTCCAACGTCAACTGCGACCGTAGCCGGCTTAGAGACTGCTTTGAGGTGGTTTGAGATGCAAGACGTTGAACCTATAAAAATTATGCAGCTACGTACTCTTTTGCAGTTTGCTAAGCGGAAGCAGCACAGCAGCAAGAAGCAAAAGCAACTCACTGACTTTTTAAAGAAAAACTAGACCTGTTTATTGTAATGTCTACTTTAAATCTCCAATAAAGCAACACTTTTTTTCTTGTTTATTGTTTCCTTCAAGTAGGAGTTTATTTTCTAAGGGTTTCTATACTTTATGGATGTGACATTTACTGTATACAGTAATTTCATTTTAACGCGGTCCCTGCTATAATGCGGTACTTGGCATGCATCCCAAATCCCACGTTCTAGCGAGGGTCCGGTGTATCATCATTTAATTCATGTAGACCTAAAAAGGAAATGTTTCGTAAATGACTGGTTGAAATCTTCTAGTGTTTTTTTTTTTTTTTAATCAAGTCTATAACCATAGTAGCAATTTAAAAACAAACAAACTTTTGAATCATCCTAACTGGCTGATTGAATTGAGTTGCCCAAGTTATATTTTGCATCTACACATTCCTGCCTCAGTGGTAATTTACACAGCAGAAAGCTTTGCATTATACCTACAAGATTGTCAAACTCTGGCAGACTATCAGAGAGAGCAGGTTTCATAGACAAGGTCTTTCAATGATAAATGCCTGGTTGAGGTTTTCAAAGCAGTGCAGGGGATTTAGCCACACATCATTCATTAATTTTAATTTAATGGAAGAAATGTGGCTAAGTTCCCTGCTCAGGACTGAAAAATCCTTACAACGCCACTAGACCTGGAAAGATAGTTTCCAAGTATTGACAACATGAGTACCACCACCAGTGTGCCTCAATGCTTACATTTAAATCTCTCAAATATTAGAACCTAGTGCTTTATAATAAGGATTAAAGGTGAATTGGGAATTTATTTTTTCTTTACACAAAACAAACCTCTCTAAATCCTCAGATTCATAGTGATATTACTCTTAATATTTTTGTTTTAAAAAGCTGTAAATCCTTCACCACTGGCTCTCTTATAAGAAGAAGAGGAACTTTAAAATAAATGCTTTGGAAGAAAAAATGAAGGGAAGAGGGGGATGCATTAAAGTTGTGGATTGTCAAGTTGTGGTTTACTTAGCTTTTGGTGGTTGTGATCTGCAGAATGAAACATTTTGGAAAACAAGATGGAAAGGAATAGGGTTGATGGTGAGGAAATGGTCCATGAGAAGATCCTGCCCCTACAGAGGTCTGCAGATAACAGTTGGAGAACCACTGCATTAAAGTATGAAAATGTGTACATTGTTCGAATATAGGAAAAAGAATTACAATTCAATCCCAATTTTACTCCCCCACCATGACTTTTTTTTTTAAAGTAGACAGTTCTATGCTACAGTAAATCAAAACCAAGACAGTAATTGTCAACAGTTCAAAGTATATCCACACATTTTTATATTTGGTGGTTTTTGTTTCCACTGAGCTGTACATACTCTGTCACTTGCTTATGACTAACCAATAGCTTTTTACTTCTTGTGGACAGGAAAGCTGTGTTTAATGCTTTGTAAAATGGCCATTGGTTCCTCATTTTTATCTCTATTCAGCATAAATTATTCCAGCAAGGCCACAGAACACTTTTGGCCAAGATCTGCAGGTGACCCTCATGGATAACTGTTTGGGGATAAAGGTTTAATCTTAATGCTTGTCTTCCCTCTTCTTGAAGAACACTAATCCTGAATGACAGGAGCCCACAGTTTTCCCTCTGTGGCTGACGAACTGATTTGTTTTCTTTTTTTAAATTAACCAACTCCTGAGCTGAAGTCATATAATCATATTCTCTTACATATCAGCATGGAAATTCAGCATAGACTGCCATTTGAATATTTCTGGAGGGGAATTCAGATCATAATTATCAAATTAGATGCACATTCTGGTTCTTTGGCATGACTTCACTCCTGCCCATCTGTTAGATTGGCATTGTGCCCACTCACAAAGTAGCCTACTAGTTTCAGCACAGCAGAGGATCCAACCAAAGATGGGTTAAGAGGGGCAGCCTGCAGAACGCTTCATGTTCAATCTCTCTTGCCAGAAGAATCTCTCCTCCTGTTTGCAAACAATGCCAGTTTAAGACCATATGTTTCATTACAGGGGATCACATCTGTCTCGACAGATGTGGACATACAAATACAAATGACACTTGATAGGGAAAGGTAGTATAGTTGCCTAAAGCGGGCACCATTGCAAGTTTCTAAGGCCCTGTCCTTACTGTTGATTTTATTTTATTTTTGGTACTGCTATAGCTATTCCAAGACATTTCACTGATGCAACCGCCCAGTGTAGATAAACTTCACCGGTTGGTGCAAGACTATGCTTGCACCAGTACAGTGGATCTACACTTAGGCCTCGTCTACACTGGGGGAGGGGAGGATCGATCTAAGTTAAGCAACTTCAGCTATGTGAATAACGTAGCTGAAGTCGACGTACTTAGATCTATTTAACGGGGTGTCTTCACTACGGTGAGTCGACTGCTGCCGCTCCCCCGTCGACTCTGCCTGCGCTACTCACTGAGCTGGTGTACCGGAGTTGACGGGAGAGTGCTCGGGGATCGATTTATCGCGTCTAGACTAGACGAGATAAATCGATCCCCGCTGGATCAATCGCTGCCCGCCGATCTGGACGGTAGTGAAGACATACCCTTAGGATTTGCATAAGTGTAACTACATCAATGTGGTTATTTCAGTGCAAATTTTTGTTAGTCTAGGCAGGTCCTTAGTTCGACATCCCCTTGGTGGGCTCCTTTTTTGAAGACTGAGCTGCCAAAAGTGAGATGCAGCACACACTTTTGTTGGTATCGGGCATGGGGAGGGTCCAATGCATTTTCTGGCATATCCCCTTGAGGAGTTGAACCACCAAATAAGTGGTCTACCAGAATGCCCTTTGAAGAACTCAGTACTAATAGTATCTTTCCCGATATTAGTAGGACATAAAAACCTTTTTCATGCTTCAAGAGGATGTAATGTCTCCTCTGGTGCACTACAACCTGTAGGAAG
Source organism: Terrapene triunguis (assembly GCF_002925995.2). Lineage (NCBI taxonomy): Eukaryota > Metazoa > Chordata > Testudines > Emydidae > Terrapene > Terrapene triunguis. Next base: position 6,368,525 of record NW_020664613.1, on the reverse strand, counting down.
GAACTATTGCCTACCTTGCCAGTTTATGCTGGCTTTTCAGATGAGGCCAAGTTTTGGTCCATAGCAAAGTCATTATTTTTCCTATCGGCCTGTACTATTTGGAGGTTCACAATAACTTGAATTGCAGTTTTCATGTTGGAGTTTACTGAAGCAAGTCAGGACTTTAAAGGAACCCTACCAACTTAAAACCTAGTCAGTTTTTAAAATGAGCCAAAAGTAGTTTCAGGGACTGAGGGCCGGTCTTCACTACCCGCCCGGATCGGCGGTAGAAAATCGATCTCTCGGGGATCGATTTATCGCGTCTTGTCGGGATGCGATAATCGATCCCCGAATCGACGCGCGTACTCCACCAGCCCAGGTAAGCGCCGTCGACGGGGGAGCCGCGGCGGTCGATTTGCCTCCATTCTCACAGCGGGGTAAGTCGGATCAGATACGTCGAATTCAGCTACACTATTTTCGTGTAGCTGAATTTGCGTATCTGAAATCGTCCGTCCCCCCGCCCCCGTAGTGTAGACGTAGCCTAAGCTTGCCCTTGAATCCTCCTGCCAAATACTGTATTTTGGTTTTCCCGTCACACTCCCCTATTTTAAAAATGTTTCTCCCTTGTTGCTGTGTTAAAAGCACACATGACCAACAAGGGAAACTGCATGACTGTATAGACAGAGCCAGTCCTAAATAGGTGTCAGACTTGTGGCTGCACATGGCGCCTTTTAGGCCTGTCACATGGAATAGCAATGGCATATACAACCTCATCAGAAGAAGTAAGAAGGGACCAGAACCTCCTAAGAGGAGTCCATGGTGAAGAACAAAAGGAAGAGGGAGGCCATAGGATCCCCAGTCACCAGCAGCTGCCCAAAGGAGGGGAAGGAAGACAGGAGCTTTCCAGCAAAAGGAGCTTGAGCTGGCCACTGCTGCTATTGCCAGGAATCTTTAGAGCTGGTAGCCTCAGGTGCCTGGGGTGTTTCTGCATTAGCTGCTCAGAAGCTGGAGGTTCAAGGAGCTATAGAGAGAAGCCTCACCAGATGCCACTATATGGAATAGGCGATGGGCAGGTAAGCTGTATCGAGCCCTCCTCTGTGGGTGGAATGGGGTTTGGGCATGGGGTTTGTTTGAAAGCCTGCTTCTCTGTGTGGTGGTACACATTCAACAATTTGTGGGGTGAACATGGGAGAGTCCATTATTGGATCTGTCCTTAGGAAGGAAGTGGTACCTCTCAAGCAGTTCTCTGATTTCCTCTGAAAATTGGAAGGACGGGGGAAACAGTGAAATTGACTATAGACAAGGCTGTCAAATGACAAAGTAAACGGGGAAAAAAATCTTTTCTCTGATCTCTTTCAAGTATAGTCACCTTTGTTGTTAACTGTAACAAGGGTATGTAAAATATTTTCAGACAGAAGTGTGATTTGTCAGGCTGACAGTGTCCCTTTAATTCTCGTGTTTCACAATAGACTGAATTTCTCTTTCAGTTCAAAACATATTTTATTGGATATTTTCATGTAATTGTAAAATTTTACTCTGAATAAATAAATGCTATTGTAGATTTGGAAAACAAATGATATAATTTATTGCATAGCATTTTAAGATATTTGAAATATGTAGCTGTGCTTGGAGACTAATATATTTTAACACTTGACAAGTGGAAAATATACCTTTCCTGAAAAGATAGTCATTAATTTATCTATTGAAAAAAGATAAGTTCCCCTTCCAAGCATGTATTACATTTTCTCTCATCCCTTTTTAAGGGGATCAATATCTGGTGTCCCCTGTACTGGGAACTGTTTTCAACATTTTGTCCAATTTGTGTTTTTGGATAATATTTAATATATTTAATTACACGTTCAAGTCTAAAGTGGGATTTTTGTTGATGCGGGAGTCAGCCTCCTTCCTCCAGCAAATTGTCCTTTCAGACGTTCCCTTGTACAGGCAAAATTTAAAACGCTTTTAGCTTCTATAAGGTGGTAATTATGGGTTGAAAGAAACAAAGTTCATTTCTCAGATTTAACATTCAGGCTTGACAATTTTTGAAGAGTAAGTGATTTTACAAACTTGACTGATTGGGTTTTAATTTTTGAGACTTTTCTCATGGAAGCGAGATCTTCATTATTCAGTGATTTGAGCCCAGTGTTATACCAGGCCATTGGGGAACTGGTGAACTTATACAATGGAGGCTGATTTAGCTGAGCATAGTGAGACCTTCACTTTTTCAACAGAATGCTTTTCTGTACAATTTATTCTACTTTTATAGTAGAATAAGTTGACTGACTATAGCTTTCAGTGTGGACAAAATAATCTTCCTAACTGTAACAGAGCCCTTTTTTTTTTTTTTTTTTTTTTTTTTTTTAATGTTAGGAGGTGTTTTCTGATCATAATCCCAAGAGCACGGTTAAAGATGTAAAAGTTGCTTAGGCTGCATGTATGATGGTTATAGGATGTTGAGATTTGAGACTAATCATGGCCTGGGTTCTGTTTCTGAAAGTCACTAACTTGCTGTGTGATGTTGGGCAACTCATTTGAACTTTCTGTGTGGGTCTCAGTTTTGCCATTTATATTGTGGGATTAATACTGCTTACCCACATTTTGTAAAGCACTTTAAGATCTTGGTATGAAAGGTACTAAGTTGTTGTTTCTTCTGAAATTACATTCCGTGCCTGTTTTTCTTTAAAAGCATTCCAACTTATCCAAATAGAGACACTTTCCTACTTTATTTTGAAACTGCCTTAGTTGCTGCAAACTGAGGAAGTATTTGGACTGTCTATTCTAAACTACCTGTACTGACATTTCATCTAAACTATGCATACCACATCATGTACCAGTATTCATTTTGTTACAGTGCTAATCTGCTAAGAATGTGGATGCTGGTTGGAAAATCAACATGGCCATATTAAACCATCGATTTTAGAGGACTACAAGTACAATATATTCTGGCACATATAATATCAGTTGTATGTATTTTACAGAGATTATTATTTTTATTGTTGTTGAAATGGGACATTGGGGACAGTCTTGTAATTCATTATCAAGTGTTGTATTTGGCCTGTAAAAGTAGTGGTTCAGTCTAAATATATATATAGATAGATAGATAGATAGATATACATACACGCATTGTTGCCATTAAGTGATTTTTTTCCTCTAGTTCCAGGATAGCTGCTTCAAATTGTTGTACGGGCAGAGTAGGGAGTAGGAGAGGTGAGGATTCTGGTAAGTCTGTGTACTGTGTTAATGATGACATTGCTATACATTATAGACTAATGTCAATGGGAGTTAGCTTATTACATGAAAAAATATTACTGTAACTTCTCTGTTTTTCTGAGCAGCTAGTCTACCTTATTGATTTCTTCAGAAGACAGCAAATTACTTACCCCACTCAATATCTTGATTTGTTGCTCTTACTTAGTTTTGTGCATTACTAGTCTTTGTTGTTGGTGTTTTGTTTGTTTTTGAATATTTTTGCAGCAAAGGGTCAGTGACATGGAGTTTTCTGGGCATTTTAGCTTGATTGGCCTTCCCTTTCCAGTAATAGAAACCCCATGGAGCCAGTCATTTGAGAGACCAGTTAAGGTGGAGTAAAGGATTATTGTCAGTTTATATTCTGCTTTAACCCTGAGGCCTCCTTCCCTCGCTCTTCACTTCATATAGGTATCATCAGCACACCCTTCTGTTGCTATTAAAGGTATATTCACTGTGGTGAAAACTGAGCTAGCCTATGCCACTCTGTCAGTGCTGGGGGGTAGGAATCCCAAATTAACTCCAGAACACAGGTATCCAGGTGAGCTAAGTTAGTAGGCTAACTTGTGGCTAAGCATCAGTAATTTAAATAATTCTGAATGAACTCAATGATTGGTGACTACCAGCCTGGTTGCTTTGTGAAAGTACAATGCTCCATCAGGCACCTACAGCGCATATCCCATCAGTCGCTCTTGGTGCATTTAGATATTGGGAACATTCTTGGGTATTCCATTTCTAATAACGATGATTTGATTGAGTCAGTAATTTGACTGCTGATCTACAGTGCTTAATCACTTACTCTGAAAGGATCATTTGCCCAACCCTCTTTGCTGGAAAATAAGTGCAGCAATGACAACCTGTCTAGAAGGAAAGAATGGGGCAACATTGCGACACCATCTGGACCTGCTTGCAGATCAAAACAATCTCATCTGATACCAGGGAGTACTGAAGGAGATTCTGACAGGTGGGGGATGCTGGGACTCACTAAACAGGTGGTATATGATTGCTGAATGTATTGGATACCTGTGGAAAGCAATTAGTTGTAAGAGCAAGTTACTTTTTCTTTCTTTTGGAACTTGTTACAGTTTAAAAGAAAGGAGTGCAACAAATTGCTTAAAATAACTGGCATCACTGAATTCACCAGAAAAATGAAGATGGCACCTGCTTTGCCATGACTGATGGGTGAAGAATTGCCAAGAGGAAGATCTGTGTGAAAAGAGGATTGTCAAATGATATACACATTTAATTTCTTCCCCCCGAATTATTTTCTTTTATGAGACAAAACCTCTAATGACTCAGTTACATATGAAAAGATATGGTCTGCTCATGACTGTTGAAAGTGATTAGAAAGAGACAAGGTAGGTGAGGCAATATCTTTTATTGGACCAACATCTGTTGGTGGAAGGTACAAGCTTTCGAGCTACACACAAAGAAGATGAGCTCTGTATAGCTTGGTATCTTGTACCTTCCACCAAAATAATTTGGTTTAAATATATATTTATATATTACCTGGGACCAACACATCTACAACAACACTGCAATCAAAATGACTATGGCACTGAGTCTGAGGATTAACCCTACCAGGCTACTATAGACACCTACAGACTCTACCTTACTGTGATCATTTGTTTCCGATGTTGGAAGGGGAGGAGGGAAAAAATGTCAGTAGCCAGAGGGTTAACTGAGCAACATGCCAGATTTAACACTTTATCTCTGGTGAGTCATCTGCTAAGAATGAGAAGGGGGTGGCTAACTGATTACTATAGTTACTGATTCACTAAAACCAATTGGGGAATCTCAAGTAGGAACAGAGAGATTATTTTACCTCTATCTGGCACTGGTGTGACCAGTGCTGGGATACTCTGTCCAGTTCTGGTGTTCACACTTAAGGAACACCAGAACTGGACAGAGTATCCCTTGGGAGGCAGGCCAGTCCTCGCCCACAGACAACCCGCCAACCTTAAGCATTTTCTCACCAGCAACCACGCACCGCACCATAACAACTCTAACTCAGGAACCAACCCATGCAACAAACCTCGATGCCAACTCTGCCCACATATCTACACCAGCAGCACTATCACAGGACCTAACCAGATCAGCTACAACATCACCGGCTCATTCACCTGCACGTCCACCAATGTTATATATGCCATCATGTGCCAACAATGCCCCTCTGCTATGTACATTGGCCAAACTGGACAGTCACTACGCAAGAGGATAAATGGACACAAGTCAGATATCAGGAATGGCAATATACAAAAACCTGTAGGAGAACACTTTAACCTCCCTGGCCACACAATAGCAGATGTTAAGGTAGCCATCCTACAGCAAAAAAACTTCAGGACCAGACTCCAAAGAGAAACTGCTGAGCTCCAGTTCATTTGCAAATTTGACACCATCAGATAAGGATTAAACAAAGACTGTGAATGGCTATCCAACTACAGAAGCAGTTTCTCCTCCCTTTGTGTTCACACCTCTACTGCTAGCAGAGCACCTCACCCTCCCTGATTGAACTAACCTCGTTATCTCCACACTGATTTATACCTGCCTCTGGAGATTTCCATTACTTGCATCTGAAGAAGTGAGGTTTTTACCCACGAAAGCTTATGCTCCCAATACTTCTGTTAGTCTTAAAGGTGCCACAGGACCCTCTGTTGCTTTCTACACTTAAGGAAGGATGTTGAAAAATTGGAGAGGATTCAGAGAAGAGCCACGAGAATGATTTAAAGGATTAGAAAACTTCCCTTAAATGGATAGACTCAAGGATCAAAATCTGCTTCACTTAACAAACAGAAGATTAAAGGGTGATTTATCACAGTCTATAGCAGTGGTTCTCAAACGCTTGTATTGGTGACCCTTTTCACATAGTAAGCCTCTGAGTGCTACCCCCCCCCTTATAAATTAAAAACACATTTTAAAAATATTTAATACAGTACTGTTATAAATGCTGGAGGTGAAGTGGGGTTTGGGAGTGGAGCCTGACAGCTCGTGACCCCCACATAATAATCTCATGACCCCCTAAGGGGTCACGACTGCCAGTTTGAGAACCCCTGGTCTATAGGTACCTATGTGGGGAACATATATTTAATAATGGACTCTTCAATCTAGCCGAGAAAGGTATAACATGATCCAGTGGCTTGAAGTTGAAGCTAGATACTTTCAGACTGGAAATAAGGTGTAAATTTATACTAGTGAGAGTCATTAATAATTGGAACAACTTACCAAATATCAAGGTGGACTCTCCATCACTGGTTATTTTTAAATCAAGATTGGATGCTTTTATAAAAGCTATGCTCTAGAAATTTGGGGAGGGAGGGAAGAGTTCTATGGCCTATACTATAAAGGAGGACAGACTAGATGATTACAGTGATTCTTTCTGGCCATGGAATACATGGATCGAGAATTTGCAATACCTAACTCTTGCAGGCTGTAAATAATTTTAAATCTTAAATGCCTATCACTTACAAACATTAGCACTAAACAGGCTGTGTTACAGTTATAAAGTATAATTAATCATTAATATTTGCTCACCTGTTGAACAACAATGTTTGTTGCTTGCAAATCTTTCCTGCTTTTACATTATCTTGTTAAGGTTTTTTTGTTTTTCCCCTACACTTTCAAACTAGTGTAGCTCTAAGTGAGTCAAAATTGCCAAACCTGGATGCCTAAAGTTAGGTCCCTAAATCCATATTTAGTATCTAAATAAGAGGCCTGATACTCAGAAGTTCTCAGCACCTTTGAAAGTAAGGAGACTTTTATTTATTTAATATGCATCATCCAGTTTAAAACTTCAGACCAACCTGCAAACATCAAAATTTGGTTTTGTGGCCCATGACAAAATGTAAGGTGGTTAGACATATTCAACGAGTTAAGGTATACGCTAATACCAATTAACCAAACTTACTGACACATCTTTTCCTTGCTATAAAAGTGTCCTCTTTTCATACTAATACTAAGTTTCCATGCTTTTAGCAGCAAGAAATATGTATGTAGTTTAGCACATCATATCGGATGGTATTTTCTCTATCAACTGCAATGTGCAAAATCTTGTTATAAATCTTCAGAATGTATTTTTGATCAAGGTGAATGTGGAGAATTCTGATTTTTTGTCTTAAATCCCTCCCCCAAATCCACTAAAAGACATGCAAACTTTGTAAATAAAAATGTTTGTATGCCTATATGCCGTATGATTAGAAAAATCAGACCCTGAGGCGAATTGAATGATTCAAGAGATTAGTTATTCAACACAGAATTTTGAACCAGTGCTGCAGAAGTGCAAATTAAGACTAGATTAGTAGTTAACAAAAGCATTGCTTGGTGGTGGTTCAATGGCCCATTCCTATTCCTAGTAATTTTGTGAACACTTTATCATCATAGTTGACACTCTTGTTGGCAGTTTCATCAGACAGGTCAGGCTCTGAATGTATATAATAACTGATGAAAGATGGATCTAACCTTCCCTTGCTATCCTAAGTGCAAAAACCCTTTTCTGTGCTTTGGTGGCTGTGACATTATCCTTTCTGTCCTTCCTTCATCCCCTCTGTTCCCTCCAATATCTCAAGTGCTAATAATGCTTTAACTCTTTCTTGTACTGCACCAAGCAGTTTGGTTTAATACATTTAGAAGTGAAAATTACATTCTTATTTTAAAAATATTGTGTTTGGGAGAGTATACTGATTTTTTTTCTCTCTCTCTCATGATTTACAGAGCAAGTATCTGTGTACTTCCTGGTGTATTGGAATTGACATTGGTTTAAAGGGAACATAGGGGTGCACATCAATTTTGAATACCTTCAGCTACTATTGTTTGCATTGTTGATATCTGGGTCTCAACTGTAAACTTCGTAAACAAAAATACTTCTAAACTATTTATTAATTTCTGGACATTATTCTCTGTGTCTTGAGCTACAATCCCTAAAGCAACTTTTCATCGCTCAGGGGGGAGGGATAGCTCAGTGGTTTGAACATTGGCTTGCGAAGCCCAGGGTTGTGAGTTCAATCCTTGAGGGGGCCTTTTAGGGATCTGGGGCAAAAATCTGTCTGGGGATTGGTCCTGCTTTGAGCAGGGGGTTGGACTAGATGACCTCCTGAGGTCCCTTCCAACCCTGATATTCTATGATTTGATTAGAAAAAGAAAAAAAGCTCTCTCCCCAACACAAGAGACAGAGTCCAGGTACTATGGGGACTATGACGGTGAGTTACCAACATCAGTCAAACAGGGTTATGTTCTGCACTGAACAATCCCATTGCACTTGTCTCAGTGGGAATGCGTAAGGTGGAAGTCGAAGCAGCTTTGGCTTTGGCTTAGTGTCTCTGGAACCAGCTAAATGGAGAAATGCTATATGAATAGAAAACTGAAGAGAGGATAAATTTTGGGGGGGAATACATTATCCAGACTAAAATTGTTTTGCATTCCAAAGCTTAATTTTCTCATATTTGCTTTTGAGAGAGAGCAGAATGACACATCCCAGTCAATTACAATTTTTAATAATCCATAGAAAATTCTTGTAGGTAACGAATCATTTCAAAACAGTTTGTGGGCCTAATCCTGCTACTGTTTGCTCATGTGAGCAAAGGGCTGGAGGACTGGGGCACTAAGCAGTTTCTAAAGTTAGGCTCCTAAATTCATATTTAGTTACCTGAATAAGTGCTCTGATTTTCAAAAGTGCTGAGCACTCAACACCACCCACAAACTGTTGTGCGTGTGTGTATGTGTACCACTTTTGAGAATCAGGCTACTTCCTTAGGCATTTAAATATGGTATTAGGAGCCTAAATATGGATTTAGGAGCACAACACAACCTGAAGGTACCTCTGAATTATAGTGTGTGTTCATAATTGAAACTGGCCCAGTGCCTGAACTGCTCACAAGGCACACTATAATGCTATTCAAAGCACCTCTGAGAATCCATATATGCCAGTGATGAATGCTGGGAGCTCCTGAAGGAGCTCGACAACTTTCTAGGCTAATTAAAGTTCATTTCCTCACCCCTTCGTTCTGGCATCAGTTTTCCAACATGGATATTACATTTATAAAACCGTTTCCTAGTCTGACTTTCTACTCCAGAGCCTCTTTGCATACTGTGGTCCTGCATTTCCTGTTGTTTTTTTTTAAAAATTGGCTTAAGTGTTTTAGTAAAAGCCCAGAGACTTACTATTTTGGACATTATCTGAAGCAGTGTTCATGGCAATGGTATTTTGGATACAAAAAGTTCTGTGACAATACACATAGCAAAGTTTTGTGCTGGATTCACTAGTAATTAGTCACTCCCAGATTGTGGTATAAATCTAAAATTTTACTCCTCTCTTAGAATACTTATATATGGTTTATCAAAACTATGAAATTGGTTAGGATATGGAATTCTGCAGTGACTAATAATGAATCCTGCATACTACTACTATAGTTTATGTATTTTGTAAACATTTTTGTAATTTTTGGAAGAAGTTACACAAGTATTAGTTCTAATATTCTGAACACTTACTGCACAGGGCTTTTAGTAAATGAACAATGTAGGCTTGCATTTTTTAAACAAGCATAGATTGAAATGGATTCCAGGCTGTAAAAGCAACCACAAGCAAGCCAACTGGTGTGTGTGTGGTGGGGGGGTGGGGTTATATATTATTTCCCCTCCGGTATTAACATCATACCTTGCAGTACTACTTAATTTGATTGAAAGAGAGAGAACCTTGCATGCAGAAGAATAAAAACACTTGGACTGTAATCTCTTAATCTCCATAAAATGTTTGAATGTTTAGTTTTGATAACATATGAAACAAATCTGGTGGTCCGTAACATTTCTGAAGTGCATTCCCTTTTTGGAAAGAGAAGAAAAACTAAGCAGACATAAAACAACACATGATAGGTGGGTTGATGTTGGTAAGAGTTAGCCCTCAAGCATGAAGGAATTCCATGGCTGTAACTCTGTCTTTTAATAATTGAGTTGAAAGGCATTGTGGTGGCTTGAGATGATGATGATGATGATGATGATGATGATGATGATCTGCTTTGTATATAGCAACTTTCCTCCAGAAGTATCCCCAGTCACTTTGTAAACTTTTATAGGGTACTATCTGTACTACAGAAAAGACAATGCAAGGAAGCGGTTTATAAAAACAAAGGTTTTTTTTAAACTGGCATGGCTTTATCTGTAAGTATGGACAAGGCATCATATGCTTTTCAGAAACTATTATCAAGAATAGATACTAGTCTTGGCTCAAAATGAGGCACTTGGAGTGAAAGGTTCACACAATAGTTGTGGATGCAGCAGTTTCCTCAGTTAAAACACTGATATCATTGAGGTAGAAAGAATGCATTTGCCCAAAGTAGAGAGAGAAGAACTTGAGCTTTGGTGTAGGTGTTTTCTATTTCATTAATTGTTTATAGTAACTTACAGGAGCTCAGCTTCCACAGTGATTTGGGCTATCTAAGAACATAATTTCAAATAAAGAAATATTCCTCAGCCAGAATAACCTACATAAAGGAGTGGAAACTGTAGGGAACTCCATGAGTTGAAACACTCTTCCAAAGGGGATATGGAGTTGATTTCGGGCTCTTATGCAGAGGGGTGAAGAGCACAGGATGCTAATGAGACAGAGCTCCCTTTCCTCTTGCCTTCCATTGGTAGCCACTGAGGAGAGTATTGGGCCCAAAATTTGTGCCAAATAGATGTTTGATATTCAATAGTGGTGCAAGTGTTTGCAGCTCCATTGAAATGACCTGCTTGCACCAGGGCTGAATATAAACCATTGGGGTTGGAAGTACTTACTTTCTCCTGGATGCTGCCATCAGACCTTTGTATTTTTGTTTTTGTAAATATTTCATACAAAAACTGAATACCCAACTGAGAAATATCAAGTATATCTTTAAACAAAGGCATGGAATAAATGGTTTGGAGACTTCCCTCGCTCTTCTGGTGAACATTTGTCCATTGTACTAAAACAGTTGTAGTCAGTTTCTTTCTTGCCTACATTGACCCATACTGAGTGTTTTTAAAAATGGATCCAACATAAAATTGTATTCTGTGCATGAAGAACACCTGCCCCAGGGAACAAAGGAGCTCCTATGACCTAATCAGAATAACAAACACATGCAAAGACATTGCTGACTAATGGTTAGATTGGGCAGGAACTAAGACTGAAGAGTCACTTACACCTCTGTGCTAAAAACAAACAAATCCTCAAACAGTTTAAAGAAATGTCATAATCTTTGACCAGATCTTCAGTCATTTTCATAGACCGGGAGAAATGTCACCAGAGGAGTTATAGGTATCATTTGGATGCAGAGATCACACAAAAGGAATACACAAGTACTATCAAAGTCCCTGATTAGATTCCTTGGGACTCGTCAACCTCAGTGCACTGACTTAACTTTCTCAGGGACACATTTTTGCCTGCAGGCAGCAATAAACCATCAGAAATATAACAGGATACCCTGCCATGACAAAAAGAAGATCTTAGGGCTCCACATGTCCAAAGGCTATGGCTGGCTGATACAGGGTCAGTTATATCACCAAGTAGAAGTTGCAGTTCTAGAGTGAATTTAACGTTTTTGGTTTTAAAAAGAAAAGAAAAAAAGCTATCTGGTCTCTTACACACTAACAACTGCTCATCCAAGATAAGAAATAGCAGCAGCCAGAGGTTTAGATTTATTGCTACAGTCAATTTCCTGTTTTTTAATAGGATATGATTTCTCCACTTTCTAAACTACTGAGTTGTATCAAAAAGACCAGATCACATTTCAGATTACAATGTCTGTCAGTGCTTGAACATATGCTTATGACCTGGGTCCTAGCTCTCTAGGTTTGGCATTATAGCTTTTATTCACTGACCTTTTACCCTTTGACTACAAGGATTTGGGGTCTTTGTGTAATGTGTGTTCAGTCAGTACTGTTCCTCTTTTATTGGCCCAGAGTCTCCTGATTTGCAAGGTCCATATAGGATTTAGGCATCCCAAGGAAAAGCTTTGTGCCTAAGGACAGCTCTGCTTATGATGATTAAACACCTAATTTAAAGCTTTTTTGCATTTTTAATGAAATTAAGTGAAATTCGTTATTGTTCAGCAGCTAGTTCTACAGCCCAGTAAGATCACAATAGTATTGTAAACTTTTTAAGACTACTCCAATTCTTAAAATTATTTTTTGTTAATAAAAAATACAAAATTCCAGGGTTTCCATAGGTCTTTTGGTTTTTGTTTAGCATCAGGCCAATTTTTAATTGCGCCATCATTAATGGGTAATCCAAGTTTAAAATTTGATGTTTAATAATGCATTTTATTAACATTGTTAAGATTGTCAGATTGCTCAGTTGGCTGAACATTCATAACGTAATTAAGAAAACATACATCTCATGCAATGGGACAGTTCCAATAGGACATTTCTATTGCATTTGCTCTGTAAGGGCAGGGAATAAAAGTAGCACTGCTCTGAGATCTGGGACTTGCTGTATTCATTCCTGGACCAGTGCCAAAAAGAGGACTGTTAAACCAGAGGATCAAATGCTCCTGTGGTCCAACAGTTTGCAAGCATCAGGGTCCGACATGCATATTTGATTCATTTGGGAAGCTAACCTCAGCTTTTCAGTGAGAGGAATTATTTGTTTATGGCCATGGAAAGTCTTGATAAGTGGGATCTTTTAAGATCATGGTGATCTGATTACTATTTTGCTTTTTCCCATTTCGCTTTGTGTTGAATGTTGCAAAAAATTAAAAACTAGTGTTGAAGATCTGGAATCACTGATATGAACTAATCTGAAATGGTTGAAATTTATGAGCTGTTAAGAATCATGTGATAATTGAAGTGTAGGATGGGAAGCAACATCAGAATGATAATGCTTTTAAAAGTCCATATGACTTTGCAGGATAAGAGATGGTTTGGCTCACTAGTGCAAAAGCTTTCAGGAGCAGTAAACTTTTCCTGCTGATCAGGGCCGGCTCTGGCTTTTTGGCCGCCCCAAGCAAAAAAAAAAGCAAAACGGGGCGGCCAG
>NW_020664613.1:6315383-6355221 GCF_002925995.2 Terrapene triunguis | reverse complement strand
GGAATGCCGCCTCGAACAAGCTGGTGCCTGGAGCCGGCCCTGCTGCTGATCCTGGACATGTGATCAAAGACATGAGAAACAACAACAAAAAATCACTTCCTAAGGTGAGATGGCAATTCTTGCTTCAAATATTAAGTTAATTATTTTTAAAAATAATGTAACAGTGCTTTATAAATTGCACAACACAACCTGAAGGTACCTCTGAATTATGGTGTGTGTTCATAGTTGAAACTGGCCCAGTGCCTGAACTGCTCACAAGGCACACTATAATGCTATTCAAAGCACCTTTGAGAAACCATATATACCAGTGATGGAGTTGTGCCAGCAATGAATGTTGGGAGCTCCTGAAGGAGTCCTACATCTATCTAGGCTAATTAAAGTTCATTTCCTCACCCCTTAGTTCTAGCATCAGTTTTCCAACATGGATATTACATTTATAAAACTGTTTCCTAGTCTGACTTTCTACTCCAGAGCCTCTTTGCATATTGTTGTTCTGCATTTCCTCTTGGGTACCTTTCTTATTTGTTTGCTGGGCTCTAGTTATCCAGAAGCACTACATACTCAAGTGAGCATAAATATTTTGTTTGAGGGCTGTTATTACATTCATAAGCTTGCATAAAACTAAAGTGGAAAATGAACCTAAATTTGAAGTGATGTATGATTTGTTTTACATTTAGAAGAATGGGGTAGTTCACATATGTTTATCTTTAAAAATATTTGAAAATACTACTGTCTCAAGAAGCTTTCTGTACTTGTAATTATACCCACAGAATGTGTGCTCCCCATGGAAGACTCTTTCAGTGCCATTCATTATCAAGAAACTTCTTGATTGCAGAAAGTTCTTGGCTACCTGCCATCCTTTTGCTTGCAGCTAGTTTCTTTACAAGTGGAACTGAAATCCTTAAGAACAGGAGCTTTCACTGCCCAAGTCTCATCGGTTTCGTCACATCACCACCTTGTTTTGGGAAGGGGAAGAGCATGTAGCACTTGCACCCGTCAGCTTACCTACCAGCCTGTCCCTTAGAATGATGGATTCTGAATTTCTCTGCCTTGTTGCTCTGTAGTATCTTCATCCTTCTCTAACACCTCCATAGAGGACCTGGAACACTCGCTGTTTGCGCATTAGCTGGCCCATGCTGCTTGGGCATATTTAACTTTTACCTGTCTGAAGGCTGGTATTCTGAATTGCCTGCTCAGCTTTGTTGGCTGTTGTAATGCTGCAGAGCCAGCTGGGTTCTTATGTGAGTTTTCTGTCTTGAGCCTTACAAGTGAAATTTTTACCTAAAAAGAAAGGCAACAAATTTGAAATAAGGACTTGTGAGGGTTTTGGTCTATATATCTCCTCCTCCTAGTAAGTTCTAGGTATAATTTAGATACTGGATTTCATTTCCTTTTTGTTGGTAGCACTAGTAAGGAAAGGTATTATTACACCCAGCACAATATATATTGTTCTCTCCTTCAGGTCCTGGGTATGAACAGATCCTCAAACAAGTTTACTAAAAAATCTGGCCAGATTCTGTCCATATAAACATGGCTACTGGACAAAACAGTGTATAACTACTTGCATGCTTTAGAGTCACTGTCATGCAGTTAGAGGCATGCCAGTCTCAGTGCTTATACTCGTGGGATGAAACCTGAAAATGTGTGGAAAGCCTTTAAGGCAGGGGTGGGCAAACTACGGCCCGGGGGCCACATCCGATCCTCCGGCCTGTTTAATCTGTCCCTCGAGCTCTCACTGGGGAGTGAGGTCTGGGGCTTGCCCTGCTCCTGCACTCCAGCTGCGGAGTGGGGTCGTGTGCATGCTGAGGCTCCTGGAAGCAGCAGCATGCCCCCTCTCTGGCTCCTACGTTTAGAGGTAGCCAGGGGGCTCCGTGCACTGCCCCCGCCCCAAACACCACCCTGCAGCTCCCATTGGCAGGGAACCGCAGCTAATGGGAGTTGCAGGGGCAGCGCCTGCGGACGGGGCAGCGCGCAGAGCCTCCTGGCCACACCTCTGCATAGAAGCCAGAGGGGGGACATGCCGCTGCTTCCAAGAGCTGCTTGAGGTAAGCGCCGCCCAGAACCTGCACCTCTGACTGCCTCCTGTGCCCCAACCCCCTGCCCCAGCCCAGAGCCCCCTCCCACACCCTGAACTCTTTATTTCTGGCCCAACCCCAGAGCCATCACCCCCTCCTGCACCCCAACCCCAATTTCGTGAGCATTCATGGCCCACCATACAATTTACAAACCCAGATGTGGCCCTCGGGCGAAAAGTTTGCCCACCCCTGTTCTAAGAGCATCTTGGCTTTCCTCAAAGAGAGGATAGGTAGCTGGCTTCTCCAAGGTCTGCCTGGCTCAGCAGGGCATCAGAGCAATGCCTCTTTATGTATTGAAGGATGCTTTCTGAGCTGGCTGGCACACTGTACCAATATAAACAGCTTGATACTGGTGTAACTGAGGCCACGTTTGGGGGTTGTCTTTATTTAATTAAATTAGTGCCAGGACTGGAGTTGTGTGTAGAAGCCCACTTTTTTTCTTTGTATGGGCCTAAGTGCAGACCTTTCAATCTATTTACTCATTTATTTGGCATCTTTCTGTAGCTGCCAGCATGCTGACATTTACCATTTCCAGTTCATTTTAACTGCAAAGTGTAAATGACCCTTTTCCCCCCAGCATGTGTACTTGCCCTAGTGCTGCTAGTTCTTAGTCTTTTAATACCTCCAGTGCCCTATTCACAACATATACCATGTCAGCTCCTTCTGTATGATTCTTAGCAAGTACTGATTTCCTACCATCTCTTTTTCAGCTGCAGCAGGAGAACTGTTTGTATTTCTAAATTTAGATATCCATGGATACATATAATATTTTTCTCTGTTTAATCTTGGCAGTTTAAATTGCATATGGAAAAGAAAAGTGCATTCAACTACAGGAAGTCTGCATGCTGTACACTTGATTTGCAGAAGAATAAAATGTTACATGGAATATTTCACTCATTGTTTTGTAGAAAAACATGCCTAAAATTAGAAGCTTGCACTGTTGTTTGTAGATTAACTTTCCCTCCCTATTCTGTTGTACTGTATTTTGTCTATCACTCTTGATATGGGAGCTGGCTGTATTTCAGTGTTTCTATTTGTATACAGCTGTAAAGCAGTTTGGTTCTCATGTAATTTAAAATAATTTCATTATTCCTATCAGATTCCTCCCTCCATCCTTGTTCATCAGGTGGACCAATCTTAATACAGAGGTTGTCTCATGCACACCTCTCTTCACCTTCCTTCTGTTCGCAATAGCATGAACTATCTCCCCTTCCAGTAGCACATACCATCTCCCCTTCCATTCACAATCGTGTGACACCCCAGTGGCAACTACAGCAATTGGAAAAGTAACAGTAGGAAAGGGGGGAGGGATAGCTCAGTGGTTTGAGCATTGGCCTGCTAAACCCAGAGTTGTGAGTTCAATCCTTGAGGGGGCCATTTAGGGATCTGGGGCAAAAATCTGTCTGGGGATTGGTCCTGCTTTGAGCAGGGGGTTGGACTAGATGACCTCCTGAGGTCCCTTCCAACCCTGATATTCTATGATTCTATTTCTGTATTTTTGTTGAGGTTTGTGAATTGTTCCTTTTATTTTCTAGCAAGCTGCTAGATAGACAAGGCACAGCCAAAAAAATGAGATGTATTTGGCCTTTTGCATATTGTTGCTAACTCTTGCAATTTTATTGTTAGTCTCATGCGATTAGGTGTTTTACTTTAAGTCCTGGAAGCCTCCTGGAAACAAGTGATCATATGCAAATCTCACTTTTCTTTCTCTTTTTAAGTAAGTTTCTGGTCCTCAAGCTTATGGAGAAAAGCTTGAAAATGTGACCTGAGTGCACTTTAGAGTAAATAAAAAGAAACATTATTATTATTTATTATTTATTTTATTTTAAAATCTCAGGATTTTTAAATCAGTCTTGTGACTTTGTTGGGGGCTGACCCATGATTTGAATGGTTTAAGTTGGCAATACTGCATATGTTAGTCTAGATGATCATTTACTTTCGCCAAGCTTGGTGAAATTTTGAGGAGCAAAGGGACAACGTGGTGGAGGAGGTTTATAGGGACCATAGGTGACCGCAGCTCAAGTGGATTAGAGTTTTTCGTGATGTGTGCCCCTTATTGTTGGTGTTGGTGGAAGACTAGTCATTCAGTCCTGCTGTCGGTTCTCCTGTGTCTGTCACATATGAAACAGATGATATGAATTAGACATTTGGTGGTCCTGACAATCTGTTCAGAATGGGAAGCAAGCAAGGAAGGAAGGAAATAAGGTTCCCTAGCCTTAGGAGCTTACAGAAATCTTGGGGATGAATGGTCTCCAGTTATAAGTTTGACCATCAGCTTCCCCAAGCAGGATGTTAATTGGAGTATTTTCTAATGATTAGAGCAAGGAATTAGAGTCAAGACTCTTCGATTCTGTTTCTAGATTTTCCACTAATGCAGTGTCTGATCTTGGGGGTGGTCAGTTGCCTTTTCTGTCCCTCAGTTTGTTTACTTGTGTATAGCAAACTCCTTTATTACACAGGGGGCGTAAGATTTAATTAATGCCAGTGGAACACTTTGAGAACTTTTGGACAAAGTTGCTATATATTTGCAAAGTATTCTTCATCTTATTATTATTTATTATTTTCCCCAGAAAATGCCTTGCCTGTTGATTATAATTACCTAAAATAGTTGTACCACTTATATGTTAGAACAGGGGTCGGCAACATTCGGCACGCGGCTCGCCAGGGTAAGCACCCTGGCGGGCCGGGCCAGTTTTATTTACCCGCTGACGCGGCAGGTTCGGCCGATCGCGGCCCCCACTGGCCGCGGTTCGCCGTCCCGGGCCAATGGGGGTGGGGAGAAGCCGCGGCCAGCACATCGCTCGCCCGCGCCGCTTCTCGCCGCCCCCATTGGCCCGGGACGGCGAACCGCGGCCAGTGGGGGCCGCGATCGGCCGAACCTGCCGCGTCAGCAGGTAAATAAAACTGGCCCGGCCCGCCAGGGTGCTTACCCTGGCGAGCCGCGTGCCGAATGTTGCCGACCCCTGTGTTAGAACCATAAGAGTCATCTGATTACCCATGACCACCTTCTCTTCTCCTTATATTTCTCTGTCAAACTGCCAGACAGATTTTTTTTTACTATTTCTCTAGATACAGCTTTTATGTGAAACAGTCTCCTAAGCTTGAATTTTGTTTTTTGTTTTTGAGATGATCTTTTCATGTTTAAAAGCCTGCAGACAATAAAGTTCCAGAGTTCTAATAGATTTAGATTCCCCCTCTCCCCTCCCAACGGTTTCCATTCATGATGATCAACTTCATTACTTCTCTGTCAATTTCATATTTCTGAGTAATACACTGATAACAGGTGTAAGATTGTAATACTAATAAGTGCCAATAATAATAATAATAATGAAGCCATGAAATCATGTAATGATGCAAAAATATTCCACAAGCTTTTTTGTGTTTGAGAGTGATGAAGACAAAAAGCCCTGGGAAGAGTCTGTTAAGCAAATGTCATATTCTTCACCATCTTCTACATACTTGTTTGTAAACATTCCAGGGCATACTAACAGAGTAGTGATAGTTCCATGGACTTCCTGAGTTTGACATACTAATATGTTGCCACTTTTAACATGACTCTAAAAAACTCAGCATGTTTTTGGGGATGGTCCTTCAGAAGGATTCTTCTGTTTTCCCCACCATTGTATACTGATGCTTTGTTTAGTCTTAGACACTGACTGTACTCTCGGGAACTAGTCTAACGTACTCCATTATGCCCATCAAAGGGAGAAATTATTGGAGAAAAATAGTGTGTTCCTTCTTTTACAAACATGAGGCTAAGTATGCTGCCACCACTGAGATTCCACCGGACCTGAATTCTGTCACCTGCCAATCCCCTCCTGTGGCAGCATATTATGCTTCCACTGGACCACAAGGCACCTCAATGATTAAATAAAATCTCCCCCAGGAAACCAGACAGTTGTTTGTGGTATAGCTCTTCAATCTGTTGGCTTCTTAAAGAGTAGACTGGTACTGCGGTACATACTTTAGGTAGCGTGTTCTGAAACAACCTTCATATTGATTATATTACTAGGGCTGTACTGAAATTTAGCCTCTGAGGGGTAGTCACCTGAATTATGGCTAAAGTTTATAACATTCCCTTTCAGCTAAATAACTTTTCAGATGCCAGGAGGAAGAGGCACTGATCTTTCCTTGTGGTATCTGCAACATCGTTGGCTTAGTCGCTGCTGCTTCTCTCCCTTGTGGCCAGATTGGACGTAGGCCCAATGTGAGCTAGGAGGTGAGGGTAAGAGAGGCAATCCGGCTCCATGTCATTGGCCATTACGTCTCCCCTCTTCTTGTGGCCTATTATCAGATTCCCTCTTCCATTCAAGAGTGAACTCAGGAATTCTGGGAGAGTGCAGGTTTGAGATGTGCCTGTAGTCTCTGGGGAAGCTGTTTATTTCATTCCTTACTCTAAAACGACCATTTCCCCATTACTTATTGATTTAGCCTTTTAGATCAGTGTCACAAGTAAGCACGTTATAGGGTCTTCACTCTTTTGGAGTGCATTAGTTCACCTTAAACCTTTTTAAAAACAAAAAGGATATTTTTTAATAAAAAGCAAATAATTCTGTTAAGATTTA
This sequence comes from Terrapene triunguis, assembly GCF_002925995.2. Classification (NCBI taxonomy): domain Eukaryota; kingdom Metazoa; phylum Chordata; order Testudines; family Emydidae; genus Terrapene; species Terrapene triunguis. The sequence goes on along the minus strand of NW_020664613.1, from coordinate 6,348,581 downwards.
GCTGTCAAAACCTTATTACAGAAAATGGGAAGAGCAACCATTAGTGGCAGTTAGGGGTTCAGAATTGAAATTCTAGTGAACCTGTTTTAATCAGAAATAAATTGTACTCTATGGGGCAGGGACTGCATCTTCCTGTGAGTGATGGAAATTGCCTAACACAGTGTAGATGTCACTAGAAGACAAATATAGAACAATACAGTTTTATTTGCTATGCTTCTCGATGCATGATAATTATTATGCCAATATAATAGGAAAAGTAATATCAAATATGTGTTCTGTTTTGTGATGATATGACTATTATTTTCTTATTACCAACATCCTGCTGTGGTAAATGATCAGGTGTAATACAAGTCACTATCATTTATTGCTCTGTCCACTATTTGGTTTCTAATTCAGCCAAAAGCCATTTAACAGTAGTTGTCCAAATGCTATAATTAGATATATGGTTACAGATACCGATCAACACATTTCAAAGCTGTTGGGGGTCACACAACACCACAATGACTTCAGTGGAGTTGTGTATCTAGGATTGAACTTGGTGATTGAGGTCTTGTCTCTTGGTTATGCACCATTGACTACTTTTTATAGGAGAAATAGTTGTCATGGAAGCTGGTTTCCTTTTGATTTCTTTTTTCTTCAGTAGATACAGATATAAGGCTTCTTACCCTCTAATTTGTAGATTGTGGGCTTGCTACACTAAATCATTTAGCTTCTTTAAGACACTAATGTATTCTGTTGCCCTCATCCTTGTTAATTTACAAAGGAATCTACATATCAAGTTTCAGGTCAAAGAATGCTCTGCTTCCAGCTGACTAGCTCAGAACAGAATTACAGGAAGAGCACTATCACATGGTCTTTCCGCACTTCACTTATGTTTCTTCTCGTGGTATTCATTGGATTCAACTTACTCATTTGTTTCTTAGACTACTAAGAGTGCACTTATGTCAGCAGTGGGAAAACTTTTTGGCCCGAGGGCCACATCTGGGTATGGAAATTGTATGGCGGGCCATGAATGCTCACAAAATTGGGGTTGGGGTGCAGGAGGGGGTGAGGGCTCTGGCTGGGGGTGTGGGCTCTGGGGTGGGGCCAGAAATGAGGAATTCATAGTGCGGGAGGGGGCTCTGGGTTGGGGGTTGGGGTGTGGGGGTGAGGGCTCTGGCTAGAGGTGCGGGCTCTGGGGTGGGGCTGGGAATGAGTGGTTTGGGGTGTAGGAGGGGGCTCCAGGCTGGGACCAACCTTCAGCTTTGCAGCATCTTTAGTGCTAATGTCAGAACCAGAAATCGAGACTGACTTCTCTGTTTGAATTATTTAAGCTAACTAACGTGCAAAAAATGCAAATGAACAATAAAATGGGGAAAATTGAATTACCTGTTCTTTTTCTACAGTTTTAATATTCAAATATGTTGTCTGCAGATAAGAAAATACGTAGAGCTAATTCATTATTGCATTGCTCCAGTTTCATGCCAGTTATAGACTCCTCCTCATCATCATCCTTTTGTACAGTTATATACTGGTATAAAATTGGAGTAACTGGTGAAACAAGCTCTGTATTTTAAAATAGGATTTCTAGCTTGCCCATGACTTTATTTATGTAAAAAATTTATGTAAAATGTTTTTCCATGGGATGTTTTGAAGGCAGTTGTTTGAATCGCAAGGACAGTTAATAGAAAAATGTAAGCAACGACAGTAGGTCTACTAGCCACGTTCTGTGAGACGATAAACTTTAATCTCATTAAAAGATGAAAGCTTTCTTTGAGGGTGCTTCAGGATAGCACCATATTCAAATGCCAAACATCATGCCAATTTCTCCTTTGGACAGTGGTTGTAGAGGGCTTATTACATACCCTTATAACATGTTACACTCAGCAGTAAATAATATGTCACACTTTTTTCAATTGATTTTCAATAGTTTTGTGTACAATGTTTTTTCAATTTACAATTTGTATTTCAGATTATTTTTTCTGGCCTTTACTGCAAAACTGTTCTCTTGATAATAATTAAAGTTGAATAATATATGTTAGAGGAAGTAAAATATAAACAACCTGCGGAATTGGAATGGGCAAGTTATTCTGATCAGCTATAATAAGTCAGAATTGAGAAGGACACTATTACATTAAGAAACAGTACGTACTTACAATTTATACAGTTGCCTCATCTGTAGATGAGGATAACAACACTTATCTCGTGGGCATTTTGAGTCTAAATTCATTAATGTTTGTAAAGTGTTTTAAGATCTTTTGATGAAAAATGCTCTAGCACTGAAGAATTACTATTGTTTGTTTATGCAGTTGTAAAGGAAATCATACCACTTTCTCTGTTTAACATTATTACAGTAATGAACATCTGTTTTCAATAACATCTGCATTCTTATGTTCCATTCACCCCTACTGATGTCCATTTAATTATTTTCAAACATTGTTTAGCAATATAATTATATGCAGTGGAGATGAAGGAAAAATGTAAAAGGCTGTTCACAGAAAGGGTCCTTTTGAAGCTTTGTAATTCTGAGACACCAGTCAAAGAAGTCAGTCACTTCAAAGAAAGATCCCCCTCATTTCAGCCATAAATCTTCCTTCTAAATATTTTGGTTGTTTCAGGCTGGAGTTTTTAAGCCTACACAGGGCAACTGGAAAATAATCCTATCATACAAAAAGAACTGTACCATTATCTCACTTCCGACTGCTACTCAGTATTGCAAAGGAGGTGTTGTTCTGTTATGTGATTTGAAACAAATGCAGTTATTCATAAACTGTTAGCGGCATGATTTACATCAAGGCTTTTATTCAATTAAAGATAACAGATTCACTTTCTTCATGCATGCATACACAATATACACTTTCTCTGATGGGACTTTAAAGATTTTTTTTCAGCGATTGGTACAATTCACATTTTGTTGAGACCAGGTTGAGAGTTTGCCACTGCTACCCAAGTTCGAAAGTTCATGTTGTGAGTTTGCGCTAAATAGCAACTTATCTAACTTAAATTAGGTTTAATGTTTGCAGTACTGCCTCTGTGCTCAAATTCAGCTGTTGGTAAGCATTCCCAACTTTCCTGTCCTCCCATTTAAATCAGCTTGCCTATTCAATTAATTAGGGCACTCTGACACATTGGGAGGTGGTCTTTTACTGTGGGTATCGTGAAGATAGTTGAAGCTTTATTACTAATACCATAAATACTCAGGGGCCTAATCCTGAATCACTGTAGTCAATGAAAGCAGAATTGATCCCTTAGTCTCTAAAAGACAGATAAGAATCTTTTCCCCTTCTCATGCACAATTTGTTTACATCAGATTATTTAGCACATGGAGTGTGTGTGTTTTTGTTTAGTCTCTTTAAAAAACATATATTGCTGGAATGGTTACCCCCTTTTTTAGGCTTTACATTGAGCGTAATATATTGTGACTTTGGTTCTTTGAACAAATAATTTGACTCTCTTTTTTGTAATTTTAGAAGTAAATGTGGCCTGGTGCATTTTAGAAATCTGTAATTGTAAATCTAGCCCTTCTTCTTTGAGTAGTGTCCCTATGGGTGCTCCGCTTCAGGTGAGAATGCACCTGTGATTGGAGATTTTCTGAAGCAGTGCCTGTTCAGCCTGCACATGTGCTCTAGTCTTCCTTGTGCCCCATACTGAGGATAGCTGCGTGGGCGAGCTGCCCTCAGTTCCGTCTGTACCACCCTCGGCCTGAGACGGAGCATCTAATGTGCCCACGTTGTGCTAAGCCTCTAGTTTAGCATTACTGTTTTAATTTTAACTAGTAGGTTTTGTTTAGTTTGAGTTCACTTTACTTAATCTGGTAGTGATTTCACAGGGGGGTTTCCATGTGATAACCCCTCCTCACCCTCCGAGGGGAGTTCCTCAAGAGTTGTTTTTTGCCAGAATTCCCAGGATTCAAATGTTGCCTCTCCTGCCGAGAATCCATCCAAGTCAGTGATGAACACTCTGCAGAGTGCAAGAACTGTACTTCTTTTAAAAGCTGATTGAAGAAGAACAGAGAAATCAAGTTTAGGCTCCTGATGGTGGGGCCAGACTCTGTGACCAGCCTCAGGGAACCCCCGCCCACCCCCAGTACATCAGCCTCTTAGTGCTCTTTTGACCTCTGCTTCTCAGTCATTGAGATCCTTGACAGAGAAGACTGCAAAAGGTATTGACAAGCTCCTAAGAAAAGTACCAGAAGCTCTTTGAAACACTGGTACCAGTTGTACTTTGGTACTGGATCCAGCTCGGGTACCATTGAAGCATGATAGACCTAGCAAAGTCACCAAACATTCTACTTCACGGATGCCTGTACCATTTTCAGATTCCTCACTGAAGAAGTATCCCAGACATTGGCACCAGTACAACAGAGGCTATCTACATCCTTGGTATGGAGGTCATTTAAGAGGCCTGTGTCTCTACAATTACTGCCTTCGATACTTGTCCCATCTTTCAAAATGGGACCACCAAAGCAGGCAGGCCCTTTAGTATCGACACAGATTCCTGTGGAGCTTCAACTGACTTTGGCTCATTTATACCTGGTACCACAAGGATTTAGATATTCTAGAGACTCGGTCATGTCAGACAAGCCAGAATCCCACTCATTAGTGGGTACCCAGTGATTGTCAGTACCAGGATCTACTGGGTCACCAAGATGGTATATTTCACCGGAACCTTCTACCTTTCTGGTACCCATCACAATGGACAGGCAGTTGCATTTGACTTCGGACAGTGCTTAATTTATAATTAAAGAGGTGCTGGGGCTCAAGCAATTTTTTTGCATTCATAACTGATGCAGCAAGTCCAGATCTTCATATAGGGTTCCGCTGACTATTCTACAAGAGACATTCCCCCATATTTCTATCCTCAGAGGGAAATCTCAAGGTACATACAATCTCATGTTCTTCCTTATTGGCATGACCAGCATTGAATACTCTTTCCTTTGCCTTATGATCAGCCTCAGTGGCCCTGCTGGGACTCGTAGGCTGTATAGTGCCTGCAATTCTCAAAGCCTCCCAGTTCCTCCCATGGGGATCATTGAGGGAGACACTCCCTGTCTCATCACTTACTCCTTAACAGCCTCAGGAGGAGTCTTTTGCAGACCAGTAAGCTACAGCGGACAAGGAGGTGACACCGCAAACTAATATTTCATCATCCTCCCCAGACAAGACTTGTAATGCCACCTCCACCTTCTGTTGCTGATGACTTTAAGCAGTTTCAGGAGCTGATGATGAAATATATTGCTAAATCATTACAGATTGTGCTAGTAGAGGTCCAGGACTCTCAACATAGGCTTTTGAACATTTTACATATATCAACTTCTGGCAGAGTAGCTCTACCAGTGAATGAAGTGATACTTAATCCTGCCAAAACCATCTGACAAATTCCAGCCACTGCACTGCCTACTTGCAAACAGGCAGACAAAAAATATTTCCTATACCAATGAAAAATACATTCTTCCACCCTCAGTCAAATTCTTTGGTTGTAGAGGCAGTCAATGAGTGTGGCAGACAACACCAGATGAAATTCATACTCTCTGTCATGGGCCAAAAGCATCTCAACTGATTTGGATACAAGCAACTCTGCAGTTCTGAATCACTAATTATCAAGTCTTGATGGCAAAATATACCTACATCATTTATGACACATTCTACAATTTTATTCATCACCTCCAAATGGAACATCGAGAACAGTTCAAACCATCATTGACGAAGTCCGCTCTTAGCAGGAATCTCTCTACAAGCTTCCCACAGTGGCCCACTCCATCTCAGCTGCTGTTATGTGTAGAGCATCTTGGCTGTGACTGTCCTGCTATCCTAGGGAGATACAAAATACTGTAGAAGACCCTCCTTTTGATGGGCTTAAGCTCTTCTCTGAGTCCATGGATGAATCCTTTCACACTTTCAAAGATTCTAGGGCCACACTCAGGTCCCTTGGCATTAATATTCCTGAAAACAAGAGAAAATTTTAGCAGGTTGTACACAGCACAGAGATCTCATCCAGCTCAATACTCATCCTACCATAGATCTAGTGAACCAAGCAAGCAAAGGGTATTGTTAAACAGCTGGAAGACTTCTGCACAAAATACTTACTCTCAGAAATGCAACAGATTTCACCATTAGGGTCTGTGATGACAGACTTTTCCTGTTTTCACTCTTCTCAACTACCTGTTGGAATTAGAAAAGTCAGTTCTTGCTATGAGATCTGCCAAGATTCACTTGGTGGCTACCACAAACACTCATTCATCTGTGGAGTGTTTTTCAATTTTTGCTTACCCCATGACAGCAAGATTCCTCCAAGGACGTATGAATCTTTTCCCACAGATTAAGGAACCCACCCTAGTATGAGATTTGAACTTGGTCCTTAACTGTGATATGAAGCCCTCTTTTGAAACACTGGCTATCTGTTCATTTCTCCACCTTTCTATGAAGACAGCCTTCCTGGTGGCCATCGCTTCTGCCCAAAGGGTTGGACAAATGGAGATTCTGATGGTAAACCCTCCCTTCACAATGTTCTTCAGGTACAAAGTTTCATTATGACCCCATCCTAGATTTCTACCAAAAGTTCCTTCTGAATTCCATACGAATCAGGTTATTCACCTCCTGGTTTTCTTTCCAAAGCCACACCAGACCATAGAGGAAGCTGCCTTACGTTTATTGGATGTCCGAGCAACACTGACCTTCTATTTAGATTTAAGCAAAGATTATTTTCAGAAAGTCTCGTAGACTCTTTGTGTCAATTGCTGACAGATCCAGAGGTTCTGCAATTTCATCCCAAAGATTCTCAAAGTGGATCTCTGGATATATTATCTCTTGTTATGACATTGCCAATGTTCAGCCTCCTCCTATGATCATAGCCCATTCTCCAAAGTCCCAGTCTACTTCTGTGGCCATATTGAAGGATTTCCCAGTTATTGAAAGTTGCAGAACTGCAACCTGGACCTCAATACGTACTTTTCCCAAACGTTATACTCTGGTTTATGCTTCTAGAGCTGATGAAGTTGGCAATGTAGTCTTCAGTGCTAGATCTGACTCTGAAGCTATCATCTCCATCAGGGGTTATTGCTCGGGAGTCACCTGAAATGGAGCCATCTATAGGACACTACTCAAAGAAGGAGGAGAGGTTATTCACCTTATGCAGTAATTGGAGTTGTTTGTGATGTGTCCCCCCCTATGGGCACTCCATTACCCACCCTCCTTCCCCTCTGCTCTCAAGTCTTGTCTCTTGGCTAGAGAAGGAACTGAAGGCAGCTGTATCTATCCTCAGTACAGGGCATGGGGAGAACTAGAGCGCGCATGTGATGAATTTCTGATGAAAGGCACATGGGTGCATGTGCACCTGAAGTGGAGCATCCATAGGGACATGCATCTCGAAGAACTCCAGTTACTGCGCAGGGTGACTAACCTCTCATTCCTACATTCCTGTTTACTTGAGAGGATAATTCCTGTAACTTGGTATCCTCCAGAAATGTTGTATTTAAAAACAAAACATATGAGCACTTTTTTTTCTTTTACACAACTCTGAATGGTAAAGGCTCTGCTGTATTTTCTGTGTAGAAATCTGAGCACAAATGAGAGAATGACTTCAGAGCAGGATTGGAATCTGTCAGTCAAATGAATAGCTGGTACCAGGTTCTTCCCTTAGACCCAGTTACTTTTCTGGGGGGTTGCTCACGTGATCAGGAGTGAATTTAGCCTATTCTTTCCAGATGTTAAACTACTGTTTGGGCTGATAAAATGGCAAAGATTTTTCAGAAAGTCTCGTAGATGCTTTGTGTTTGGGCTGATAAAATGGCACGTGCTAAAAGTATGTTGTAAGCACACTTGTGGGTTTTTTGTTGTTGTTGTTGTTCCCGTTTCCATTTGGATTAATACATTTTAAAGATCCGAGTAATTTTTGTACAGGTTCATTTTTAGGCTTATATCCCAGACTTCTATTGTTGTACCGCAGTACTCGCTATCCTGTGTCAGCTGTAACTGGGATTATGGAAGAAGTTGGTTTTTCAGGAGGGATTTAAAAGACAAGGAATGGAATCTAGGATCAGGATTGACACTCCAGGCATAGAAGGCATTCATGAGACAAAGGGACAGGAGGAGGAATAGGAACAGAGGCGTCATGGAGAGCTATGGAATTGGCAGTGCGTGCGTTCAGAACAGGAGAGAGGCATGAGACCACACTAGTGATACCAGTACAGAGATTTTGATAACTCTGTGGGTTACATGAAATTATGTGACACACATTTGTCTTCTTTTCACAACAATTTTAGTTGCTGTACTCTTAAGCAGGAAAGCTCTGGTGGTTTATAAAGTCTGAGAGCCACTTGACAAAATTTCAGCCTTTTAATGGACAATTGAATATGCACTGAACTTTTCAAGAAATTTGGTGATGATTTTTTATTCTAGCTTTGAATTCAGCAGCATAGATACTGTTTGGCAATTTTGTCTATATGATTTGTAATTAACTTTTGATTGTGTCAGCTGAGATTATGCAACACCTCAGCAGCTAGCACCATTTGTACTGGTTTTTTTGGTCATTCTTATACCTGATCCAACTGCTTGATTCTTCAGAAAATTTATTGCTTAGACTGTTCATAGCACTTCATTAATCCACATGGTATTATTGACTTGCATACAACATGGCCAAAATTTTCTAACTTGGGTGTCTAAAATTGGCATCCAAATCTATAAATCACCTAAATACATCTAAATCAGTTGCTGCTACAAAGATCAAGTCTTTCAAACTTGGATGCTAAAGTTAGGCACCTGAATAAGTGGCCCCCACCTCCCAATGGGCTGAGCACCCACAGTTCCTGTGTAATGTAATAATAGTTGTGCGTGCCCAGGCCTCTGAGTCAGGTTTCTAACTTTGGCACCCAGGCTTGCAGATTTTGCTTGTGTAACAGCTGGCTTGGATTTGTGCAACTTCTCCTTTGTGTATATTTTGTTTTTTTATTTATTTTCCTAACCTGTAGTCATTTGTTCTGTTACTGATAATTATTGGTTTATATGTTATAGATTGTAGATTCTTTGGGGCCGGGATCTTGAGTGTTTGTCAAGTTACATGCACATCGGTGGCAATATATTAAAAGTGTATTTATTATTAATAATTTAATTGCTTCCTTCTAAGGCTCTTTCTTATAACACACTCTGATGAAGGGCTGCTGCACTTTAACTCTATAGATGGTTGGTAGGTGATTGATGTTCTAAAGGCATATTCATTCACAGAGAAGATTTTGCTTGTGTCCTTGCAGTATGAAAGAAATGTGAAAACAAACACCTGAAACTATTCTTCATTCAAACACCATTTCGTTGCTGTTCTATGATGTTTTTTGCACATTCATTAATTACCTTAATCAGGAAATAGAATCTCTTATTTATATAGCACCATTCACTCTGAAGGATCTGAAAGCAATTGACAAGTATAACTAACTGAAATACGAAGTCTATGGCAGGAACACTTCATTATGGTTGAATGTAGCCACCCTGAAGTGGAATGTGGAAAGGGTTTAGCACTGAAGCATATTTTATCCAATTGAAACCACAAGGGAAATTTTAAACAGGCAGAATGTAATTACTCAAAATTATCATTTGGCCAGGCCCCTGCGGATTACAGCCCTCTCTTCTTTGCAATAGGACAAGAGGATATACAACAGACAGATGGTCCAGGATCTTGATATTGTGTCTTATCGAAAAATGGTTAATGGTACCTCCAGCAACACAATGGACCATAGTGCTACACTTTAATTTGAGAGAATATAGTATGCCCGACTTCAGAATTGCCACCCCCACTTCTGCAGCACCAAAGGTCTTGTCTATATGAGGAAATTGACCAGAATAGCTATTTCAGAACAAACTATTCCACAGTCATTATTCCAGAACAGATCTCCCTGTGGCCACTCCATTCCGGAGCAGATCACTTGATTCTGGAATAATTTGTGCACTTTGTGAGCACACTGATTAATTGGGAATAAAATATGCCCACCAGAACACACGGTGAGCTGTTGTGGAATAGCTTATTCTGCAATAGCTATTCTGGTCAATTTCCCCATGTAGACAAGCCCCAAGTGTTCCTTAGAGGCCCTCCATCCAAGTACTGCCATAGGTGCTGGCACTGTGGGTGCTGCTCCACCCTCTGGCCTGGAGTGGTTTTCACCATATACAGGGTTTACAGTTTGGTTCAATGCCTCTCTGCACCCCCACTACGTAAATTGTTCCAGCACCCAAGTACCAATCAGTCTCACCCTTGCTTACTTTGAGATGTGACCACATCAGAGCTAATTAGGTTATAAAGGGTTAACTCTGCTGTACTCTTTAGCATTGCATAACTCCCTCTAAAAGAGGTGGAGTTGCTAGGAATGCATTCCTGGCATGAACAGGCAGAGTATGCGTATTCAAGGAGGAAAACAATTCAGGGTATTTTTCCCCCCCCCCAGATATGAAGTCATACAAGTTAGAGAGGCAAGAAGAGAAAGTTCCTGCTTCATCACTGGCAGTTTTAAAGAGATTTCCTACTCTGAGATAAAAAAATTACAAATTTTACAAATTTGTAATTGAAATTAATTACAAAGATAATTTGTGTCATTCACATGAATCACTTCATAAAAGCATTAATGCTAAGGTGACCATCTACTCAAATCCAAGAAGAGCTCTTTATGCTACAATGGAATCACAATAGTTATAGACTGGTGAGGTGGAGGGGGGTCACACATCTCACAGCTTCTGTCAACCAAACTTATTGCATACCGCAGGGGCTCCTTGCATCCCTCCATTGCACCCCACAAACTCCCTGTGTGCCACGTTTCCATCCCCCTCAATTTCAGGTACTCCCTGTAATGCTACTCTCCACCCCTCTCCTATACCAGGGCCCCCCATTGTGCCTCCCCCCTACCATGGCTTTTTGTATGCCTTGATTCCCCCCATTCCTTCTCTGTCCCCTCCCCCATTCTTCCTTTTCCCCTTTTATTATTATTCGTCTGGGAGATAAGTCATTCAGTGTGTTCAAATCTATTGGGAGGATGAGCAGGGGTATTGTTATGCTGGAAGGCATTAATGGGTACCATCAACCAGTTGTTTAATCTGTAGACAATCAAGAGGTGTCTAAAGCTGCGGCTGTGCTAAACAGATGACAGGGTATGTCTACACAGGAATTAGACACCTGGGAATGGACTATGCTGACTCAGGCTAAGGGGCTGATTAATTGTGGTGTAGACATCTGGCGCCAACTGTAGCCTGAGCTCTGCAACCCTTCCACTTTGCAGGGTCCTAGAACCCAGGCTCTAGCCCAAGCTCAGATATCTACACTGCGATTAAACAGCCCCACAGCCCGAGCCTTGTGAGCCTGAGTCATCTGGCACTGCCCAGCTGCGGGCTTTTAATTGCAGTGTAAACCTACCCCATGTGTCTTCCAATTTTCTCCCTTTTAGTTTTCCAATCTTTGCCCAAAATCAGTAATGTTCTGATAGTTGATTGCTTGAACGTTCTCTGAAATGTTGGCATTGATCGGATGCAGTGTTAGAAATGTCATCTAGTTGATCACACAGCTTTCTCAAGCTCGGCTAATAAAAAAAGACCTGTTAGGTTATTGAGTCCATCCCTCAGCAATGAGGAAGAATGGTCTTGTGGTTAGGACCCTCATTTGATGTTTGGGAAATATACGTTCAGTTTCCTGTTCTGCCACAAATGTCCTGTGTGACCCTGTGGACGAGTCATATAGTGTTTCTGTTTAGGTTCTCATCTGTAGAATGGGGCTAAGAGTACTTCCATACAATGCAGGGGTGTTGGGAGGATACATATATTAAAGATTGTGAGGCGCTCAGATACTGTGGTAATAAGTGCCATATAAGTATGGTAGGTAGAAGGCAACGATAGGACACTCAGCAATAGAGGACATGATCAGATTTTTGAAAGGATGTGACATTTGATTTTAGATGAAAGGTGAAAAGATTAACAAAAAAGCGATATTGACATAATTGAGGGAACGTTTAAAAACCTTTTTCCTCACTTAACATTTTGGCTAACATTTCACTTCTTTTCTGGTATGTTATCTTAACTTCTCGTCACCTTCTAGTCTTCTCTTAAAAATAAAAATGAGAAGAAACAAAGGATCGAATTCTAATGTTATGCTTGTATCAATCTAGAATGATTCAGTTGTCTTCAACGGAGTTATTCCAGATCTATAGTGGGGTTACCGAGAACAGAGTCTGGCCCAAGGTGTGCAGTAATTTGTGTTAAGGGAAATGTGGTAGCTGCAAAGCACGGAGAGCATAGGGTCTGTTAGACGCCTCAGTGGCACAAGGTCAGTCAGAGGTGGAGGTGGCAGTGATAGAAACTGGCTGCAGTTTCCTTTGTGCTAGGTGTCTTAGGAATCTGAAGAGGACACCAAAAATGGGCGGTGCTGGCTGGGACACTGCATGGCTTGGGTGTCCAAGTAGAGCATTGATTGTATGTATCTTCTCCAGAGACTGTGCCATCAGAACCATTATGGAGTAGTACCTGACATGAGTTAAAGAGCCTCCTGTGGGAGGGCAGCAGTCATGGTCCCTCCACCTCCTATCCTTTGGGTTGGATCCCCCAGTGGAGTGAGAGAGCCATGCTGGTGCAGAGAGGTGTACAGTGAATCAGACCTAGAGAATGTTCCATGGTACAGCTCCTGGGTAAAATGCCATTTTAATTGTTAAAATGAAACAAAATGGTAAGTTGACTTTTTCCATCAACCAGAAAAGTTAGGTGTGGATATTATCGAGTGTGTATTATTTGTTTGTATTATGGTACCACCTAATAACCAAGTCTCGGATCAGGGCCCTTTGTGGTAGGCATTGTACAGAGAAGAAACAAAGAACATAAGAACGGCTATGCTGGTCAGACCAATGGTCCATCTAGCCCAATATCCTGTCTTCCGACAGTGGCCAATGCCAGGTGCTTCAGAGGGAATGAACAGGCAATTATTGAGTGATCCATCCCCTGTTGTCCAAGAATACAGTCTTTGCCCTTGGGGACTTACAATCCTAGAGGAAAAACATTATTTGTCCATGACTCTATTTGAGTGTTGAGCATGTAGCAGAGTTTATCCAAATCCCACCCCCTTCCTAGCATGGAGACACCTCATCGACTACAAAAATGTATTCTGCCTTGGTTGTGTTACCTGGATAGACTGCAGTGTAAAACTTCTGCAGGAAAAATTCACATGACAATGGTTAATCAGTGGAAAGAATGTTGTCTCTTTCAAAAACCTGTGAAAGAATTCTTGTTAGATGAATTGTTCCAGGTGAGTCCTGTCTCCCTTACACTTATTTTTACCCTTCCCTAAAACTGCAAGCTCGCACAGCATAAGCAAGTTGCATCAATTAGTCCCTTCTCATGCCCTGCCCAGGGTTAATAACAGACCTAAAAGTGGCAATTCTTCAACAAAAAACTTCAAAAACAGACTCCAACGTGAAGCTGCAGAACTGGAATTAATTTGCAAACTTGATACCATCAGATTAGGCCTGAATAAAGACTGGGAGTGGTTGGGTCATTACAAAACCTAAACTTAATTTCCCCAATACTAATTTCTCCCTACTGTTAAACGCACCTTCTTGTCAGCTGTCTGTAATGGGCCACTCTCTTACCACTTCAAAAGTTATTTTTCCTCCCTTGATATCCTACTGTTAATTGATTTATCTCATTAGACTGACCTCACACTTGGTAAAGCAACCCCCATCCTTGCATGTATTTATACCTGCTCCTGTATTTTTCACTTCATGCATCCGATGAAGTGGGTTCTAGCCCACGAAAGGTTAGGCCCAAATAAATTTGTTAGTCTCTAAGGTGCCTCAAGGACTCCTCGTTGTTTTTGCGGATACAGACTAACACGGCTACCACTCTGAAAATAGTTCTGTTAGGTGTGCTGCTGCTCTGTAATATATGGAATGCTGAAATTGTTCCTGAGGCTGGTAGTAAATACAGGCCACAGTTTTACAGTAATTGTTTTCTTCCTGGAATTTTAGAAATTAAATTCAAAAGCAAACGTAGTTGGAAAAGTATTTTTAATATTATTTAATTACACATGTTAAGTGGTCAGTTTTTCTCATTAAAATATAGTACATTAAAGTAGTTGAAGCCTATAAGAAGAGGAGCAGAGCATATGCTTGGAATATCCTGAGAATCTTACTGGCCTTAATATATAGACCCTTCTTCAGTGCTGATATTAAATATTTTTAGGGGAAGTGAGAGAACTGCCTGTGATTGGAGCAGCAGTTGCTTCTGTGCCCTTCACCACACAAGAAGACTTCGGCTGCTGACTCCCTGTACTCCAAATCCAGAGTTTTCCATTGCTCTTGCCCCATCAGTCTTAATAAATAATATTTTTTTGACTGCTCCTCCCAGACCCAGAATGCTGGCCATTGCGGAACCAGGGCAGCACTTCCTAAATGGAATTGGTCTCCTTGGCCTGTTCATATGCACATGCAGCAATGGGTTCAAAGTATTCTGTTGTTTGTCCTTTTTGCTTAGCATAGGTCCTATATCAACTTTGCTCCACTGTAGTCTTCTATAGAGAAAAAAAAACACATGATGTTGGAAAGATACATTTGCATCTGAATCAGAACTTAATCAGGAGTAACCCTAGAAGGTGATGTATGTTGTAAATAAGACTAACAGAATTTATCAGAAACCACAATTAAAATAGAAATGCCCCAGAACTATGGACTGAATTGTGAGCTTATATTTAGTCCTCTCACAGGCAAAATTACCACTGAAGTCAAAAACTTCAGCGTTTGGCCAGTTATTTACATAACCATAGTGCTCTAAATCAGGGATTCTCAACCTTTTTCTTTCTGAGCCCTCTCACCCCCCAAAATGCTGTAAAACTCCATGGCCCACCTGTGCCACAATAACTAGTTTTCTGCATTATAAAAGCCAGGGCCGGCATTAGGGGTTAGCAAGCAGGGCAATTGCCTGGGGCCCCATGCCACAGGACCCCCTGCAAAGCTACATTGCTCCGGCTTTGGATTCAGTCCCAGGTGGTGGGACTCAGGGCCTCGGGCTTTAGCCCCATGTGATGGGGCTTCATCTTTCTGCCCTGAGCCCGAGCAAGTCTAATGCTGCCCTGCTTGGCAGACTCCTTGGGCCCCGGACTCCCGGTTAAGAACCACTGCCCTAAATGCAGTGTGGCTACTTTTCCTCAACTTTTGGTTAAGGCTGCAGTTTTCCTTTAGCACCGTCTTTGCCTTGAAGAAGAGTGCTCTGATTCTGCACCCAGATTGTGTTTTGAATAAATTCTTCAGTTTTATCCAGGAGGTTTTATTTCAGCATGCACTTCCCTCAAAATGTATTATTTTCCAGTATATCACCTATGAAGTATGGGTGGATATAAAACATTGGGCTTGACTAGATTGTCTAGAAACAATTTCCAGCAGGGAGAGGGGGCTAATATTTTGCCTGAGTGCTAAGGTAAAGAAGAAAAATGCATTTTGTGGTTGCTGTATATCTTTATATTTCTCAACCCCATATGTATGCCCCCTGTTCCTTTGATCATATAGTTTATACGAGTTCTACCAGTCTCAATATACATTGAAAATGTCCAGATTATATGTTATGTGGATTAAAAAGTAATCCACCACTTTTAAATTCTAGCGTGTTAGGAGTCCACTTCTGCAAAAAGGAAATAAAGCCATCTGTCTCTTCCATTTCAAGGAGACCAAATGACCTGATGTCATCTTTAAGTTAAACTCCAGCAGATACACAGAAGAGTAGGGAAGTGTGCTCTTTGCAGTGAGAACCTGCAGATTTGAAAGATCTAGGGTTTGTCTGCTCTACAGGTTATGTCAGCATAATTTATGTCGCTCAGGGGAGTGAATAAGCCACCCCCCCGAGCAATATAAATTACAACAACCTAAGCTCCGGTGTGGACAGCACTATGTCGGCGGGAGAAGTTCTCCCGCTGGCATAACTACTGCCTCTCTCAGAGGTGGCTTAATTATGTTGACAGGAGAGCTCTCTCCCGTCGGCATAGAGCATCTTCACCAGATGCGCTACAGTGGTGCAGTTGTGCTGCTGTAGTGATTCTAGTATAGCCTAGTTCCTAGTCATTCTCTAGGCTGTGTTCGCATAGAGGGGCTATTGTAGTGTTCTTCCTGCAGAAACACCTAAGATTTAGGACAGTAGGTCCATGTTGCCTCTTTAGCGATTAGAAATATGCAGCAAGCCAGTTGCTGCATGCACCATTGTCATTAATGGGGATAGATCCCAGTGTCTTCAGCACCAAACAAATAAGCCTAAATTACTTGACCCAGAGTAGTAACTCGCCAGTGAGGAGGGAGGTAGTTCTTCCATGTGAGCCAGCCATTGGAGGGAGACATACAGGCATATACAGTCAGTACAACAATTCTGGGTCCAAGTGCTGTTTTCCATTGTACCAAGGGTGACGGACTGATATCTTTCCACTCTCATTTGGATTCATTTATATAGAAGTAATGGCTGCAAGAACATTGTCCCCCTTTTTTGAAGTGGGCTAGTAATAGTGGTGTTTCTTGTCAGAGTGATGGAAAGGGTGCTAGAGTAATTTAGTGTTTCTGAAGTGTGCATCGAGGTTATTGTCCATGTGTTGGAAGTATTCTGGCAAGAGTAAAGAATGTGTGATAGCGAGGTGGATGAACAATCACATCTCCAGGAGGACACGGAGTCCAAAGTTAGTAGCCTGGAACCTGGCAGAGGTCCAGTAAAAACTATTAGAGATTTTATTTTGGATTGGGAGAGGAGACTGTTTGGATTTACGTTGTGCTAAATCTGTTCTCACACTTTATCCCCCAGTGACTTTATCCACATGGCTTTGCAAGTAAATAACATGCCATATCCAATTTAATATCCATGGTAGCAATGGATTGGTTTAATTATTTTCTTCAATATTTCTTGGTTTAATCTTTTCTGTCTAGCTGAAGTTTCTTATGCTTCACTGGGTCACCTCTAAGGTGGTGTCTTTTCAGCCTTTGTACTGAACGGTTTGCGTTCAGGAAAGACATTCTTGGAAGGTTATTCCAACTTTATAGATGACACATTTGGCATCAGTGTTTTACAGCGGTTTGGGCACAATATTTTGCAGGACATAGTTTACCTCTTCAAATGAGTAGATGCCTAAAAGTTTTAAAAAGTTTAAATTGAAGTCGGTACACTGCACTCTGGCTTAGCCCTGAACCTAAAAAAAAAAAAAAATTTTTTTTTTTTTTTTAATATAGCACCTTTCATCTTCAAAAACCTTTGCAAACATTAAATAATATGCAGTAATTCTGTGAGGTTTTATTATCCCCATACATATTTTAAATTTTTTAGTGCCACACCATTTCAAAGGGACCTTACTTCAGCCTACAATTTTGGGACTTCAGTTTTGAGTTAGCAATCAGTTGCAGGCGCTAGTAGTAGAATTTAGAGAGCTTACTACTTGAGGATTTAATACAAACCTCAATTCAGATGAGCAGGATTACTGGAGTGATATTTGTGGTATTGTTGTTTGTCTTTCTTTTGTCAAGAGTCTCACAACTTTTTCCTAAACAACATTTTGAACAAAATCTGAGTCGGCAAAACACTTTTTTATGAGAAACGAAACTTTAAGTAAAGAACACAAAGAACCTCCAATTTTAATTTAGATAGATAGATAAATAAGGTTCTAACCTGGACGCTGCCTTTCCCACCTGAAACATATATAGGGTATGTCTAGAGTGGCAGAGTTACAGTGCCAGCAGTTACAGCGCTGCTCAGAGAGCGCTGATGGGAAACCACTGTTGTGTGTTCACACTGTCAGCTGCCTGTGCAAAAGCATGTTCACACTTGCAGCATTTGCAGCGGTATTTGGAGCGGTGCACTCTGGGCAGCTATCTCACGGAGCATCTCTTCCTCTTCTGCCACTAAGAGTTGTGGGAAGGCGGAGGTGATCGTGGGGCATCCTGAGTCCTGTCCTAATGCCCTGTGATGCATTGCTTCGCATCCCAGCAATCCCTGTGCTTCTGTCTGCATTTGGCGCCATCTTTCAACAGTTTGTGTACTGCCTGCTCTGCCTCTTCGGTCTGCAGGAATGGATCCCGCACTGTTGACCAATATGCTGCTCACTCTCACTAACGTGTCATGAGTGGCAGTGGAGTTATACCTTAAACTACAAAGACAAGAGAAGTGCAACATTGATCTCGCCACGCGTAGTAGTTACGACGTGAGATTGCTTGTGGCATTCACAGAGGTGCTGACCACAGTGGAACACCGCTTTTGGGCTCGGGAAACAAGCACTGAGTGGTGGGATCACATCATCATGCACGTCTGGGATGACGAGCAGTGGCTGCAGAACTTTCAGATGAGGAAAGCCACATTCATGGGACTGTGTGATGCGCTCACCCCAGCCCTGTGGCGCAAGGACATGAGAACAAGAGTTGCCTTGTCATGGGAGAAGTGCTTGGCGATTGCACTGTGGAAGCTGGCTACTCCAGACTGCTACCAATCGGCCACTAACCAGTTCGGAGTGGGAAAGTCGACCGTTGGACTCTTGTTGATGGAAGCGTGCAGGGCCATTAATCGCATCCTGCTCCGAAAGATCGTGACTCTGGGCCACATGCGTGACGTTGTGGATGGCTTTGCACAAATGGGCTTCCCTAACTGCGGAGGGGCGATAGATAGCATGCATATTCCAATTCTGGCACCAGACCACCTAGCCACCGAGTACATTAATCCAGAGGGGTATTTCTCTATGGTTCTCTAGGCACTTGTGGATCACTGTGGGCGTTTCACAGACATTAACGCTGGCTGGTCTGGGAAGGTGCATGACGCACGCATCATTCGGAACACTGGCCTGTTCAGGAAGCTGCAAGCAGAGACTTTCTTCCTGGACCAGCAGATCACCATAGGGGAAGTCAAAATGCCCCTTGTGATCCTGGGAGATCCCGCCTACCCCTTAATGCCATGGCTTATGAAGCCTTACATGGGGCACCTTGACAGCAGCAAGGAGCGGTTCAACAACAGGCTGAGCAAGTGCAGAGTGACTGTTGAGTGTGCTTTTGGCCATTTAAAGGTCCACTGGCGCTGCCTATATGGGAGGCTGGACCTGGCCGATGACAATATTCCTATGCTTATAGCCACATGCTGTATACTCCATAATATTTGTGAAGGGAAGGGTGAAAGCTTCACTCAAGGCTGGACCACTGAAGCTCAGCGCCTGGAGGCTGAATTTGAACAGCCAGAGACCAGGGCTATTAGAGGGGCGCAGCACGGGGCCATAAGGATCAGGGATGCCTTGAGGCAGCAATTTGAAGCTGAAATCTACTAATATTTGTTGCTATGCTCGGGAGTGCAGTGCTTGTAATGCTAGGAGGTGATTGTGATGGTGCAGATGATGCACTATGAAGGTTTAAGAAAATTGCCAGTTGTTTTGCAGGGTTCTGTTTGCTTTCAATTAATGAAATGAAGATTTGTTTTCAAACCAGAACAATTCTTTTATTAAAAAACAACAACCAGAGGAGAGAGACAAAAAAAATCACATCAGCACTGTGGGGGATGGGGAAAGGAAGGGTCCCAGGAGGAGGTGGGGTCCCGGGATGGTTAAAGATCTGTCTGTGTCGAGGTATCATATGCAACCTTGTCCTTTGGAGTACAGTGCAGCAGATACTGTACTTCAGCAGGGCTAAACTGCAGAGGGATGGGTGTTGAGTGCAGTGGGTACTGGGAGTCCACAGGGCTGGACTGTGATGGGGCAGGATTGGAATGCAGCGGGTACAGACTGGAGCCAGGAGGGTGATAAGAGTGTGTTGGCAGTGTCTGGGGGGCACATGGGAAAGAGTTTTGCGACAGCGGCTGCAGGAGCGGGCGGACATGGAGCTGCTTGGTTTGCCGTGCTAGTAGCACCTGGATCGTGTCCGCTCGGCCCTCCATAATGTTTAAGAGCCGCTCCGTGGCTTCATTCTGGCGTGCCGTGTTCTCCTTTCGGTCCCTCTTCTCACTGTCCCGCCACTCCTTCGATTCTTGTTTTTCGGCCATGGAGTGCATCATGACATCACGCAGAAAGTCCTCTTTAGTTCTTCATGGCCGCTTTCTAATTCTGGGCAGCCATTCAGCCGGTGATGATAAAGAGGGAGGCTGGGCTCCCAAGGTCATCTCTGTGAAGTTTAAATGCAACATTTTACAGAAACAGTATTGTTTACAACACACAGACCACTGATTCAGTGATTTAAAACACAGCCAGTATTCACATACCTCTCACTAACTGGCTGACCCCAGGCAAGCACACATGAGCCACACGACCCCCAAAGTGGTGAGTAACCACAGGGGCAGGGTAAATCAGTGTTCCAGGACCCTACTGTACACTGGGCATGTGGCTCTTGGGGAGAGCCAGCATTGTAGGGTTTTTTTTATAATCATTACTGTCCCCACATTTTCCACAGGCTGTGTTCATTATGGAAGATCTCGCTGCTGAGGGTGAGCAGGGAATCAAGGGAGAATCTTCTCCAAGACTGTGGTTTCTGCCCTGGCCCTTATGCGGCTCGCCTGTGTGCAGCAATGGTCACCCACCCCCCACGATGGCAGAGTGTCACGGGAAAAGTTACCCTTAATGGGGCAAGAAACAAAGAAGCTCTGCCAAAGACCTGCAGCAGCAGAATGCCCAGTATCTCCATGAGAGTTTCGTGGAGATCTCTGAGGCAGATTTGCATGAAGTGAGGGGGTCAATCAACAGCCTGTTCCACCGCTCAGACTAGGTGGTACTCGCATCATACAGACACAAGTCTGCTTTCTGCAATCCTCCTGCCCCCAACAACTCGTTTCAGCAATTTCCAAAATCAAAGAAACTTACCAGGGGCCTCCTCTCCTGTTTCCGCTTCGCCAAAATCCGATAGCTGTGACTGGCTAGCCTCCTCCAGGGTAGAGAAGAGCTCCTGGCAGCATGCATCTCTGACCTCCGAGTTGTCCTCTGCCCCTGGGTCCCCCTCCACATCCTCGTCCCAGATTTCCTCCTCCTGGCTCAGTCCACTCTCGACTGGCACGCGAGCCACCAAAGTATCCACACCACAGTGGCCTTCGCAGTGGAGGTGGGGTCGCCACCGAGTATCGCATCCAACTCTTTGTAGACCCGGCAGCTCGTGGGTGCAGCACCGGAGCAGTGGTTTGCCTCCCGTGCCTTGTGGTAGGCGTTCCGCAGCTCCTTCACTTTGACCCTGCACTGCAATGTGTCCCAGTCATGGCCCTTTTCTGTCATGCATCGTGAAATCTGTCCATAGGTATCATAATTCCTCCGGCTGGAGCACAGCTGGGACTGGACAGCCTCCTCTCCTTTCAAAATTCCAAAGGAATGAAAGGGGTGGGGCTCATGGTTGGTCACCTGAGGGCAGGGCAGTAGAGTTCAAACCAATGACCAGAGAGGCGAGAATAGGCATTGTGGGACACCTCCCGGAGGCCAATTGCAGCGCAGTAATTGACCAGGATGTCTACACTGGCACCGCGGCGCTGTAGCCCCAGCGCAGAAAGCTGTATGCCTCTCGTCAGAGTGGTTTTTTTACAGCGCTGCAACTGTGCAGTTTCTGTGCACTAAGTGGCTTGGCAGTGTGTACACCTCAGGAGTTACAGCACAGAAAGCTGCTTTACTGCGCAGAAACTTGACATTGTAGACAAGGCCTTAGTCATAACGAGGGGGCTTGTTTAAAACAGAATGAAATATGCACATAGTATTTATTTGACCCATCACTTCTTGGTTTGCTTAATTGATCTAATTGAAAGTCTGTAGGCTTTGAACAGGAATTGGTGTTACAAACACCTCTTCAGTTTGTTAATTTGGCTAGGAATATTAACTCTCTTTTGATAACCTTGTAGCTGGGAAGCAGTGGTGACCCTGGCATGAAATAAACAGGCCAGCATTAAAGTGTGTGTATACGTATATATTTAACTCTTATTGCTGCCCTAAAAAATGTTTCCATAATTAGTTTGGTGCATGTGCAATTAATTTGCTGTAGAAAATAATACAGGAGCTGATTCTGGCATCCTTATTCACATTTGAGGTTTATCTTATTTATGAGGTTTCCCATTGTTTTTAGTGAAACTACTCATGGAATAAGATACTACTTAATGTGAGTAAGGGTGGCAGAATATAGCTCACAGTAAGCACGTTAGGCTACTGAAGCCAAACCGGGAGATTTTAGGTCGCTAAAAGTCTGGCAGCGCAGTGGGGCTAAGGCAGACTCCCTGCCTGGCCTGGCCCCACACTGCTCCCAGAAGCGGCCGGCATCCCTGCGGCCTCTGGGGCGGGGAAGACATAGGCCTTCACGGGCTGCCCATGTCCCAAGCGCCAACTCCACAACTCCCATTGGCCGGGAGCGGTGCAGGCTTAGTGCTGCACTGCTGACTGGGAGCCGGCCGAGGTAAGTGCTGCCCGGCCAGAGCCTGCACCCTAACCCTGATTCCCCTCCTGCACCGAAACTCCCTGCCAGAGAATGAACCCCCTCCTGCACCTCAACCCCCTGCTCCAGTCCGGAACCCCCTCCCACACCCAAACTCCCTCGCAGAGCCTGCACCCTGCACCTCAATTCCCTGCCCTAGCCCTGAGCCCCCTCCTACACCCCAACCTCTACCCTTGCCTGGTGAAAGTGAGTGAGGGTGGATGAGAGCGAGCGATAGAGGGAGGGGGGGATGGAGTGAGTGGGGCTGGGCTTTGGGGAAGGGATGGGGAGGGGAGGGGCCTCAGGGAAGAAGTGGGGGTGGGGCAAGGGTGTTTGGGTTTGTGAGATTAGACAGTTGGCAACCCTAGACTGAAATATTGGGCAGGGATAGTCTTTTCATTCTCTGTGTGTATAATACCTAGCACCTGGGGTCCTCTAGGCATGACCACAATACAAATAATAATAATTGAGAAGGAAAAGATGTCTTTAGTTAAACTGTTTAAAAATGCTGTAGATTTTTGTTTATTTAATCCCAGCTTCTGACAACCTTTTGGGAGAAAAGCTCTCTTTGTGAAAAAATTTAGCACTCCTGTCCTTTTAATTGAGGCTGGAGAAAATTCTTCCTGCAGTTCTTTACTCCCCAGACTTCTCTAGGAAATATGGGTAGACAAGAATGGATATTCCTGGTACTTCTAGGGATATGGACCAGGGGTGGGGGTGGGGGGTGGGGGGAGCAGGAGAAGAGAGAGGAAAATAGAATCTTTCAGGCCTTTCTTATACATCCTAATGAAGGAAGTGAGGCAAAAGCACAATTCCTCTATCCCTCACCCTGTATTTGAAGATCACTTTTAAGGACCAAAAGTGACCAGGGTCTCTGTGTTATATCTTATTCAGAAAGTTTTATTTAAACCTGCAAAATGTCATCTTAAGACAGTGATGAAAGCCAAAGAGCAGATTTGCCTCACCTCTTGATATGTGACCAAACAGGAATACTAGTATTGTGCACAGAATCAAGGGTAAAGATTTTCCTCGGTTGATATCACTGATTTTGTCATAAAATGGTTCTGGCTGGCTCAGCATAAGCTCTCTGGGAAGCGGGCGATGCGGGGGGGGGGGGGGGGGGTGGAGTAAAACTGATAGATTTATTTTTTGAGTTTAGTCTTTATTTGGCAAATAATTTGGTTTGTTAAAATTAATAAAATAAATTAATATAAAAGAAAGGTGCCATAGGGAATCCATGCTTAGTCAACTATTGATTAATATGAAAATATAGTGAAAACAGCACTTCACAAAGTCTGTGTACTTCTTTTTTTAAAAGAGTGCAAGCTAATCTCCATTGATAGGATGAGAGAGGATGGCGGTGGTTCTAATTAATGCTATGAGCTGCACTGGGTGTCTGTTGACTTCTGGGTGGACGTGAGGATGTTGATTCCGACCTATAAAGGCCTAATCGGCTGGGACCATCCAGCTTGAGAGATTGCCTCTCGCCTTGTGCCTTACTGCTGCAGTTTAAATCTGAAGAAGCTCTCAAGCTGGAGCTCCCTTGGTATATAAGAGAGGGAGCGGCTTGCAGGATGGTCCCTGTAACAGCCCCGTAACTTTGAAATTCACTGTTCATCTTGGTCTTAAATAGCCTGGTACTCAGGCAGTGCTGCAAAGCCCATTTTCTTGAGTAAGCATTATGGGAGGATAGAGGTGGCAGTGCCTGGATAAGTGGGTGAGTGTATTTTTGAAGTCTTATTTGTAATGTTTATGCATTGTATTTGTAACGGAATGCAATGATGCGTGGAATGGATAGGTGTTTTTACGTGTGTTTATTTAAATATAGTTAAACAAATAATATTTCCTCCTCTCCCGCCCGGCAATATCTAGTTTTAGGAGAGCGGTTTTGTGCTGTGTTTTAAGTGTGTGTGTTTATATAGTATTAAATTCTTCTTATTGTAAATTGTTATGCAGATAATACTCCGAGAGCCCTGGCAAGTGTTGTTTTAGAACCAGGATTTATTATATAATGATTAAAATGTTTGTAACATGCAATTATTATATAGTAAGGCTGGAACATTCAAAGAAGCTTAAGGGCGCTGGATGTCCAGTTGGACATCTGACTCCCTTAGGCCCCATGGAAAATCTCACTGTACTTGCACTATATTTGCACTTCTATTGCACTTTCCATTTGTGGAGCTCAAAGGACTTTCAAAGCCCGTGGTAAAGCCAGGAATTGAACCCATATCTCCTGACTTCCAAATTCTGTCTCATCCATATAAGGCCTACATTGCTTTACCTCTCTAATTTTTTTATACTGATCCACCACTCTTTTATGAGCACCTATTATCATATTAAAATTGAATTTTTGTTCTTCCTCTTTGTGACTGCTTAATAATAATAATAAAGTGAAAATAATGTTTGTCTTTACAGGTAGATTGACTGGAATAACTATTGTGAAATAAGCTATTCCCGAATAGCTCCCCAGATGGACACTCTCTTCAGGAATAAAAGTCACTTTTATGCTGGAATACCAACTCTGCTTTGCGAGTGGAACTATTCCAGAATAAAAGTAATTTTTATTCCAGAAGAGTGTATCCACATGGGGAGCTATTCTGGATTAGTTTATTCTACCATAGCTATTTCAGTAAATTTCCTTGTGTAGCTAAGGCCTATTTAAAAAAAAAAAAAATTACTAAATGAATATACTAACTTCAGGATAAGGGCTCTCTAAAGTTGGCTAATGAGAACAAAATCAGAGACCAAACAAAAATATTTGATAAGACATGGGTCTATCATGCCTAGGTTGTGTCTGTGATTTCTTTTTTTTCTTCTAATTTTTAGCTTCATACTATTATTTTGGGTATATTAATGGGAAAAATAACTCTCAGCTCACAAGATTTGAGTGTTAAGGCATTGGATTGAACTCCAGATACAGATTCAAATCTCGGATCTTCTACAGAGTTCCTAAATCATCTTGGGCAAGTCATTTTAATCTCTTTGTCTCCATTCTCCATCTGTAAAATGTAGATGATAACACCCTTATGAGGCAGGGGAGCAGTATGAGGATAAATTTTCTGTTTGAAGTGTTCAGATGTTCTGATTATGTGAGGGCGTATAAATACACTAATACACAGTAATGTGAATATAATGCACACGTGTGTGTGTGTGTGTGTGCACGCAGACATTACTTATAATTGTAAGTAAGATGGTTACTTAGAGATGCCTACTGATGTATACTGTAAGTTCTGTGTGTTTCATGGTAAAGTTATCATACTGCCTGGGCAATTATGAAAGCTGGATAACAGCAGCTATTTTTAGCTGCTAGTAAATGTCAAGATGTAAAGTGGTTTGAAAAATAACTTTAACCAACTGTATGGTGGTTGCATTGCTGAGCTGTGGTTATCACTTACGTCTTTCTAATAATCACCATAGCAACTTAGTAAAAACTGAAAATAACTGATGACTGCAGTTTCATGTCAAATGTTACATGTGGGCAATGTACTATTAATTTAAAATTTCACTACATTTAGCTAAATGATGCATAATTTGATGAAAGCAATTTGTTACTGCTCTTCAGCAGAATGAAAATGATAGCTGGTTCTTATTCACTATTCATCTTTCTACAATACTTGTTAAAAGCAAATGACTTTTTTAGCTGTAAGTGCAGCCCCCCAAAACGCACTCACCAAAAAAGAACCCAGGGGGATTTTGCTACCAAGCCTTTTCATTTTTAGTATTTAGGCCCAGGAGA
Source organism: Terrapene triunguis (assembly GCF_002925995.2). Taxonomy (NCBI): domain Eukaryota; kingdom Metazoa; phylum Chordata; order Testudines; family Emydidae; genus Terrapene; species Terrapene triunguis. Next base: position 6,322,500 of record NW_020664613.1, on the reverse strand, counting down.
AAGTTGCACCTTTTTAAATTAAACTGGGTTTAAACTAGTTTAGTAATACCAGAGCAAACCCCTTATTTTGGTTTGAGAGGCTTCTTTTGCTTTGTCTTAAACCACTTCCTAATTGACTTTAGCTAAACGGAAATAAGCTCTAGCCCTCCAAATTAAATAATCACTTCATTATATTTTTTGAAAAGTCTGTCTCCCCTTTTCTAACTCCATTATGTTTTAGCCCAAGAAGACAAATCTTGTCAGGGATGTGTATGACTGTTAAGAAGAATAGTTTAAATTAAAAAATAGTATCTAAAATATGTGCTCTTCTCCTCCCATTTGGCTTTACCTTCTTTGTCAGCTGGGATTGTCCTTATTTAGCCTAGCTCAGAGTGGGACATGTAACTGTTATGGAGCTGAAATTAGTAGAATGGCAGGAATTGCCCCACAGGAGGTTTCTCTAATGTTTCTGACACTTCTTCCCTTTCACATGCATTCAATCCACTTTGTGCCAGATTTTCAGTGGTGCTGAACACCGGCAGCTCCTGCTGACTTCAGCATCTCTGAAAATCAGGCCTCTTTTGAATAGTTCAGTTACATAGCACTTCAAGCCAGTATTCAGGGCTGGCCTGGGGGCACCAAAGGTTTAGAATAAGGCTAGGTTATAGGTCCTTTAGTGGAGGTTAATTGTGGGAGAGTTAGCACCTCTGAATGGGGCTTGGGAGAATTCAATTTAAAAAAAAATAATGTTGATGGATAATATCAATGTTTATTTTTAAGCACTGTTTCAATTTTTATCTATTTAAATGTTCACAGTTTTAGGAAATTAGCGGGGAGGAGACGTCAGACACTGGGAAGGTCCAGACAAATAATTTAATGACATTAGACATTGAGATTCCAAAAAATTTAAGCTTTATAACCATTAAAACACAAACTGTCAAATCACATGTCAAAAAAAATATAGAAAGTAAATATCCTTAAATCAAACTCTGAAGCATGTTCTCCATGTCTTACTCTATGTTCTCAAGCAGCGTTTGGCTTAGTTTGTCTATCTGTAAATTTTGATTATTGATGGAAACGTATGTATTTTTTGTCAGTGTGCGTATGCATGGGGAAATCAATGTTTACTGACAATTTCTGACAAAAATCTAATTCTTCCAACCCTACCTATACAGCAGCTGCTTCTGGGGAATTCCTTAAAGATTGTCTACGACATTAAAGTTGCATTTAAAATTCAGTGCTGGAATATAGTTTTAAAAGATTTTGTTGTATATTTTGTTTGGTTTTGGGGAGCTGTAGAATGTGCTTTGGAATCTATTTTACTTGTCAAGTGTAAATCTTTCTTTGAGTTCAAACCCGTTAAGATTCATTCATTTTCACTGATCTTTAGTAACATCTTATCCTAATTCATATTGTTAACTATGCTTCGTATTTATGTGTTACAGGGATCCCTTGGAGTTGGCCCTGGGCATGGACAACTATTTCCAGTCCTGGAGGAGAGTAGTAACTAGTGGAGTGGCATTCAAGGAAAACCAAAAAACGTGCTGAGGATATCCAAAGTGTGACAGGAAGGGGCAGCCTTCCAGCCCAACAACTATGCCTTTCGGGCTGAAATTGCGACGGACCAGGCGCTATAATGTCCTCAGCAAGAACTGCTTTGTGACACAAATCCGTCTGCTGGACAACAATGTGATCGAGTGCACGCTCTCAGTGGAGAGCACAGGGCAGGAGTGTCTGGAGGCTGTGGCCCAGAGGCTGGAATTACGTGAGGTAAGGGTGACCCAGGGAAGGCCATCTGTCGGTTGTAATTGAACATATTTTTAGCTCAAGCAATTTGTCATTTAGAGTCTGTTTATTAGAATCATGTTATTCTTTGTGTTGGCCTGATCTTATCAGTAAACGGAACTTTGGCAAACGTAGTCTGGTTTAATGAAAACTGAGGACAGCACACTGCCTATAGTTTGTACTGTGATTTACATTCATCCTCGCTGGGAAGAAATCTACATGATCTGAAAGAAAGCTTTCTTCTTTGCTTATGAAAATAAATGTGTATTACTTTACCTTTGAGTGGGTAGCTGATAATTTCCACATTTGGGCATCACATCAAAAATGTTAAAACTCCCACTTGTGGCAGAGCCAGTAGACTAATGTTCTTTTGTTGTTGTTGTTGAGAAAGGACTAGTTGTTAAGGACCAAAGTACAATATATATTAATTTAACTGTGCAAATTTTGGGCCAAATCCTAAGGTTTTTACATAGTCCTTAGTAAGACAAACTGGAAATAGACTTCAGGATTTGTTTCTTTTTCATTCTTTATATGTATAATTGAATTTATTTCTTGGTAGCATCCCTGTTGTGTAGACAATATGTGTATATATAGTTTCAGTATTTGGATGTATTAAAAAAGAGATTATTAAAATACATGATAATCAGATCCTTCCATCAGTTTAGCATAGTGACATCTCTGTTTGGAACCCATGTTTTGTGGGAAGTTTCAGTCCAAAAGAAACATGATTGAGAAAGTTGAGTGGGTAAAAAATGAAGTTTAGAAGAACTTGACTTACACCTTAACTAAAGCTTCACGTGGTAGCTGTGTAATGGCTGACTGTTCCTTAAGACACATCTTCCTGCATTAGGCGGTATCTTTGGCCCTGGTTATGTTGGTTTTATTGTGATGTAACATCATTGATTTCAGTGACTCCACTCTGATTTGCAATGGTGGGAATCAGGTCCATTGTCTTTTGAATTTGGACAGCATATAACACTATTTTAGTATGAGAATAGGCATTGGTAAGAGCAAGTTACTTATTTATTAAAACATACATAGAAACTGAGTAGTGTATGTGGTGAAATCCTGTGGATATGTGAAGAGCTTCTTTTGGCAGCTTTTTATGGTGTATAGTTATTCTCAAAATGTGTTGAGAGGCTGAGCCTTCCCATCTTGTATCTCGTCCTTCTTTATTTTCTCCTTTGTGCAATAAGATTGAATGGGTATTTTTTAGAATTGATTTCATAAGAAAGATACTTTTTTTTTTTTTTTTTAAAAGTTTAGATACTGTGGGCCAAATTTTGTGCTGACTTATATTCTGTGGAGGTGCATCATAGTCAACAGGGCTTCACAGGATGTAAGTCAAGGCAGGGATTGGCCCGTTGGGTTTGGACTTCCTCTGTGAAGTGTGCACCTTCCTGTCCACATTTATCTCCAGGTTTCTGTTGCAGAGACTTGCTGATTAGTCCTGGGTCTTTCATTTACAATCCATATTTCTCCAAGTCCTGCATAGCTGGCAGGTGGCTCCAGTGCTTCGTGAGCCTATGTTATGTCTTAGGTTGTGCCAGGATGGAAACCAATTATCTGAAGGCATGTAGGGCAAAATTCAGATGAGCTGTAAACAGATGCTACTCCAGAGATATCTATCTTAGGTACTTATATGGTCCCTGTAGTATCTGAGCACGTCACAATCTTCAGTGTATTTTTCCTCACAATACCTCTGTGAGGTAGAGAAGTGCTATTATCCCCATTTTACAGGTGCAGAACTAAGGCACAGAAAGGTTGTAACTTGCCCAAGGTCACAAAGGAAGTCTGTCAAGGATCAGGGAATTGAACCTGGGTCTCTCAAATGTCAAGCTAGCATTCTAGCTACTGGGCCACTTAGAGTGGCAGCTTTATGGCCATTTTCATGTTTTTAGTTGAGTTACAGCAGTAATGAATTTGGCCCTTAGAGTCAATGTCCAGATGACGATAAGATTTACAATTTACACTGCTCTGGCATTTGGTGTTGGAATGCTGTCTAAAGTGACCTCACTTATGGAATTCACTTTTGGTCTTACTGTCCCTGCTGGTCACCTGACAGTGCTAAAACATGAAGCAGCTATGGCTTAACCCAGTTAAACATTTTGCAAGCTAGCGGGATAGGAGTCAGGACACGAGTTAGAAAAACACTTAGTTTGGTGTCAGTCTGTTTCCACTGAAGAAAAAAGAGGAAGTCAGTGTGTGACTACCCCACACTCTGGTTCTCAGAATCTATCTAAACCATCCTTGAGGCTAGACAGACTGGAAATCTTTTAATTCGATAGAGGGACAGGAAGAAGGGTGCTGCAGCCTCTGTAAATGGATGGATGCGTGAGGGAGTGAATCAAGAAGCCTGAGTAGCTAAAGGCAGAGCCCCTACTCTTAGAGTTCTGAGGCATTCAGCCATTGGCATTAGCCTAATTCTTGACCCAAAGGGGAGGTTTCTCCCCTTGGGCAATGCTGGACAGCCACATCGGCATCCTTCTGTACTTCTCACCATAACAGGCTTAATGTCCAGCGTTTGCTGTCTCACTGCTTTTGGCAGGGGTGGGAGATTTTCAGAGGTTTTCCTTCTCAGATGCTTCCTATACCCCATGGATCGATTTGGGGTACTGCATTTAGCGTTCCCAATATTTAAGCTGACCCAAAAGACAAAGAAGAGAGCGTACTGTGGTTACCTTTAACTTAGTTTTTCCTAATTTAAACTAGTTCAAATGAACATCTACCTAGTGTCTGAGGATGAAAGTGTCAGACCAGTATGCTTAGTCTTCGCAGCTCTGAGACTATACCATTACTTCCATCTAGTTTCAGCATGCCTATCCTTGCATGTCTTAACTTAATCTGAGCACAGTGTTGTTAGTAGTATTCACTTATCGTTCCTTTTCGATCTATTTCTCATGGTTTTCTTATTACACTTTTTAAAAAAATGATGTAATTAGTTTTTTAATTTCCTTTAGTGAAGTTCTTTACTGCTGGGAAAGTTTCTTAATCTAGATTCCTCCACCAGAACTAATGTTCTTAGTTGATTGATAGTACAAATGTCATTGGAATTTCCAATTTTCATGTCTCCACCTGCTGGTAGGAGGTCATATTACTCATGTGCAGGCTGACAGTTTTCTTAACTACAGCTGGGAAATCTGATAACTTATCACATTTAATGTGACACCATCACAAATAGTTTTTCCAACAGCAAGTTGTGATGTCACAAATGGCAGATAGGATATAAATAGATGGAGAAGATGAAAATGTATAGACAGTTTTCATACAAATGTCAATAGTGATAAAGAATGAAGGAAGAATCCCCTCTGTGCGTGTGCGCACACATACAGGCAAAAAATGTGGCAGCGAATCAGAATTTTAAATAGAGTGTTTTTCATAAGCTGTTAGTAGCTTTTAGATTTTAGTAGCTGCACATTTTGTGGTGCATTTCATTAAAGCTCAGAGCAAAGTGTAGATATTTTGAGAGTCAAATCCTGTCTCCTCTTCTAAAACTGCACAGGTCCCAGTCAGTGTAACCAATGTAATTGTGCTGAGATAGGGGATTTGTACAGAGGAGACTCACTGTTCAACGGTGAGTCCAGTTGTGCAGTGAACTCTATTGCAGTGGTTCTCAACCAGGAGTCCGGGGTCCCCTGGGGGGCTGCGAGCAGGTTTCAGGGAAGCCACCAAGCCTAGGGCCCAGGGCAGAAAGCCAAAGCCCTGCCGCATGGGGCTGAAGCCGGGGACCTGAACCCTGCCACCTGGGGCTGAAGCCGAAGCCTGGTCAATATAGCTTCACGGGACCCTCTGTGGCATGGAGCCCCAGGCAATTGCCCAGCTTGCTACTCCCTGATGCCGGCCCCGGCTTTTATATGCAAAAAAACAGTTGTGACACAGGTGGGCCGTGGAGTTTTTATAGCATGTTGGGGGGGCGGGGGGGAAGCGGGCGCACTCAGAAAGAAGAAGGTTGAGAACCCCTGCTCTATTGCATGGGCCTGGCAGATCCACCTCCTCACAGGACCACCTGCCTTTGGGAGCAGTAGTACACAGAACTATGCCAAAGACAGAAGTTCTGTTTCCCGAAGGATTTTGAGATTTTTGAAATTTGTCTTCATTCCGAATTAGAACAAAAACTGAAAAACAGAAGTTCTCCAGAAAGGAAAATACCCCTCTTTTCCCCCTCCACTCCCGGCCGCCCGATTCATTTCATTGAAATGTTTTGTTTCAGTTTCAACTTTTTAAACTTTGATTATATTATAGTAGTAATACAAAATGTAAATAGTCCATATAAAAGTAGTTTCAAAACAAAAAAAAGCATTTCATTCGGAAAATGTCAGAATGCCTCAGAAATTTTTCCTCCATTTTTTTCTGAAATAAAATTCTGACAAAATCAGCCCAGTTTCGCAAAATGTTTGGATCTATTTAGAGCTGCCTATTTCTACAGAATATAGTTCTGTCACTTTTTCTTTGACCAGCTCTGCAGCCAGCAAACTGATCTACTGCTTCCTCTGAATTGTGGGGCAAGCCTTCTAAGCCTTAACAGAACCTCCATGCATCAAGATGCAGTGTCTCAGGCTAGGCATGGGGAAAGTTTAGGTCAAAGAGCAGTCTTGTTTCTTGTCCTGCACCAACTCTGCACAATGTCTCCTCCCTGAAAATTGCCTCTCTTCTCTCTCACTACCCTCACCTTGCCTTTATCTAGATAGTTTTTGTAATCCTGCTTTAATCTCTTTTGTAAAATTGTATATTTTTGTGTGTCTATCTAAAAATCACTATTTTAGACCTTGAGGTGTCTAGTGATGTTAATTTTATGAAAGACTCTATTAAAAAATAAACTGTAATTGTGTTTTTAATTTGATATACTTGTACTAGTTCTCCTGTTATATAACTTCCAGGTGTTTTGTAAATTGTACCGTCAGGATCAGAAATAAACACACCTTTCAGTCAGGCTGACGTGTAAGGAAAATATTTTGTTAAAAACAAAACTCAATTTGCTTGAGTTGACTATGTGTGTTGTTGTGGAAGAGCTGTCAATCACTGTACCACACATGACTGAAAAACAGAATTTAATGGGTTATGCATATTTTTATATGATCTCCAGGGAATACAGTTCTTTCCCTGACTGAGTCAGGAGTCAAGTATAGGTCAGCTGAAAATGTAGCCATGTAACTACTGTAAAATCAGCTTGAATCCTTTCTAGTAAGCATCAGCTTGAAGACCTGATTCATTTTGAGTTGTTGACAGTTATCAGTTGCAATAAGATAAAGTTTTATGTAAGCCTTGTAGGCCTTAATTTTTTTGTACTTTTAGCATTATATCATCTTACACACACACACACACACACACACACACACACACACACACACACACA
>NW_020664613.1:6249312-6315373 GCF_002925995.2 Terrapene triunguis | reverse complement strand
ACACACACACACACACACACACACACACACACACACACACACACACACAGAGGAATTTAGCATAATAGGACTTACACCAGTTCTTTTATTGGAGAGGAGTATCTGTATTAACTATTACAGAAGAATTTTGCTGTGCTAGCTGGCTATGAAACTGTTTCTTTTTTATTTTGGTTAAGGATATGAAAATCAGGAATGCACTTTTTAACTGATTAATAGATTAGTTGGTTGATATTAAGCATGCACTGCAAACTTTACCTTGATATTATGCTACTCTCAGTAGCCAGGCATAATGGGGTTGGGTGTAAGAAAAATGGCACCTCTAGCACCATATGGTGCCACAGAACTTCACATGGATCACTGGTTCAGTACTGAGGCAGAGGGAAGAGTGCTACTTACTGAATCATCAGCACCTCTTACTACAGTACTCTGGGCTTTTCTTTGAAGAGTTCCCATCCAAGTACTGGCTGGACATAACAGGAAGTCCTGCATTCTGCAGTCCTACTGCCTCAAATGTGTCTGACTTGTCTCAGTCTCAGACTAAACAGGATTATACCCAATCAGTACATGAATGGGAGAACCTTCCAAGAACAAGCAGCTGTAGTACCGTAAGTGGTGATCTCCCCTCTAAATCAGTATTGAACTGATATCCTAGCATGGGATTAGGGGGAACTCTTCTATTAGAGGTATGCTGATGCTTTATGGCTAAAGCAGCAGGGACTCTTCCTCTTGCTTAAAGTTCAATTTATACTTGGCTTTATAGCTGAATATACCAATCAGTGTTGAGTCACTAGATTCCTTTGATTTAAGTTAATTACTTCAATAGGTGTTATTAGCCTTTCTCCTCCAGGCATTCCCACCATGCTGTCTGACAAATGAGTAGGGACGTCTCTATTATAGACTGCAGGTTACAGTAGAAGTTTAGCGTTAGGAACCGACCAGTCAACCACACACTTCATTTGCAATCAGGCAGCCACAGAGACAGGGGAAAAAAAAGGGCAAATACAGTACAGTACTGTGTTAAACATAAACTATTAAAAAAATAAAGGGAAAGCAGCATTTTTCTTCTGCATAGTAGAGTTTCAAAGCTATATTAAGTCAGTGTTCAGTTGTAAACTTTTGAAAGAATAACTATAAGGTTTTGTTCAGTTATAAACGTTTCAGAGTTATGAACAACCTCCATTCATTCCCAAGGTGTTTGTAAGTCTGAGGTACTACTGTATAGCAAAAATTTATTAAACTTAAAGTTGTGGGATTTTTAAGCCTTTACAACAAAGTTTTGTATTAATAAAGGTCTCGTTCATTTTTAATGAATTGATTATTATATCTTTGAACCCACCATGTAAAGTGCATTAATGCACTTTAACTTCACACCTTCAGTTAATTTGGCTCACCTTTGTTATGTGTCCCTGGGTAGACTTGTCCTCAGTGAAAACTTCCCAACTGTAAGAACAGTAGGACAGTGGAACAGACTGCCTAGGAAAGTTGTAGAATCTCCTTCACTAGAGGTTTTCACAAAGGAGGCTGGATAGCCATCTGTCTTGGATGGTTTCGACCCAACAAATCCTGCATGTTGGTAGGGGGTTAGACTAGATGACCCTTGCGGTCTCTTTTAACCCTATGATTCTAAGAGGCCAACAACTGAACAGATATTGAAATGTTCTGCCCTTTCATCCCTATAGTTGGGGTCCCTCCACGTCAGGGTTGAGGTACATTAGTAGAGAACAATAGGAGGAAGGGTTATACTGGTACCCAGTTTAAAGTAAAACTAAACATTTCAATAAAGTCTTTGATAAAAATTTCAATAGAAATATATGAAATATATTAAAAAGTATATTAAACCCTGTAAAATGGAAACAATGTTGAAAATGTTGGAACTTTTTGCAACTTTTTATTTAAAGAAAAATTCCAACCACCTCAAATTCTGATGGAAAAGTGTATTTAAATAAAAATGTAAAATACGATGCATATTATAGGCAAGGCTGTTTGAAAATTATGACTTCTGCCCTACTCTTTACTGTTGTTTGGTAAGGTGAGGCAAACGGTCCCTGTTTTGTTTAAAATCAATGTAGAATTTCCATCAAGATTTTAAAGGAATGGGCAGAATAAAACATTTAGACGCAACAATGCATCCGAAAGTATAAACTTAAAAAAATAATAATCACACAGTTAAAACTAATTTCCTGCTACATAATCATTCCATATATGTAATCATCAAATGAATGTTCCTTCCTTACTAATTCATTGCTAGGTTAGATTAGATTTAGTTGCAGGTGGGAGGAGAGGAGAGATTGCAAGGAAAAGGAATGTGTGGGAGTAGACTAAAGTATAGTAATTTTACCACCTTTCAGAAGAAATCTTTTAATACATGAACTCTTGAAACTAACTAGTTCACATTCAACATGAAATGACACAGGCCTTACTGAAGATACTGTACTGAACTTTCAAGTTATTAAAGGGCTTGCAGTAATCTGTGTCATCTTGGATTGAAGTTTCCAATGTCAGCGATCTTAAAAATCACCCAAATAACCAAGATTATTTGTAGTCTAAAGTTTACATCTGTTATTCAAAGGCTAGGAAAAAAATATAAACACTGTGAATAAGAGGCTTTGAACAGCAGAAGTCATTTTACCCTGGGAATAAAAACTAAGAAAAAATAAAATCAAACATTTTGAACTACTTTAAACTTTCCAAGGAAAATGAAGTGAATTCACCTCTGACTTCTAAACTTCTGGCATGTTCTGGTAGATGTAACAGGCAGTCCAAGGGCAGTATGCATCTCAGATAATTGAATGATGACCTGTGGAAGAAAAGGTGGAAAGTACAGTGGGCATTTATGGAATGTAGAAGAAGTGATATGCTAAATGCTTTAAGGGAGGAGAAGTAAGTCACAAACTGAAAGGCTGGATACACTTGTGAGTGCACAGAGTAGTTTTCTATGTATGTGATAAATGACTCATAAAAAAGTTGTACCAATTAACTGAATCTCAGCTACCTGACTTAAAAGAAAAGAAAGTTCACTGAGGCATTAATTCTTGACACTTTCAAATATTTTATAATGCTAAAGGAATTAAACAACCTGAAGATTACTGACCTCCTGTATAGCAAGGTTTATAATTCACAAGTACGGAGACTCTGCCTTCTGGGTATTGTCACGGAATAGAGTGCCTTTCATCTCTAGGCAAATGATTCAGAACAAGCCCAGATATATCATTCCCAAAAGTTGGTACCCTCTGATGGCTCTTTGGATTAAGATAAATAGCTCATTTCACACAGATCACCAGTTTTCATTGGACAAGTATCCACATTAAAAAACCCACAGCCACAACTAGCAGAAATTGCAACACTGTAAACTATTTCAGCAAAGAGGCCAGTAGTGACTGAAGCAGCACTTGCAATGAACTGTACTTCAAAGTGGTACTGTGAGGGGAAGTTTGCGATGGCACTACCCCTGGTGTACCCATTTTGTGGATAGAAAGAGAACATGTTGCTAGAATTCAGTTTGGTACCTTTCACACACATACAAAGAGCTGTAGTGAAAAAAAAGTTGGTACAGTTTTCTTCCAGAGTTTTCTAAAAATTGCCTTATGTTCCATATGGCACCAGCCTTATGTACATGACATGGAATTTCTTGGACAGTAGATATACTGTCTTCATGTGTTTTTTAGACAGAAATATCGATGATTTCTAACACATGCTAACATCACACTTTAAGGGCTTATTAGTACTAGAGCTGGCCAGAAAACATTTGTTTGGGGGGGGGGGGGAATTGAGCTGTTATAATGTGTTTTCATATTGATACAGAAAGAATTCGAGACCTTTCAAAACTTCATGAAAAAAGTCTTAATGTGTATAAAATCTTTTATTTTAATCCTAAAGTTCCATGTGTAGATTCTTTGTATCTCATTGTGCTAGATGGGGGTGGGGGGGGGGAAAGGACTACCACCACACCCCTCTCAAAACCCTCCTATAGAAGAGGTATTTTTCAACTTAGCAGTTGGCATCTACTTTTTCTGCAACAGATGCATATCTACACCGCAGTTTTACAGCCTCACAGCCCAATCCCTGTGAGCCTGAGTCAGCTGACACAGGCCAGCTGTGGGTGTTTAATTGCTGAGTAGACATATCCTTAACGTTCAACCCTGTATAGACAGTAGTGAAAAGCAAAAAGAACAGGAGTACTTGTGGCACCTTAGAGACTAACAAATTTGTTAGTCTCTAAGGTGCCACAAGTACTCCTGTTCTTTTTGCGGATACAGACTAACACGACTGCTGTAGTGAAAAGCACTGATCCTGCATTGTGATGTACACTGTATTTCAAAAATTATTTGACATCTTCTTCAAATTAGTCCTAAGAAGTAAAAGAGAAAGCAAAAGACAACTTTGGGCTTGCATCTGGGTTGGGAAAATTGACACACTATTGCCTTCCATTCTTATTTGTATTTATGACCTCAGTTGTGTGTGGGCTTGGTAAACTGGCTCAGAAAATAAACTGTCTCTATTTTACTTCTTTATCTAGACACACTACTTTGGCCTTTGGTTTCTCAGCAAGAGCCAGCAAGCACGATGGGTAGAACTGGAAAAACCTCTGAAGAAACAGCTGGACAAATTTGCCAATGAGCCTTTGCTTTTCTTTGGGGTAATGTTCTATGTGCCCAATGTGTCCCGACTGCAGCAGGAGGTCACAAGGTATGTGAATTCCTTCTGGTCGCGCTGTTAATAGTAAATCTGTGGCATAGCTGGGTATGAATGGACAATTACTCTTTTTGGTTTTGATTTTTAAGATTTTGTGTCATTTATTTTGTTCCTTTCCTGTCCAGTTGCAAGTAAAACCAGTGAGAGAAATGACCAGTTGGCATATCCATTTGAAAAGATTTACTCTGTGTGTTACATCAGCTAGTGTTCTGCAAAAACGAGATGATAAAATACACGTTAAAAACAGGAGATAAAAATGCTACCTGCCTGCATCAACTGGTGGGGGAACTTGATGGGGCCAGCGGCGAAGAGGGACAGCCCCAGCAGCGAGGGAGGGAGACACTCACTGAGGGGCTCCATGTAGCTCCTCCCTGTCTGTTGGAGTCTCTGGCGCCCATTGACCGGTTGATGGAGAGGGGCACTGATCTGCCTAGCCCAGCTCCAGGGATTTAACATGGAGCACAGGCAGTGCAGAGCCTCTTTCGGCTCCATTCCAGAAGCCTGCCCTACCCACCCTGAACTAGAAATGGGAATCTGGCCTGGCAGATGCTGTGAGTCTAGCCTGTCGCCTGTTTGGGGACCATGATGGAATTTTACCTTTCACAGGGCCAATTGGCAGAAACCCAGGGAGCATTTTTGCCTTCTTTTCAGCATCTTGGAGTCACAGTGGGTTAAGTAGGAATGCGCTTAGTACCTAACTGATGTACTTGGTAGAGTTGTTAATTTGTAGCAATTTACTGCTGGTTTCCAGTGCAGTTAAAAGGGTACAATGAATGGGCCCAGAGGAAAAAGACCTGGGATTTTGCTGATGGGCCTTGGGCTCATGGCATAGGGTCAGATCTTGTGGCCCTTATGGGACAAAGTCCTTACCCTTTGGCATCCTCTGACCCCCTCATCTGGGGGGAGGGGCTAAGACTCAGAGCAAGCTGAGTCCTGGGGAATTGGCTGAGGAGAGCCTACCCCGAATTATGGAGTATATGGTAGGAGCCCCCTAACTCCTGCAGTGGAACCACTTAAATGCCTGGTATAGGAGAGTATGGGTCACGCCCCTCCCTTGTGTTTGAGTAATAAAAGTTGCAGTCTGCTGCTTCAACTCTATCCATGTGTCTGTCCCCATTTCACCTCTGAGTCTGGATCAGTTGGAAGGGTAATATAGTTGCCAGATCTTCATGTGCTTTCGTGTGTTCTTCTACAAGCCTTACACACATAACATCTGTTTACATTTTTGGTTTCTACTTTATATTCTTTAATAACTTCTGCTGTAAATAAATCTGTTTTGTTTTCTAGACGTATTTTTCTTTCTTGTGATTTTCTTTCTCCTCCTGCAGTTCATGACAGGATTGCAATTAACGTTTTTTTGTTTTTAATTTCAAACCTTATTTTATATAAGTTCACTGTTTATGCGTCACTTTCCACCATGATGACAACAAAATTCAGGAAACAGTGGCTGGCTTTTGTAGAGCAAGTGAATGAAGGGGGCACGTAAACCACTGAGTTTTACATATTTTCTACATGAAAATTGGGGATTTCTTTCTTGTCAGGAAAGTGGTGGATTTAATTTGGGAGGTTTTTTAGTTTTAAATAGGGCTGTCGATTGCAGTTAACTCAAGCGATTAACTCAAAACAAATTAATCTTGATTAATTGCCATTTTAAACACACAGTTAAACAATAATAGAATACCAATTTAAATTATTATAAATATTTTTGGATGATTTTCTACATTTTCAAATATATTGATTTCAATTACAACACAGAATGTGAAGTGTACAGTGCTCACTTTGTATTATTTTTGGTTACAGATATTTGCATTGTAATAAAGATAAACAAAAGAAATAGTATTTTTCAACTCACCTCATATAAATACTGTAGTGCAATCTCTTTATCATGAAAGTGCAATTTGCAAATGTAGATTTTTTTTTTTTGGTTACATAACTGCACTCAAAAATAAAACTTTAGCGCCTACAAGTACACTCAGTCCTACTTCTTGTTCAGCCAATCGCTAAGGCGAACAAGTTTGTTTACATTATGGGGTCCTACCTGTAATGGACTTTCATGATTGAGATTATTAAAAATAATACAAAGTGAGCACTGTGCACTTCGCATTCTGTGTTGTAATTGAAATCAATATATTTGAAAATGTAGAAAACATCCAAAAATATTTAAATGATATTCTATTATTGACAGTGCAATTAAAACTGCAATTAATCGCGATTAATTTTTTAAATCGTTTGACAGCCCTAGTTTTAAAAGGAACACCTTTGCCACCCTGTCCTTTCACCATTGGATATTTAGGCTCTGACAGATCTTCCTGCCAAATTGGTGACTAGACTGACAATAAAATCTGCCCTGGATAAGAGGTTGCCTAGAGAGTGAATTGTGACTCAGTCCTAATTTATTCCCTGGTTCCCCACTTGCTTCAGGGTAGGGGGGAAGAAACTCATGCCAGCCCTTCAGCAGGTCTCATTCCTCTTAGTGTACACATTGGGGGACAGACTTAAGGCACTGTCTTTTCTTCACCCCGGCCTGCCCACCTAGGTGGAAGGGGCAATAGTGGCCCATGGGATATGTTCTACACTGTAGTAAAAAAAACCCTGCAATGGGCCCATGTCAGCTGCCTCAAGCTTTGGCTGCATGGCTATAAAATTGCAGTGTAGATGTTCGGGCTCAAGTTGGAGCCTGGGCTCTGTGACCCTCCCATCTCGCAGGGTCCCTGAGCCCAGGGAGGGGCTCCAATCTGAGCCCGAACATCTACACTGCAATTATATAGCCCTGAGAGGCCAAGTCAGCAGACGCAGGCCAGCTGTGGATGTTTTACTGCAGTGTAGACATATCCTTGGATGCTGTGACCTGCAGTGCTGGTAGCTCTCACAGAGGAGAAGAGAAACTACCATGCACAGGTGTGTTAGGCATTTGACAGTCTTGCTGTAAGTAATTTTTTGGGAAGGTAATTGAGGCCTTTTAAACCTCTGTTGTACTTGCGAGTACTGCAGGTTTGAGTGGCTGTGGATTCCTATAATTACATTTTGTGCTTCTTTAAGCTGTGGTTGACAGTTTTTCTCATTAAGTGGCTACAGTGATGGTAACTCCCTAATGGATCTCTGGTACAGTATATTATATTTATAAAGGCATTAAAATTATGGAGGATACAGTGGAAATATGTGGCTTCTGTCTTTCTATTATGTTACTTGTTATGAGAACAAAGAGACTCTGGAAATTAAAGGGCAGTAAATTTAGAATAAAAAAAAGGAAACACGACCCCCATCATCATTCTACAGTGGTCTGTCAAGGCAAAATTGCTCCTAGGTATCAAGGAGCTGGAAAATCTTATTGTACCTAATGTTTAGCTAAGCAAATCCAGATAAGGACAAGAAATTTTGTTTTTCGGGGCATGGGATGCTCACTTGTGGGGATCAGGAAGAATTCCCCCTTCCACCATGGGAAGTGGAGGTTATCTGTCTGAAGCATCAAAGATCAGTTGAGAGAAGACTAGCTAGGCAAAGAGTCTAATAATTTCTGACAAATCTTGAATAACCGGATGGTTATGGAGAATAGTCAAACTTAAAGTAATGACAACAACCCACAGACAAACAGAGAACTTCATACGACCACTGCTCCACGCGAGGCAGCTGCTCCCCATGATGGGGATTTGACTACCCTATTTCTAGGAGAGGCAGCTTTAACTTCTAGTCAGTGCTCCATAGGATCAGTGCTAGGCCATCTTCCATATTTGAGGGTGTATTGGCTGGCTGTGGTCCTCCTGATGGAGTTTCCAGAGCTCCCCTTCCTGGAAGTACTGCTCCTTAGTGTATGCTAGCAGCAGCCTTGTATCTGGCCTGTTAATTACAAATTGTATTAATTGGAATTTGATTTTTTTCGAGTATCTTCTTCTGATCAAACACTCCATTTAAAGGTGCAAAACTACCAAAAACAAACCAAAAATTTTACTGCCTGTGAAGCCAATGAGAGAGCCTTGCTGGTGGTGAGCGCCTTACTTCAGGAATTTTGCTCTTGCTTGAAATATGTCTAAGCCTAAGCCTGGTCATGTTTAGAGTGTGATCTATAACTCCTCTCTTAATCTAGGCTTTCCACTAACTGCAGGGCCTGGAATTCCTGGCTTTGATTAATATTCCTGGATTGTTATATAAAGTGTTCAGGGCAACAAATATACACATAGTCCACAAATATTCAAAATTCCAGGCATTTCGTTTACTGGCAAAGTTTTCTCTGCCCCTGCTCTATAAGATTCGGAAGTGTGGTTCTGCAGTGGTTTATGAGCCAAATGCCCCTCCCGACTTCCAGGAGTGAAGGGACAACCAAGAGCCCAGATCCCACTCCTTGTGGTATGGAAGAGGGGGGAATCATCCTTGGCCTTTGGGCTGTGTGGGTGGAGGGAAGGTAGGATGTCCAATTGGCTGTGTGCTCTCCTGCAATCTCCCTGTGACACATGGACTCTAATATGACAGTACTCCATACATTGGGAAAATACTGGTGAGAGGAAACTATACCCCAGAAATGTAAATTCTATCACTTTAAAGATAGAATGAGCTTGACTCCATCTAACACCTCCAGATAGCGACAACTCAATTGCACATCAGCATCCAGTAACTGTGACTAAGGAGCAGACAAGATCAAAGGGGAGAAATGCTAGGATTTAAGAGGAAATTGGGAAATAGTTCCCAGCCTGGTGGGTGAAAGTTAGGGGAGCCGGGAACAAATTGCCACTGTCAGTATTACGCTCCTGCTGGTCCACCCAAGATGGCACAGCTGACCAGACATTTACTGGTTGGGTTTTAAGAAGCACTCAGCAGTGGCATAATTGAGGAGTTTTACCATTGACTTCAATGGGAGCAGAGTTAGGCCAACACTGAGCGCTTCTGGAAATCCCACCCGGGGGGTGGGGGGGCAAATTCACCTTAACGCCGTGGAATGATATAGGAAGGCTGTTACGCCTTTTAACATAACAATTGTCCATCAGTTAAAAAGGACTGGGATCCGCAGGGTGGGGTAGAGACTCCTGAAGCCCTGCCTTGCTTAGACAGGAGAATTAGTAATAAACTGACTACAGATCAACTTATTAGTCACCTAAACAGGGCCCTGTATTTGGGAAGATGATATTGACTCTTCATCTAAATCACGTGAAGTGAGCCCATGAACTATGGTGATGGTTGCCTTTATAAATGCACATCATGATAACTCATCATTGGATGAGTGAGTAAGATAACAGAAAGTCCATGGTGGCAGAAAACTACACCAAGAAATTTTTGATAAAAGTTCCTTTCCAGTTTAGAAATTCATAGCAGAGTCTAATATAAGTGCAGGCTCTTTTTGCTGCGTAATCAGTGGCAGTTTTATTATTTAAGTGTTCACATAGTTTTGCTACCTGGTTTATCCACAGATTTTTCTAGGATTTCTCAAACTATCTGCCCTTAATGGCAACTATAGCACAAGCAATTGGGTTGGGAGTAGGGGTCTTGGCACATTAGCAAAAGATTTATTCATGGCAGGCACTATTTCAATTACAGGCTAGTTAAACAACAACTTTTCCAGTCATCCAGCTGTTCTCCGAGTTACCAGCCATCACAGGTGGAGATGCTGTGTCTGCTTTGGATATTTAAAGCGCCTTGGATTTGCATGGTGTCTGATAAAGCAGTCTTTGTGATGCCCTGCAGAGTAGATATTTGCATAGATTAGAAATTATAAATCTGCCTTTTATTTGCTGTTAACTCAGAGAAGGCATCCTTCCAACCATTTGTGCTTAAAAATAAGCCTTTGTATAATGTCTAGAGCAAACCAACTTGTTCTCATTGTACTGTTGTTCTGCAAACAGACCCCACATGCTCTCATGGCTGCTTCTCATGTGGGTGTAATACTGTTTTCTGAACAAGTGTCAGTCAGTGCCCACTCACTGCAGACAATTCCAGGAGAAGTGTGGAGATTGCATTTTAGTCCCTAGATCATTCCAATCTTCAGGCATGATCTTGCATGGTGGTGTGCATCTTGCAGTGCCTTTTTTAAAAATTCCATTTTGCAGGAGGCATTCAGTACCTTGTAGAATTTAAGCCCATTGTTTTGAGTGGTATTAGTGTTTGTCCCCTTGCAGAATTGAGCCTCTGGGGCCCAATCCTGCAAGATGCTGAGCACCTTTCCTCGCATTGCAGTCAGTGGGGTTCGAAAGCATACAGCACCTCACAGGCGGCATGCTGCACCTTAGAGGATTTGGTTTATTGTCTGTGTAGGAAGATCAGAGTACTCTGCATCTTGTAGGAGTCGCTCAGCACCATGGTGGATTGTGCCCCTAATCTGAATCCCACTGCCAGCTCTGCATTTTCCTTGAGGAAGGCAATGTACAGCTTTTATGCAGGGACCAAATTTGGAAAGGGACGGCCACAACTGCACCTGCAAAATTTGGAAATGAATGTATTTGCAGATGGAAAAGGAGCGTTTGTGGCTGCCAAGCATGTTTTTGGAGGCCTTTTGAAATACTGGCCCCAGCACTACCCTCTTTTAACTCAGTTTACATCCATTTCTTCTTATGTTTCACCACCTTCTGTTTTTTTTCTTCCAGCTTTACTGTTCATGCTTTAAATAAAGGTTTCTTCTTCACATCCTTTCTCGTCCTATTTTATTTTTCTTCAAATACAAAGTGAGGAATTGATAATGTGCTGTTACCATTAACATGGCAACAGACTGTTATGAACGGATGCTTTTGACTTCACTGGAGAATAGGGCTGGGGGGAAATCTGGGTTGTGACTAGATGTGGAACATAAATATATTCAGGGGGAAAAACAGAAGATTGCTGGCAAGATCAGTTTGTTTTGATCAGGTCTCTTTTTTTAATCTCTCCTTTCTGATTTTTTTTTCATTGAGGAAAAGTCCCTCTCTTAAATACCTCAGCTATTTGAACTTATGTTTTCTTTGAATCTGTTTTGTTTTGTGTTTTTTAGATAAGTTAAAGTTAAACGTCATCAAATGCTGAGGAGTGTAGTTACTGTTTTTACAATTTTTAATACAAATACCGTTTGATTGTTTTTGCGTTAGTCACTGTTGTTTTTAAATGGTGCTTTTAATTGCCTTGATAAGGATAACACATTTTTCTATTCCAGTCAGTCCCTCTTTGTGGCAAACTCAGTGATGTGGAACGATTTTAGCTGTTAATGTGGTACAGTACATAAACTGCTTTTCTTTTCAATTTTGGTCACATCTGTACCTTGTGGCTGAGTGTCTGTCTGCTTCAGAATTCAAAGTGGAGTAATGGGTTGAGCAATATAGCAATGCCATTGGCCAAAATAGATATTCAGAACATCATATGTATGTCAAGAAAACCATGGGGTTTGTACCATAGGATTGATTCAGGATAATCAAGAGTGCATTTTCCTGAAGTAATGAGACATGACAGACTGTATGGCAGTGCTGATTAATGCACAATTCTGGTGTGAAGTAAGGCAAGAGGCAAAGAAGTGTCACATGCTTTTATCTTATTGTGATTTTACAAGAACAACAAGACACATAGAAAGATCCTTAACATTAATGTTGTGTAAAAGATCATCAGAATTTTTAAATACAAATAATTTCAAATGTAAATTTGTAAAATAAATAAAATGAAATGAAACGTCATGTCACGTGATAGGCTGGGAGAAATATGCGAGAACTGACAGTGAGGGGAGAAAAGATACAAGGAGGGGAAAGGAGGGATTTAAATACACAAGGCCTGAGTCTGAGCTCTCTTACATCAGTGTACACCTAGGTTAACTCTACTGAAGTCACGGTTGTTAATTTAGAGTTACCATATTGGAGCCCCTGAAAAAGAGGACACTCCAAGGGGCCCCGGCCCCGCCCCAACTCCGCCCCCTCCCCTGAACACTCCACCCCCTGCTCCTCCCCCTCCCCTGCTTCCTGCGAATCAAATGTTCGCGGGAAGCCTGAAACAGGCAGGCAGCAGGTAAGCTGGGGCTGGGGCTGGAGGGGGGCGCGAGGAGACGCGGCCCAGTCCGCCCTCCCTGGCCGAGCGGCTCCCTCCGGCGGCCGGCCAAGAGGCTCTGGCCCCGGTGGTTCCGGCCCCGGTGGTTCCGGCCTGGCTCGGGCCCTGGGGTGCCGGCCGAGCACCCCCAGCCCCGGTCGCTCCGGCTTGGCTCGGGTCCCGGTTCCGGACGCCGGCCAGCGGCCGAGCACCCCCGGCCCTGGTCGAGCGGCACCGGCCGGTGGCCGAGCACCCCCAGCCTCGGTCGCTCCAGCCCAGCTCGGCTTGGGCCCCGGTTCCAGCCGCCAGCCAGCGGCCGAGCACCCCCGGCCCCACTGGCTCCGGCCGAGCGGCGCTGGCCAAGCACCCCCAGCCCTGGTCGCTCCGGCTCGGGCCTCGGTTCCGGCCAGCGTCCGAGCACCCCCGGCCCCACCGGCCCGGCTGAGCCGCTCCGGCCTGGCCCTGGCCGAGCGGTGCTGGCCGAGCACCCCCAGACCCAGCCCCGGTGCCAGCGGCTCTGGCTCGGCTCGGGCCCCAGTTCCGCCGAGCGGCTCCGGCCCAGCCCCAGCCCTGGCCGAGCGGCGCCGCCCGGCGGCATCCCAGCTCGCAGCCGCCTCCTCCCGGGCTCCGGCTGCTGCTGCGCTGGTGAGAGCGGCGGGAGCCGGAAAAGTTGAACCCCGGGGAGGAGGCGGTCGCCTTACCATGCCTCCCTATTTTCCCGGACATGTTCAGCTTTTTGGAAATTCCTCCCGGACGGGGATTTGAGGACCAAAAAGCCGGACATGTCTGGGAAAATCCGGACATATGGTAACCCTAGTTAATTCAGATTTAAAATGCCTGCCCTCACAGCCAAGGTCTTAATCATTGAGAGCCATTGCAAATCCTACATTTAATTGCTGAAGTCCGCACTAAAATATATAAGTGGCATTTTAAGTCTCAAACCAGTGGCAGAGTGTTAGGGTATGTCTACACTACGGGATTAATCCGAATTTAGATAATTCGAATTTGGGAAACAGGTTGTATAAATTCGATTGTGCGCGGCCACACTAAGCACATTAATTCGGTTTTTAACCACATTAATTCGGTGGTGTGCGGCCACACTACCCCATTAATTTAACCACAGTAATTCGGTGGTGTGCGGCCACACTAACCCTAATTCGAATTAACAAAATCGATTTAGGCGCTACTCCGCTCGTCGAGGTGGAGTACAGAAATCGATTTTAAGTGCCCTTTAATTCGAATTAACTGGCTCTGTAGTGTGGACGGGTGAAGGGTTAATTCGGATTAACGCAGCTAAATCCGAATTAAAGTCGTAGTGTAGACCAGGCCTTAGACATCCCTCATCTGTCCCACCTTAGAGAAAGTCTCACTCCAGACGATGTTGCTGCACCTGTTATTCTTAAGAGCTCCTCATTTTCACAGTGGACTGTTGCGGAAGCTTCTGGCATTGCAGCATCAGCCTCTCTCTGAAGCAGGTTGTTATCTCATACAGCAAGTGAGCATGCTTTGATTTCTCCTTCAGTGCAGACCTTATCCGCTCTATACAATTTTACCTGTCTGGAGTTATCATCTAGCCATTGGTATCTCTAGATTCTGATGTCTCAGTTCTGTAGCTTTTCAGTGCTCTAAGGGAAAAGACTGTTTGTTTTTAACTGTTTGTTGTCCAGTTAAGTAACTTTGAAGGCCTCCAGAGTGTATTGTTTTTGTGTTACCTGATAAGGCACTGGGCCAGATTGTCAATTGCTGTAGCTCCATTGACTTCAGTGGTAGTGGTTCCAGTTTACACCAGCTGCAGGTCTGGCCCACTGATTGTAACTTTAAAAGAAGTAACCATTTTCAGATATAGAGATCATAGCGAAAGAGCACAATAAGCGTTATCCTAAACAGCAGGTATTAGAAATGGAAAAGAATGACTGAAGTCATATCTATCTAATCTATCTATCTATCATCTCCTTCTCACTGTTTGCAGGATTGCCATGTCTAGTTTTAAAAGTTCCAGCCGTCAGATATCTATCACTTCTCTATCAGGGAAACTCTTTCATAGCCTAATACATCACATGGTTAGGAAGATTTTTTTTTCCCCCTGACCTCCAGTCTAAATTGCCCTCTTCTTAGTTTTATCTCTTTACTTTAGTTAAACTCTGTTGTCCCCCACTCAATAATTCCCTCCAAGGAAACTGAATGATCATACACGTTAAAGAGGTACTATAAAAGTTATTAGTAGGCTCCACATAGACTTACTTTGGCAATTGTCTCATAGGCCTTACCTGAAGGATTACTCCTGCTATAGTACTTGGGATCAATGTGATGAAATAAAGAAAAGGAAAAGTTAGGCTTCAGCATAAATATCTTAATAATGAGATTGGATTCTAATACAGTCTCCCAAAGGAAGCAGCAGAAACTTTAATCATATAAATTCATAGTGGACAAAGCAATGAAATTTACCTTAGGGAAGAATCCTGTATTAGACTAAATAATCTGAAGTATTTTCCTTTTCCTGTTTCAGTGTTTCTGTGACAATTTTTTTTAAACCACTGGATTTCTTTAATACTGATAGTTACTGCAGCTTTCACCAGCTTTATTGCCCTTCCCTATTTTAAACAAAGCAGTGTTTAAATGGCTTTAATATTTTCCTTTAAAAAAAACAAGCAAAATCTGAGTGCTTCACATTGTTATAATGTGATGGGTTTTTTGGGGTTTTTTTCTTTAACAACATTCAGTAGGATTCTTTCCCCGTTTTTTATGTTAGCTAGAAATGTTTTAATGGCTGGTAAAACTCTCTTGTGGATTTAAAAATAAGAGCTTCTTCAAGGCAGACTTAAGATTCAGCATTAATTCCTGTTTATAAAATAATTTGCTGAGGATGGCAAACACTTCTCCCTGCTGACTCCCTCCAGTGAATGAGGAGCTTGTTCTCTCTGTGTGTTGGTTATTGAAAGCTGAGCTTTTCGTGCCAGATATTTTCAGAAGCCGTTGACACCCAGATCTAATCTAAAACATTATACTATGCTTTTAGCCTGGAAAGCGAGTATGTTTTCATGCGTGTGGCGGGGGTGGAGTTGAGTACATATTTAACCATTCCATGGAATAATGTGTAAATATAAGTGTTAAGATCCAGGCTACTTTAAAGCAGGGAAAAAAATGCTGGCTATTATGTTTTGAAGGTCAGAAATGTTGTAATGACAATGTCCTGGCATTAAGAAGCATAATGTTTTCATGTTGGTCATTAGGAAATATTACTTCATTTTCATTTGGGGGCTTAGTCTCATATTCATGCATATGTCACTCCCCTTGGGACTTGTGTACCTTTAAAATCAGCTGGGTTTTTGTATAGTGCCTTGTTAAATGGCAGCATTTATGGCAGCATTTCCCCAAGGGTTAGGTTTTGAGTTCCTAGTATTCTAAAGTTATACATCTTTATCATAGATATTTAAAGACGTGGGGCCAGATCAGCCTTTGCTATGCTGGTGGAAACATTCACTAGTGAGAGAGGGTGTATGGCCTGGCCTGCCCTTTCTTGGGCTGAACCCACCCACATTGTGTGCTTTGGCAGCTGGCTCTCGGCCCCTTTGCGGGAGAATGTTCCTGACTGAAGTAGCATAGCTGGGGCCTACCACCCAGGAATGACTCAAGCCCATTGTTAATACGAATACATAATTTTACAGGTATATTACACCTACTGTACACTAATGTAGGAAACAGTCTTGCCAACTCTTGTGATATCACGTCTCACAATAGTTGTTAAATCCCGAGCTCCTGGAGTCATGCAATTCCATGAGAATTTCCATTTTAATTTTATAAAGAGTAACAGATTTCTAGACAATGTGGTTGCAAAGAAAAGCTTGAAAATGCGACGCGAGTGCACCTTAAAGGCTCAAACCCCAACATGAAAATAAAAAGAACCCCAAATGTATTGTTTTTAAAAAATCTAATTGGTTTAAAAATAATCTGATGAATTTCTGGGGGCCTGACTCAGGGTTTTTTAATGCTTGGGCGTTGGCAATACTAGAATCAGCCGGCCGCTTTTGTGGTGGAGGGCAGCCAGCTGGATAGAGGGTATATGCACACTGCACAACTGTGAGAGAAGTGGAAATTTTGGCCTTGAGCATGGAAGCAACTCCCTAACATTATGAACAATGCTGTATGAACCACAGAGAACAGACAGAGGCTACCTTCTTGGGACTTTGTTTCACTCTGAAGGAGGACTAAGATTCAACATTTAATTCCCTGTTGGTAAAATTTGCTGAGGATGGCAAACCCTTCTCCCTGCTGACTGGGCTTCCATAAGACTTTTTAAGCCTGTTGCTCAGATCACACTGCCATCCTTGCATAGGGAAATAATAAAGACGCATTGTGACAATCATTTTAAAGAGCTGCTCAAGTTGTGGTATTGTGCTACAAAGGTGTAGGATGTGATCATGTTGATACTGGCTGGCCCCAGTGAGGATAAGGGCCTGTCGTTTACTCACTAGGGGCTCAAGTTGTAGGGGCTTGTGGTGTTGGTGCTGCAGGCCCTGGCATTTATCCCTACAGACAAACTGTTGTCTGTGTATATGTTGTAATGAGTTTGTTGCACTAGCTCTGAATGACCTCTTCCTTCTTGCACTTATCTCTGAAGCAGCCGTTGGGAGATGGACCACTAGTACGATCCAGTACATAAATTACTATGTTGCTCTATTTCAAATATGTTATGGCTGTCGGCTTTTCTCCATTAGATTTTTCCAGTACTCCCCATAAATTTTTCAAGCACCTTCCAGCTGAAGTCTGCTTATGTGATCTGAATGTGTTCCTTTGTTTTTGTTTTATGCTTGATTGAGACTCTTTTAAAACCACATTTTGGCACCATTGTAAACTTCCTGTGATGTTCTGAGGCATGCATGAAAATTAAACTTTTTCCCCCCTTTTGAAATGAAGTGGAAAATTACAAGTCTAGCTTTGTTTACGCAACACACTATCTTAGGGAAATGAATGGCCTTCTGAATAATGACCTTTTAAAAAAAACTATAGCCTAAGGGTTTGTAGAGGGAAGTGGTCTTTAACAGCAAATCTAGCTAGTCATGTAGCATTTCAGATAAGACTTGTTGCATGTAGGTATTTACTCTCGGAGGCTTTGTCAAAATTTTGGTTTGGGGTAGGACAGGAAGCGGGGGGGGGGGGGGGGGAAACACGCTTTTTTGTTTATAAAGGCCTTCATTATGTTAGATATCTTGATGATGGGTGCAATGTAATTTAAAAAAATATCAACATGTAACCCTGGTGAGAGGACATGGTTTGTGATAATTTCCCATGAATCAGTGTGTACAGCACCTAATTTGCTAGCCTAAAAAGAGCCCACATTTTAATGATTTTATGAAAATAAACAAGCCTAAGAAGCTGGAACAGCAGAAAAGTGATGTGTTAGAACTAGATATATTTCCTTTGTAGACTTTTTCCTGCTTCCTTCCCTCTTTTCAATTAATTCTCATCTCCTGTATATTGGAAAGGAAATACTTTAATTAAAATGATCCATGTTACAGCACAAAGACCAGTTTATGCTTAATCACAAATTATAAATGACAGTTTCTCATCAACCTATCTGAGACAGCCCTACCAAAACCCGGGCTAATTTTTGGTACATTAATGTAATGTTCATTACATCTAAACTTCTCCAGGAGAAGGATGTTGTCATGCTACATGAAAACACAGATTTTTCAAATAAATAAATATTTAAATAAATACATACATACATTTTTAGAGAAATATTTGTTGAACTGACCTGCACCTTTCTTGTCCTATTTATACCTTCTTCCTTGTGGCTGGCAGAAAGGAATTTGGTCCTAACTGTACTAAAAGTAAGTGAGGTTAGTGAATGGATAACCTATGTTAATTAATCTGATGTTGTCTCTTTTCTCCCCCAATATGTTGTGCAAAATTTCAGTATAGCTGGCATGCAGATGATTAACAAATCAGAGAGGGCTATTTTTTTTTCAAGGGCAGTAGTGCTAGAAGGCTATCCACTGAATTTCTTGTACTAGGAGTGAGAAGGATAACTTTGCATCCCTGGATCCTCAAGTAGCAGTTTTGGCCATCGGCCCTCCCTTTCCTCTACATTTGGTGAGAAGAGTGTGATCTTTCAGGCGGAGGAGTTAAGGCACGATGATCTCTGTCTTTGTAATAGCCTGACTTTTAGGTGACAATGTGATTTACGTGGGGTTATCCTAAAAAATAAAAATACCTCTTCCAGTCAATACAGAACAGTGTTGCCTGCTCATTAGGTAGTGTTGTGTGCAGAGTGAACGTTACACTGCTCCATAGCCTACACTGCTTCCAATTTGTCTTCAGGTGTAGTTGAAGGAACTCTTTTTTTGACACACATATGCCCTAAATGATTTGGGACTAGTTTTCTCAAGAGCTTAGCTCTTCCTGTGAGAGGCTGCTTCATCAGCAGACACACACTGGGGCTAACAACATTGGTTTCAAGATACATCTTCACTGCAGAGTTAACCTGAGCTCTTACTTGGGTGTTGTCCCTAACCCCTCTCCTGTCCGTACACAAAAACCTCTCACCTGAGTTAAGTGGTGCTTTCAACCTGACATGCCTGGGGGTGGGGGTTAAAGCCTGGGTTCTGCTCACTCCGGCTGGTAACCCATCCACTTTGCGGTGAGCACACAGGCTAAATCACTCAAGTGCTAATAGTTCTCAAGTGCCTTCCCACAGTTCTCCCTGTGTGCTCAGCAGGACAGAGAAGTTCTCCAATTATTTGATGGTAAAGAATCATAGAGCAGCTCAGCTTACTGTAGTGCAAAGAACCATGGGATGTGCCCACAGAAGTCCTGGTGACATACACAGGAGCATGGCATCAGTGAGTACACAGTAACTCAGGTATAGCTTTGCAGTGTGGCTGCTCACGCATAGGTTAGCTAGGCTAACCTGGGTTCTCAGACGTGGGTGCAGATCACACAGTCTCCCTGCTGTGAAGATATACCCCTTGAGAATGCTGGCAGCAGGGGTTCTGCATGAGGGAACCTTGACCCCAGAATTTATTCCTAGCCTTTGGCTTAGCAGAGTCTGGAATTGGGTGGGATATTCAGGCCACACTTAAAGATTGTCTACATGAAGGGGCAAGCCGGGGTGTGAATCTGGCCCTGTGGAACCTGCTACCATGCACTAAAAGTACTGCTGTAGCAGTAGCTCAGAGCACGCTAGGAAACTTTTAGTGCACAGTAACAGGGTCCCTGCAGCTAGTTAGTGCACGGCAAACCAGTGGACTGTAGATTTATCACCACTTGCCTCATCCTACATCTGTCCATAGACAATGCCTTTATCTAGTTTCATTGCTTTTATTGGGGAGTATGCTTTACAGTTTGTGTAATGGTGCCAGAGTGGTTTTTATTTATTTTAAAGAGTGCTGTATCCTTTGGCTGCAGGGATGGATTGTTATAGGGCAGTGGTTCCCAAAGTGGGGTTCGCGAACCCCTGGGGGTTTGCAGGACATTTCAGGGGGTTCGCAAGAAAAATTTCATTAATGGCGGCCAGAGGACTCTGCTGGGACCCAGTTGCAGGGCAGACAGCCCGAGCCCCAGGGAGAGCGGGGCCGGGCAGTTTGAGCAGGCAGCCCGAGCCCTCCCCTGTCAGCCAGGGAGCCGGCAGCCTGAGCCCCGTCCGCAGCCCGAGCCCTCCCCTGTCAGCCAGGGAGTCGGCAGCCTGACCCCCGTCGGCAGCCTGACCCCTCCCCTGTCAGCCAGGGAGCCGGCAGCCCGAGCCCCTCCCCTGTCAGAGGGGGAGCCAGCAGCCCGAGCCCCAGGGAGAGTGGGGCCGGGCAGTTTGATCCAGCAGCCCGGACCCTCCTCTGTCAGCCAGGGAGCCGGCAGCCCGAGCCTTGGGGAGAGCGGGCAGTTTGAGTCGGCAGCCCCAGCCCTCCTCTGTCAGCGGGGGAGCCGGCAGCCTAAGCCCCAGGGAGAGCGGGGCCGGGCAGTAGGGGCTGGCAGCCCGAGCCCCGCCCCCGTCAGCGGGCGAGCCGGCAGCCAGAACCCCAGCCCGAGCCCCAGGAATTTGCCAAATCTCATCTAAAGCCAGAACCACAGCCCTCCTTGTTACCACCAGCCACAGCCTCACCCGAAACTAGAGGTGGGTGAAAAATACCAAGCATTTTTCACAGAAAGTTTTGAATTTTTTTCACATTTTTCAAAATTCCCCAAGAAGAATTTACAAAAAACGGAAACGGAAAAATGGTCCATTTTCAAAAACTGTTTTCATGAAACATTTTTCTGATTTTTGAAAACCAAAAATGAATTTATTTTTATTCGAAACCATTTTTTTTAAACAAAAGCCAAAAAAACATTTTACAGAAACATCTTTGGTTTCTGGTTTTTCTATGTTCGTTAAAAAAAGTTTCAATTAAAAATATTTTTCAGAGGTTCATAGATTCCGGGGCCCAGCAATTGGGGCATCCATCACACTGAGGAAATTTAAACTTAAATCCCTGAAAATATTCATTTTAGGAGGAGGTTCACGAGATTTCACAATTTAGTGAAAGGGGTTCGCGGGCTGTTAAAGTTTGGGAACCACTGTTATAGGGTGACCAGATGGGATGAAGAAAATATCGGGATACATGGAGGGAGGGGGAGTCCCGCCAACGGAGCAAAAAAAAAAAAACACAAAAAAAACGGGAGTGGGAAATATTGGGACAAATTGCGTCCCGACCAAACATCGGTCGGGATGCGGGACAAATGCCTAAATATCAGGACAGTCCTGATTTTATCGGGACATCTGGTCACCCTAGATTGTTATGAACACGTCTTTAAAGCTGAGATATTTGTCCTTAAATTCGGAATATTTTTTAGACTTCACACAAATGCCTGTAGATTGGGATAGATGTTTTTTCAATCCAAATAAATAAATAACAGTACTCACATGCCTAGGCACTTCATTTTTCTCGGTCTTACCATCCCCCTTTATTTTCCATTAAAAAATAAACCAGAGGAAATGAAATGCCAAAACAAAACAAACCCACTCCACCTTATTTGGAATGCTACATTAAGATTATATATATAAAAAGACAGAACAATCAGGAAATGCAAAAATTGAAGTATTGTTCTTTCCTGGGGTGGCTCTAATAATTATTTGTATATAGTAGCACCAAATGACATTGGAGCCCCATTGTGCGAGGTACTGTACATGCTCATAGGGAGAGATGCTCCTTGCCCCAAAAGCTTGTGATCTAAATATAGACAAAGAGTGGGTGAATGGAAATATCATCCCCATATGACACACGGGGAACCGAGACATAGCGAGATTGTAATGTGTTCCGGGTCAGAGAGGAAGACTGTTGAAGAACTGCCAATTGAATCCAGATCTCCAGAGTCCCTGTCCAGTGCCGTAACCCTGAGACCATTGTTCCTGACTAGGCATTGTGGGGTTCCATGTTTGTCTCTCAATGAATTCTATATCAATTTTGCTGTTAAATGCCAGAGCTGTAAATTCAGCCTGGGACCTGGAAGCCCTGCTTGTTTCTATTGGTTTGTACATCTCCACAAGTAATAGAGATACTGGGAACCAAATGAAGCCCAAATTTACACCTGTTCAAATCCCATTTTCCTCAGATTATACCCTCAGCTGTGCATATGCAGCTGCACTGAATGCTGAGGTGTAACTGCACAGTTTGAAGACGATGGTGTTGTACAGGTGACTCTGCAATTGGGAGCTAGTTAACAATTCTGTTTTTGTGCAGTTCACTTCCCAGACTTGTGCTGGTTTGGTGTATTAAAGAAGTGGTATCTTTTTCACTGCAGATCTGACTGAGTACACACACACTGTGACCTGAAGAAGAGCTCTGTGTAGCTTGAAAGCTTGTCTCTCCCACCAACAGAAGTTGGTCCAATAGAAAATATTACCTCACCCATCTTGTCTCTCTAATATTCTGGGACTGACACAGCTACAGCAGCACTACACACACACACACTCTGAGCAGATCTGCTGTGTAAAAAAGTGCCATTTTTACAATTACATTTCAGAATAGATGACATTTGAAGGATCACAGTATAACATTCTCACCTATCCTGTACATGTGTAATAGTGTAGTAATGCTCAGTTACTGAGTCAGCTAATAAAGGAACCCTGGATATATTACAGTGGGCCTGTGTTTTAAACAGGAGAGTCCTGAGGACCCCACGCATTTTTGACACAATTATGTGATTCACACGTAATCGTGCAAGAAATGTCATGCAAAAATGATGGGCTGTTCCTTTTAAATTTACTCTGTCAAAAGTCAAGCAGTGAAAACCTCATTTGCAATAACCTATCTAATCTTTATTAAAAATTGTTGAATGTAGTAGTTGTACTGCAAGGTATGGCAAACTTTCTCCTTCTCTAAGCTATATACAAATCATGGAAATAGTTCTAGAAGCAGCTTTCTTCTTGAGCCAAATACCTTCAGCGTTTTTCCCCTCTTGGCAGGATATAAGGCTAAAAAATCTGCAGTTGGATGTCAGTTCAGTCCTGGGGACTTTGAATGGGTTTAAAAGAAGTGTTTGTGTGGCGATCCTTATGAAAATCTCAACAAGAATTTGGCAGAAATACCAGTGTAGGAAGATGGCAGATTCCTGTGCAGTGAGATGTTTACTGGTTCACTGTTTTATCTTTGGCAGCTGCTGTGGCACTTGGTATCTTCAGCTGTTTTTGAAGGTTTTACAAAGAATAATTACTCACTTAATAAAACAAATCCACTTCACCCAGCAGGCAGGGCATTGATTCACATAGTGTGCTGGCAACATCCTGCCTTTAGTAGAGCACTGTTCACTAACACAGGGTCATGTTTGCTGAGATGTTAGAATTTCCCTGTCTTCCACGGTTTGATCCATTCTATCCTGATAAGTGGGGACCAGTTTATATCATACCCATGGAGGTGTGATGGTCTCCAAGGTCTCTGCAAAAAATAAAGACAGAGAGTTGAGTGAAATTTATTGCTTTCTGCAGGATTGCTAACTATTAGTTACTACTACAAAGGGGAGGGTATTCAGGCAATCTTTTCACAGGAATGTATCTTAAGATATACTGATGGTGCTGAAGCCAGATAGTTTTATCTGTTTTGTAGAAGCTTCTGACTCCTCACATTTCATTTTAAGCAATATTTTCATGCAACGTTTCCAAGACAAGTCAGTGACAAAGACACTGTGCAGTGAATGGGCGCTAGATTCTGATCTCACTGCAGGAAAAAAACCACTTAAAATAAATAGGTTTACACTGTTCTGAGTTTGGAATCTGATCCAAAGGCTCTACTGATGGCTTCCCTAGTTAGCTGAAGATTTGTGAGCCTGTGTCTCCCAGTATTAATGATAGAATACTTAGAGGTACATTTTCAGCTTGGCTTTAACCCAGCCCCCATTTGTGCATGAGCAAAATTCTGCTTCCAGTACCAGGGCCTGCAGTTTCCAAGTGCAAACACCTGCATGTGTTCTGTAAACGTTTGAATGCATACTCACCCTTTAAATAAACTAGCACCTGAGTACACAAGTCAGAGTTTGTACCCACAAACCCCATTATTTTGAGATTGTGAACTCACACATATGCAAGTGCACAGGTGCTGTTGTGGGGTCACAGATGTTTGCATTGCTAAGTGCAGGAGCAGTGATGTGTGAATGCAATTTTACACAAAGGGTGGCTGGCCTTTGAAAATCAAGACGTTAGGTCTCTTCTAGAGCAGAGTGCTTTGAAAAAGAATTCCGTAAGTGACTTGTTTGTGCTTAAGGAATAAATTAAGAGCAGTTGCAAGCTATTTCTGAATTAAAGCACATTTTTTTAAAGAGACTTCCTATGCAGTTTTTACCTTCCAGGCTACATAACATTTGCTCTAGTCAACTCATGAAATTTTTTTAGCATGACACTCTAACCTACTTGACCATTAACCTGGCTGACTACCAGAAAAATCTTCAAACTGTTGACTCATGTTGCTTCTATATGTAACTTAAGCCATCTTTTACCACAGTGATGATAATTCCTAATGTGAGTCGCACTTACCTTTCAGGGCAGGCAACAGCATATTTTGAACTGAGTCAGCCAGTGTTAGTGGAAGAAGTAGGCTGAGCTATAGACATCTGTATTTTAGGGCAGAATCTAATGTAAATTTTTTCATGGGGGCTGGGAGGGGGAGAGAGCCAACTGCTTTGAACTTGTGGTCCTCTTCTCCTAACAAGATACATATTCCTCCACATACACAGCCATGGGCCATCTTTTAGTTTCTCTACTTATAAAAATAGAATTGCAGTTATTCAGCTTAAATCAAAGAATAATTGAACTGCAGAGTCACAAATAACCCATTGAAACCTGCCTATCTCTCATCGCTTATAGACAAAACACAATGAAGGAGGTTTAGCGAGAGAGATTTTTCACATCAGATTTGAAATCCACTTGAGTTTGACAGGAGGCAGTGTAGCCTAGTGGATAGGGCAATGGACTGGGAGACAGGAAACCTAGAGTCAGTTACCCTCTCTGCCGCTGCTTTGCTGGGTGACCTTGGGCAAGTCACGTCCCTCCCTGTGCCTCTGTTTCTCTGTCTGTGAAATGGGGACAGTGATACTGACATCCTCGGTAAAGCACTTTGAGATCTATGGATGAAGTGGTGTATGTTATTCATTATTGACCTCATGAGTAATTGGGCTACAAAATATTGTTCCATTTTATTTGTTTATATTTTAATATTTTATGTTAAAAAAAGAATAAATGTGGAAAGAAAAGGGGAGGAGCATTATCAAAATAGAATATTTTGTCATCAAGTACCTATAAGTTTTTTCCCTTTACAACCAGGTCTAAAAGAGATCTTAAAATGGTGAAGGCTCTGTTTGTCTTGTCCAACAAGGAAGAAAGAATCATAGAATATCAGGGTTGGAAGGGACCTCAGGAGGTCATCTAGTCCAACCCCCTGCTCAAAGCAGGACCAATCCCCAACTAAATCATCCCAGCCAGGGCTTTGTCAAGCCTGACCTTAAAAACCTCTGAGGAAGGAGATTCCACCATCTCCCTAGGTAACCCATTCCAGTGCTTCACCACTCTCCTAGTGAAAAAGTTTTTCCTAATATCCAACCTAAACCTCCCCCACTGCAACTTGAGACCATTACTCCTTTTTCTGTCATCTGCTACCACTGAGAACAGTCTAGATCCATCCTCTTTGGAACCCCCTTTCAGGTAGTTGAAAGCAGCTATCAAATCCCCCCTCATTCTTCTCTTCTGCAGACTAAACAATCCCAGTTCTCTCAGCCTCTCTGCATAAGTCATGTGCTCCAGCCCCCCTAATCATTTTTGTTGCCCTCCGCTGGACTCTTTCCAATTTTTCCACATCCTTCTTGTAATGTGGGGCCCAAAACTGGACACAGTACTCCAGATGAGGCCTCACCAATGTCGAACAGAGGGAAATTATCATGTCCCTCAATCTGCTGGCAATGCCCCTACTTATACATCCCAAAATGCCGTTAGCCTTCTTGGCAACAAGGGCACACTGTTGACTCATATCCAGCTTCTCATCCACTGTAACCCCTAGGTCCTTTTGTGCAGAACTGCTGCCTAGCCATTTGGTCCCTAGTCTGTAGCAGTGCATGGGATTGATTCTTCTGTCCTAAGTGCAGGACTCTGCACTTGTCATTGTTGAACCTCATCAGATTTCTTTTGTCCCAATCCTCTAATTTGTCTAGGTCCCTCTGTATCCTGTCCCTACCCTCCAGCGTATCTACCACTCCTCCCAGTTTAGTGTCATCTGCAAACTTGCTGAGGGTGCAGTCCACGCCATCCTCCAGATCATTAATGAAGATATTGAACAAAACTGGCCCCAGGACCGACCCTTGGGGCACTCCACTTGATACCGGCTGCCAACTAGACATGGAACCATTGATCACTACCCGTTGAGCCCGACGATCTAGCCAGCTTTCTATCCACCTTATAGACCATTCATCCAGCCCATACTTCTTTAACTTGCCAGCAAGAATACTGTGGGAGACCATATCAAAAGCTTTGCTAAAGTCAAGGAATAACAGATCCACTGCTTTCCCCTCATCCACAGAGCCAATTATCTCGTCATAGAAGGCAATTAGGTTAGTCAGACATGACTTGCCCTTGGCGAATCCATGCTGACTGTTCCTGATCACTTTCCTCTCCTCTAAGTGCTTCAGAATTGATTCCTTGAGGACCCGCTCCATGATTTTTCCAGGGACTGAGGTGAGGCTGACTGGCCTGTAGTTCCCCAGATCCTCCTCCCCTTTTTTAAAGATGGGCACTACATTAGCCTTTTTCCAGTCATCCGGGACCTCCCCCGATCGCTATGAGTTTTCAAAGATTTGGGCCTTCTTCATTCAGGCCCCAATTCAGAAAGGTACTTAAGCACGTGCCTAATGTTTTAAACGCACGAGTAGTCCTATTGGGCCTGTTCATGTGCTTAATATTAGGCACATGGTTAAGTGCTTTGCTGGATCAGAGCCGCAGACCTAAGTACGCTTTCAAATAAATATGGTCAACAAAGTGTTAACCACCAAGTCTCTTGTACTAGTGTCTCCGTAATATGCATGTGTGCAGCAAACACATCATTTTCAACTGAAAACCTGCCAAAATGTACATTTCC
The DNA here is from genome assembly GCF_002925995.2 of Terrapene triunguis. Lineage (NCBI taxonomy): Eukaryota > Metazoa > Chordata > Testudines > Emydidae > Terrapene > Terrapene triunguis. The sequence continues at coordinate 6,288,140 of NW_020664613.1, read as the reverse complement.
CTCATCCCTTTTGATTCTGTTTGTGATTTGCCTTATTTTTCCCATTCCACTCCAAGCTCTAGAAACTGGGCTAGCCAAACTGAATGCTGAGGTGTTTATGTTGTCACTTGGGTTTGTATTCACTGAAATTTATGAAGCCAGTTCAACTTAAAGAAGTCAAGCTCAGCCTATGTGAAGATTAGACAATACCACAAATGTTTACTTTAAAAAGCATGTTGGTGTATTGTATTGAATAATAACTCTGGTATTTTGGATTAACCCAGATTAAATTATAGGTGGTTATTAGGGAGTTTATTGTGCTTATAAATTGTACCTAGTCTCCCTGTAATTTGTTATAATTAATTCAAGAGTTCAAGGACAGTAAGTAATGATCAGGTTGTGGCATGCCTTTCTCTCTTGCAGAGCATGCTATTACTGATCTTTATTATTTAAGGTTTAACTTCATATTTAAGGGGTTATTTTAACTTAGAGTATCCAAAAAGTATAATACACTATTAACAAACAGAAAAGATTCTAGGTTGGAGGTTAGACTTGTTGTGGCTGGGGTTTCCTCCTTTCTAAATATTGTAGAAATTGATGGATAGTGAAAGACCAGTCTGCTGGGTAAGCTTTTCAAGAGAGAAGTATGTGTTATGAAAGGCTCGTATCATGCCTACAGGCCTTAACAAGGCCTAGGCACATGTAGCAGCTTGTGGTTTGCAGGAAGAACAAAACACTTGCAGAGCATTTTTCATCTGAGCTTGTGTTTTAGATGTATCTTTTTCTTTCTCTCTCTCTCTCTCTCTCTCTTTTTTTTTTTTTTTTTCCTTTCTTTCCCCAAAAGAATTTAGTGCTGGTGAAAAGTGCTGAACTGACAGGCCTAGAGACAAAAGGAGTCCTCTGTTAATGAACAGAAAAGGTACACATGAGCAGCAGTGGCCTACACTGCCCTGCCCATGTACTTCAACCCTCACCAGGAGGGAGAACTTGTAGGGCTGAGTTAAGTCTCCAAGCATATTCAGTACTTGGGCCTCTCTGATGATTCATAGATTCTGAGGCCAGAAGGGACCATTGTGATCATCTAGTCCAGGCCTGCACAACTCGTAAAGCGGCGAGGGCCATATTATTCCAAAGAAAACAGCTGAGGGCAGAAACCCCCCGGCCCCGCCGAAACACCCCCCTCACCATATTACTGCACACAGCAGTCAATCAATGCATTTTTGTATAACTTTTATATGACTTTGTATTGAACTTTGGTAATATGTTATAGCGGGCCCCTAAGGTAGTATAATTAAGGTAAACGAAAAATGTCTTTTTGCCCTGTTGAATGAATGAGGTGTGAATGAGGAAGGCGTGGAAGGCAAGCATCTCCAGACAGCTGCAACCCTTGGAGAGGGGATGGGAGCCAGACCAAGGACAATCAAACTTGTCAAGTGGGCTGACTAGAAAAGAGCAGACATACTGACGGCCTAGCAAGCACCTTCCTTTGGGAACACTCTCTTTGCAGCATTGGGACAACCCCCAGCTCAGAGAAAAGCAGCAAAATGGACCAATTTTTATGAGAGACAAGATCAGTAGAACAGGTCAGCCACCGACTCGCCGCTCGCCTCCTCACCTTCCCCCCCCCCCCCCCCCCCAAGCCCCCCTTCCCCCCCCCCCCCCCCTGCTCCCCCCCTCAGCCCCCCCCCCCACCACTGCCGCAGGCTCACCTGCCACCCCGCCACTGCCTGCCCGCTCACCTCAGCCCCCCACCCCTCCCGGCCCGCCTACTCACCCCCTGCCGCCTGCTCGCTGCCTCAGGCCGCCGCCAGCTCACCTGCCTGCCCGCCACTGGCCTCTTACCTTCTGCCGCTGCCCCCGCCCCCTGCCGCTGGCTCACCCTCACTCCCCAGCCTGCCACTGGCCTCTTCACCATCCCGCCGGCCAGCCCAGCCGTTGGCTTGCCCCACCCCGTCGCTTGCCTACTCACCCCCCGCAGGCCACACAGTGAGTTCATGTGGGCCACATGCGGCCCGCGGGCCGTATGTTGTGCAGGCCTGATCTAGTCTGACATCTCATATAGCACAGGCCAGAGCACTCCCCCAAAATAATTCCTAGAGCATACTTTTAGGAAAACATCCAATATTGAGTTAAAAATTTTCAGTGTTGGAGAATCCACCAAGAACCTTGGTAAGTTGTTCCAAGCGTTAATTACTCTCACTGTTAAAAAATTTATAACTGATTTCTAGTCTGAATTTGTCTAACTTCCACTTCATGTTATATCTTTCTGGGTTAGACTGAAGAGCTCATTATTAGATATTTGTTCCCATGTAGGTACTTACAGACTGTAATTACATCACCCGATAAACTTCTCTTTGTTTGAGCTCTTTGAGTCTGTCACTGTAAGGCGTGTTTTCTCATCCTTCAATCATTCTTGTGGCTCTTCTCTGACCCTTTTCCAATTTATCAACATCTTCTTCAGTTGTGGACCACAGGAACTGGACACAGTATTCCAGCAGAAGTCTCATCAGAGCCAAATACAGACTTAAAATAACCTCTCTATTCCTACTCAAGATTCCCCTATTTATGCATCCCAGAATCGCATTAGCTCTTTTGGCCAAAGCATCACACTGGGAGCTCATGTCCAGCTGATTATCAACCACGACCCTCAAATCTTTTTCAGAGTCATTGCTTCCCAGGATAGACTCCCTCATCCTGTAAGTACCTACATTCTTTATTCCCAGAAGTATACATTTACATTTGGCCATATTAAGATGCATATTATTTGCTTGCACCCAGTTTACCAAGTGATCTAGATCACCCTGATTCAGTGACCTGTCCTCTTTATTATTTACCACTCTCACAATTTTTGTGTCATCTTCAAACTTTATCAGTGATGATTTTATGTTTTCTTCCAGGTCATTGATAAAGGTGTTAAATAGCAGAGGGCCAAGCACCAATTCCTGTGGGACTCGCTGGAAACAGACCCACTCTGACGATTCCCAGTTTAGTTTTAATTTGAGATTTAACAGTTAGCCATTTTTTAATCCATGTAATGCATGTTAATTTTATGTTCTAGTTTTTTTAAATCAAAATGTCCTGCAGTACTAAGTCAAATGCCTTACAGAAGTCTTTATATTACATCAACTCTATTACCTTATCAAACAAATTTGTAATCTCATAAAAAAAAATTAGTTTGACAGGATCTATTTTCCATAAATAGGTTTATATTAATTCTATAAATAGATTTGCATTAATTACATTATCCCCTTTTCGTTCTTGATTAATCAAGTCTTGTATCGGCTGCTCCATTATCTTGCCTGGGATCAATGTCAGGCCTATAATTACTTGTCTGTGGTAATGCAAATTACTTGCCTGGCTGGGAGAGGAAGGACTTGCTAATAGCTGTTAGCACAGAGAGCCCACCCCATCAGCCAGTGAATTCTGTTAAGCAAGAGAAATCAGGGTTTGATCCTGCAGGACAAGGAGGAAAGAGAAAACTGAATTTGGCAAAGGGAAGCCACAGGTTAACCCTAAAATGCCCAAACTCCAATGGTATTGAGCCAAAGGTTTGGCATGACAAACATGATTGTAAATGGACACTTGCAATGAATTTGTTGTTATTGCTAATGGTAATTTTTGTAACAAATGTGTTGCTATTATCACAAATTGGGTAATCTTGTTTACACTTTTTAAAAGTTATCACGTTAGCTTTTTTCCAGTCTTCTGGAACTTCCCCGGTGTGCCAAAACTTATTGAAAATCAACGTTAATGGCCCAGCAAGCTCCTCAGCCAGCTCTTTTAAAACTCTTGGATGCAAGTTATTTGGACCTGCTCATTTAAAAATGTCTAATTTTAGTAGCTTCTGTTTAATATATTCCAGAGATACTAATGAAATGGAAGGAATATATGATGAGACTGCATCATTTGTTTTTCCCCAAATATGGAACAGAAATATTTATTGAGCATCTTCCTTTTCTGCATTATTATTGATAATTCTACCATTTCCATGTAGTAATTGACCAGTACAATTGTCAAGATTCTTTTTATTCCTAATATATTTTAAAAACTTATTCTTATTGTCTTTAACTCTGTTGGCCATAGGTTTCTCCTTGTGTCTCTTGTCTTCCCTTATCAATTTTCTACAATTCCTAATTTTTGATTTATACTCATTACTGTCAATTTCCCCTTTCTTCCATTTGTTGTTTGTTTGTTTATTTATTACAGCTACCTTCACTTCCCCTCTTAAACCAGTTTGGTTTTTTTAACCAGCATAGCTTTCTTCCTTAATTGTGGCTTTGGGGCATCTAGTGACGTATACTTAAATGATTTCCAATTATCATTCACATTTTTCTGATTCAATTCTGTCTCCCAATTGATTTGGCTCATAATCATTTTCAGCTCTGTGAAACTGTCCCTATTAAAGCATCAAGTATATAGATGACTGTTCTGGAATTTATTCCGCTTGCACATTATAAAATGTGATCAAGTCAAGATCAATTCTACTTAAGCTACCATTAACCTTTAGTTCTGTGATCAGTTCTTCTTAAGACAAGGTCTAATATAGAATTCCCCTGTGTTGGCTGCAGCACTTTTCGAGTTAGGAAATTGTCCTCTATAACGTTTAAAAATTCCAATTACGTTTAAGTACTGGCAGCATGAGACCTCCAGCATATGACACTCAAATTGAAGTTCCCCATGATTACACAGTTAGGGTTGCCAACCCTCTCGGTTTCACCAGGAGTCTCCTGGAATCGGGCTTTATCTCCTGGAGGCTACTGAAGCCAAACTGGGAGATTTTTAGGCCGCTAAAAGTCCGGCGGCACGCAGGGCTAAGGCAGGCTCCTGCCTGCCCTGGCTCCGCGCCACTCCCGGAAGTGGCCGGCACATCCCTGCGGCCCCCGGGGGGAAGGGGGGAGGGGCAGGAGTGGGGGCAGAGCGTCTCCGCAAGCTGCCTCCGCCCTGACCCCCAGCTCCGCAGCTCCCATTGGTTGGGAACTGCGGCCAATGGGAGCTGTGAAGGTGGTGCCTGCAGGCAGGGGCTGCGTGCGGAGCCCCCTGTCCCCCCAGGGGCTTCAGGGACATGCCGGCCACTTCAGGGAGCCTGCCTTAGCCCGGCTGCGCTGTTGACCAAGAGCCGCCTGAGGTAAGTGCCGCCTGGCTGGAGTCTGCATCCCGAACACCCCTCCTGGCCCCCCCCCCCAGCCCTGAGCCTCCTTCCGGAATCAGCGCCCCAAACCCCTTCCTGCACTCTATTCTCCTGCCCCATCCCTGAGCCAGCACCCCAAACCCTCTCCCACACCCAAACCCCTTCCCCAGCCCTGAGCCCCCTCCCGAACCCAAACTCCCTTCCCAGGCCTGCATCCTGCACCCCCTCCTGCACTCCAACCCGCTGTCCCAGCTGGAGCCCCCTCCTGCACCCAAACTCCCTCCCAGAGCTGGCACCCCACACCTCTCCTGCACCCCTGCCCCAGGCTCAGCCCAGAGCCCCCTCCCACACTCCAAACCCCTTGGCCCTAGCCCAGAGGCCACACCCCGGCCCCAGCCTGGTGAAAGAGAGTGGGGGAGAGCAAGTGATGGAGGGAGGGAGAATAGAGGGGACGGGGTCTTGGGGAAGGGGCAGGGCAAGGGTGTTTAGGTTTGTGTGATTAGACAGTTGGCCACCCTACACACAGTTCTCCCCCCTCCCCCTGCACTTTATAGATAAGTGCATAAGCAGGCAGTTATCTTGTTCCTTAGTGTAATTTGGTGGTCTGTAGCAGACGCCAACTGGTACCTCATTTTGTGCTTTATCTGTTAAGACATTGCTTCATGATCATTCAAGATCATTTTCTTCTGAGTTATCGGTGACTTGGAAACAGGTAATGCCATTTTTTTGTAGAGCACTACTCCCCATCCCCCTTTTGCCCACTCAGTCCTTCCTAATAGCTTATAATCATTGATTTTAACATTACAGTTGTGCAGATCATCCCACCAGGTTTCAGTAATGCCAGCTAGACTCAATTTATGCTCATAAATGAGCAATTCCAATTCCTCTTGTTTGTTACCCACACTCTTAGTGTTGGTGTATAGGCAATTCAGGAATTTCTTCTCTTCATAGTTTCTTGATTAAACTTGTTCTCAGCATCTCAATTTTGTGCTGAGTGCTCCTATATTCTTTCTTTTTGCCCTCCCTTTTGTATTAGTTTAGCCCCGTGGTTCTTGCAACAAATTTTTTGGTGGCCTCAAAGTACAGCCACCAACTCTTGCTGGTGGCTGCTCTGACAATTTTTCCTAAAATACTTAATTAGCTTTAGGAAAGACAAATAAATATGCACATATGCATGTCCAAATCATTGTAATTAATTTATGTAGGGGTTTTTTGAAGACTCAATAATAAAAATAATATACAGTTGACTATTCTTTACTGGACCTAAACAGAATAGAAACACAAATAAGGTGCTTTGTACATTCTTGTCTTTTGTTGTTCTTGATTCTTTTACTTTTTTGGTTGCCTTTTTTATTTTAGACTTGCTGGCTAGTAAGTCTGCTGCTGTGAAAAGTGATACTTGTATGTTAATATCACTTTTCACAGCCGCCCAACTAGCTACTAAGTCTACTGTGAAAAGTGATATTACAAGCATACAAATACCACTTTTCACAGCAGACTTACTCAGCCCCAGCATGCCAGGGAACAAATTAAGCCCTGGATGGGGAAGTGAATAGGGAGACAGAAGGGCCAGGGGTGATGGGGGGAATGGATAGGAGGCTGGGGGAGGCAGCGGGGACCAGGGGTGATGAGGGGGTGAGCACAGGGCCAGAGCCCACTGCCGCACAGCCAGGGGCCAGAGCCTGAAGCCCTGCGCCCAGGGGATGGGGCCAGGGGATGGAGCCTGGGGATGGAGATGGAGCCCGAAGCCTTGTGGCTGGAGACTGCTGCCTGCCATGCCAGGGCTGAGCCCGAACCCTCTGCCCCAGGAAGGTGGGGAACTCACTGGCTGCCTGCTCTTCCAGTGTTTGTGTTTCCAGAGGGGAGCAAGACCCAACCCCTGCTGGTGGCCCTGGGGGAGGGGCCACTGCTTCTCCCCCCCCCCCCCCCCCCCCCCCCCCCCCCCCAAATCACCACCCAGGAGGTTGTGGCAGCATGAAAAGCCCCTAGTGGCCGCACGTGGCCATGGTGGCTGCATTTGAGATACACTGGTTTAGCCCCCTCAAGCCAGCCTGTCCTCACAGAGATTGGTCCCCTTTCTACTGAGGTGGAGGCTATCCAAACTATACAGACCCCTCTCCGCACAGAAGGTGAACCAATGTTCAATACAACCAAAGCCCTACACCACTCACCTAGCCACAATTCACTTCCAAACACACCTGGCAAAGATGCTGAATGTGATAATGATTGGCACCTGACCACTAGGAATTTCACTAGCAATTCAATTCACATTGATCACCAAACGGCAACAGCTTCTGATCCCCAGTGAGTTTGGCTGGATTTGATTTGAACTAGCAGTTTACACAAGAAAAATTTCAAATCCTGTTATTAATCCCTTGAGCCATCCAGTTCCAAATCCGAATGTCTATACTTTTTTTCTTTCTTGAATGCCTGACTCTATTCTCACTCACACCAATTTGATTCCATTGATTTCCCTAGATTTACTTCTGATTTACAGCAGTAAGAGAGTAGAATTGGGCCCATGATGCCTGAAATGCATATTTTTGTTTGTAATCTGGTGGTGCTTATGTATAGCGTGGAACAAAATAGATCTGAAATTTTGATGGGCAGTCTTTTTTAAAATGCATAAATAAGAACAACTTTTAAGCAGTAAATTGAGCAAATGGGGCTTGCAAGTAACATGAGCAATGCAGCACTATTTTTTAAATAAGGATATACCTTTAATTAGTTGTGCTAGGTTTTCACATTCTGCTGCCTTTAGATAAGTGATTATATTGTAGCTGGGCTTTAATTTGAAAAATATTAAGCATCTTTTTTGGGAGCTTGAATCAGTTTGGTCTGGTAACTTGCCTTTGCATATGCTTCTTATTGCTACTGGCAATATGAGTAGGTCAGCTAACAGTATGTATTATCTGAACATATGCTCACAAAACGCCCGCTGAAATGAATGGAATGTGACTCTCTGTGAAATTGACATTTTTGTTAATCAAAGTCATTCATCTTCTGCTATCCCACACACAAACCTCCTTGTCCTTTTCAGTAGGCCACTTTCCTATAACTGTGGATATTTTTTGGTTGCTTGGAGGTTCCCCTCCTCAAAGTCCAGTTGGCAGATTTACTGCATGAGAGATTTTCTAGCCTGCAGGAGAGAGTTGGCCTAGTGGATCCTCTGAGCTTTAAGGTATGGAGATGCACCTAGAATCCCAAGGAAATTCCCCAACTGACCGTGAAAAAACCTTTCTGAGAAGAGTTACAATAGCAGGTTTGCAAACAGTTGCCTCTAAAGAGTTTTGTTTGTTTAAGTAGGCAGAGGAAGGTGATAGGAGTTGTGTATTTGAACTATCCTCTCTTTTGGTCGTGTGAACAGATGTCATGGGCATAATGCTGGCCCAGCAAGGACCTTTTGTATCAGTAGGTAGGGCCAAAAACTCCCAGAAGATGTTTTCTTTTTCTTTTTTATTTCACAAAATGAAATGTTACGTTGTTGTTTTTTTCACCCAGCTCTAGAAGGCAATTCTGATTCTGGTTTTGCCAGGGTTTGTTGATCAGTCGCCTGCAGTTAACCTGGAATTTCTTGATGAGGCTGTTCAAGCTCCAGGATTTTCTGACCCAGGAACCTTTTATTTATGACTGCACTTAAAAGTTGGCATGGTCAGCTTGAGTTTCTAAAGGGAGGAGTTTGATGGGTACAGTACAGGCTCTTCATTTTCCTTCAGTTTTTCCTGGCTAGCCTGCTGAGGATCCCTCCTCACCCCCACCCCGTTGCAGGGTGTGGTGGACTTTCACTAAATGACAGTCTTCCAAAATATTACTCTTTAGTAGTGAAATGCAGCTACTGTATTTGATATTCTACCACAAGTCCTAGATAAATGGCTGTCATTAGTATCCAGAAACTTCAGGCTTCCATTGGTAGATTGGTTGGTGCAATTCCAGTGGAGCAAGTTAGAGTTATTCTGGTATTTGTTATCAGAATCTAAATTATTCCAGTGACAGAGATGAAGACTTGCCATACTCTCGCCTACCATAAAATCATCATTATATACATTTTTATTTTTAAAGTGCCTTTAGATTAAACTGTACTGATTGAATTACAGCTTCTAAAATCTGTTTCAGCACATCCAGGACCAGAAATCATAACCCGATATATTTATGTCAATATATACTAAAGGTTGTATCTGGATGCCTGAAAGGACTGAGCATTTCCCTTTTTTCTATTATTATTTCAAAACCTATCTAGGTCTGCAATGAGGAAAAGTTATTGCCCTCTCTTGGATGCTGTTGGCCTACCACAAACTCATTTCACATGGGTATCCCCTCAGACTGGAGGAGATTTGTCTACATTACAGAGATTCACCATTTCAGTCAGTGCTAATTAGCACCTTCCTTTGCACTCTCAGCACGTAGGCCAATGATTGAATCAACATGGAAGATGAAAATATAAGAGACAAATGAATTTAAAAGGAAAGAAAGGAAATACTTTTTAAAAAACCCACCACACTCAATCTGTGGAACTCACCGCCACAAGATATAATTGATTTCAAGAGCGTAGTAGAATTAAAAAGATTTAAATTGTATGGACAACAAGACTATCCATATTGGAGATGCTAATATTTAAAAAACAATTCTACCAAGGGATGTAAGCGTGCTGTTAAGAAGAAACTTCCCCTATAGGCAGGCTATTCCATGATTGCCCACTGCAGGGTTTCTTGTTTCTTTCTCAAACAGAATCCTGGACTAACTGGACCAGTGTTTTGATCCAGCGTGCCACTTATGTTACTAATTTGATAGGTCTGTATTATGATCTAATCACTTTTTAAAAAATACTGAAATAGTAAAAGAGCGGAAGGATTGAATGTTAAAATCCTGTACAGTGCCTCTGATGGCCAAACTACCTCCCCTCCATTTTCTTAATGATTTTTATTGCTTCTATGTAACATTACAGCCATTCTCTTCTTTCCTCCATTAAAAAATCCAAAACAAAACTATGTAGTTTAGCAGTTACCCAACAGATCGGCTTGGCTCCAAAGAGGTACCTAATGAGTTATGAAAAACTGCTAGTCAATCCAGTAATTACATCATTAGGGACAATTCTAAAGGCGTTGTACCTCTTGAGTAACTAATGCACATTTTGTAAGCTACTACCAAGAACTTGTGGTTGTTTTTCAAATACATCCAATGTAATCAAATTTAAAAAAAATCTTTCTTTTTAAAACATTCTTTAATATATTTATTTATACTTGACAAAAATTCCCAGCAAAATCTGCATTTATTTTTTAAAAACTAGAAATAACGCTTGCCAGCCCTCCAAAACTGATTTGTCTGGCAAAAAAGCCCACATCTTTGATGCACAGTGGAGGCAAGTAAAATAGAAATATTCAAAGTACAATACTGTTCACAGTATCCCCTTCAGTACATAATATATTTTATTGTTCTCTAGGTGACTTAGCCAAAGAAATGAGATTCTCTGTTGCAGACAAATGCTGCAGGAGTGTAAGGAAAGCCGCCTGATTGCCACTGATCATGTTGTTTTCTTTTCTTCACAGGGGGATTGTTAAAAAGAAAAGAAATAATGAAGAATGTTTTAATCTAACTTGGTGAATGTATATGTTACGGGGATGCCCTCCCTATCCTTACGTCAAATATTTGTGCACACTTGGGGAGAATCCCTTTCACAGTATAAAAGATCTGCTGTAGCATCTCCTGAGGACTGGAAGCCAGAAAGAGGAGGCAGGGGTCCTGATTGATTTGTACAGCTTCCTCTGTCCAATGCCCATTCTTCTCAATGCTTGTGTAACCCACACACCTCCTGGGTGTGGCGTTCTGTCCCATCTAGTGGCATCAAGACCACTTAGAGAGAGAGAGAGAGAGAGAGAGAGATTAATGAGTCTGTTCTACAGCCTTAGCTAACAGCCAGTTGGCTTTTAGCTCATGCTGTAGAGCAGGGGTAGGCAACCTATGGCACGCGTGCCTAAGGCAGCACGCAAGCTGATTTTCAGTGGCACTCACGCTGCCCGGGTCCTGGCCACCGGTCCAGGGGGCTCTGCATTTTAATTTAATTTTAAATGAAGCTTCTTAAACATTTTAAAAACCTTATTTACTTTACATACAACAATAATTTAGCTATATATTATAGACTTATAGAAAGAGACCTTCTAAAAACGTTAAAATGTATTACTGGCATGCGAAACCTTAAATTAGAGTGAATAAATGAAGACTCGGCACACCACTTCTGAAAGGTTGCCGACCCCTGCTGTAGAGGCTCATGCACTAAGCTTCAGAGATGTCCCCGGTTTGGTCCTGCCTGCTGACGACTGGGGTCTGTCAGCATTACCCTTGTCTTGCTGCAATGCCAGTTTGTAAGCACCACAAGTCTTGAAATATTCATTTGGTTTAAATTGAAACATAAGGGCCTGTATTTTTGGCACTGGTGTTCCTGGATTCTGGCTGTAGTGTAGCTGACAGCCATTTATGGGTATGTCTACATAGCCCGCGGAAGCGAACCTCTGAACCCAGGTCAATGGACTTGGGCGGGTGCTAGCGCTCTAAAGATAGTGATGTAGACAGTGAATTGAAGTTGCAGCTTGGGTTGGAGCTTGGGCACTCTGAAGCTTAGGGAGCATCAGTCCTGCTAACCAAATCTGTCCACCGGAGCAGTTCTCTATATGTGCAGCAGTTACATTGTCCTCTGCCGAAGAAGCAGAGATCAATAGAGAGCTTTGAATGCAATGTTTTCCTTACAAAGTTCTATCTGGGAGTTTGTAGCAAAAAGGGGAAGGACCCAACACTGATATGGCTCTGCTGGACTGATTCACATACCTGCTATCTTTGAACGCCCCCATAAACTTCTCAGGATGATCTCTCCTCCAATATTCACCATGCCTGTCCCTGCTTAGCTTTTGAGATTTAAGAAGTTCACCACCCAAAATAACAAAAGTCTAATACAAATGGGGAACCTGATTATTTCCTTGTTATAATAGGGGCATCGGTTATGCATCAGACAGAGTGTGGTGGTCGAAGCATCCCAGTAGGTGAAGTCATGTTGCGAATACTAAACCAAAAATATTGTAAACAAACGTGACAATGAAACCAGTATGAAAGATAGTGCTGATATAGGCTGTGCTAAATTTGCAATGCAAAATTATACGGTCAGTTGGAGTTTCTCGAGATGAACGCAGCTGTAGCTAAGACAAACTCTCTATCATGGAATGAAGTTTTAAGCCTGCACCCTTTTTCCACGTTTTTAAGCTCATTTGGTTTTTCTCTTTTGTGGTATTGACTGATTGATATTGGCAGGTGCTATATTTTAACAAAGTTCAGATACTTTCTGATATCTAATATCTGCTTGCAGTTTTGTTACTTTTTAAAGAACAGGGCTCACTTATTGAAGCAATAGAAACAAATATACTCGTAATGGTTTCTGTGTTTACTGAATGGAGTTGTGGGAAATTATATCCTTGTAATTATGGTTTTGTTCAGACTTGTTGTCCACTCCCATTCCCCTTGGAATTAACTACAAGCTGGCAAACAGCGGTAGCCTTTATTAAACTTTAAAAACTATGCTCAAAAAATGTTAACCCAAAATGAGCAAAGAAGATTGAACCTCAGTTCTCAATTCCTGTTTTTGTTCTCTCCCCTTTCCCCATAACTCTGAACCAAGGCTTCATAACTATGAACTTCTTGGTTTCTGCCATCTTGTGTAACAGTTTGTATCAGTGTGCAACCATGTTTTTGTCTATTATATTTGCTTGTTTCTGCAACATATAAAACATTGAAAGTTTATAAAATACATATTTTTATCTACTTTTCTGAGACAGTTTGTCTGAAGTGAATATTTGTTTAGGCAATTTAAAAAAATGTTTTATTCATCTAGGATTCTAAGTAAATATTTAATTTCAGTTAAAACAAAAAACACATAATCTTGGCTAGTGATATAATAATGTTTAATTAATATAATTTCATATGAAGGAGCCCTAAGGATTTCACAGCTTGTGGGCCATAGCCTGACTCACCTGCTGAACGGGCACAGAGCCAGACAGTGGCCTTGCAGCATGGATGAGCTGAGTACCTACGGAGCAGTAGTGGAGTCTCTCCTCTATTCCACCCCTTCCTAGAAAGTGGAGCCCACTACTTTTTCCTCCCAACACATACGATCTAGTGTGATGTCAGGGAATTGGTGATTTCCCAGGGACCCTGCATGTTGGAGTATGACCATCCCCTATCCTGGAATAGAACCAGAGTTGGCACCCAGTAACAGTCCCAACATTTGTCCAAAGAGCTCCCATGATTCCCACGGCAAAGGCAATGTCAGGGGCCCCTTATTATCTCTCAATCCCAACAGGCTTCTCCCAACCCTAGCAGCCTCTAGGTTTTACTCTGTTCCTGTCAGGGCTACATTTTTCTACTGTACCCTTAGGGATTGTACATCCATATTATTCTCCTGCAAGCAAATGTTTTCCACCCAAAAAGGAAATGCTGTGTTTATAACTTTTCTCTAATTTCAGATAGCCTTTTTTTTTCATGGTAGCTTTTATGATACCCACCCCCAACAATCAACCCCCTTTAAAAACAAAAACAACCACCAAAAAACCCATCACCAACCAAAGCTAAAACTGGAATTTTCGGCTTAAACTCAGCAGTTCACATTCCTTTAAAGTAGATCAAAGAGCGGGCATGCCACACGTGTTTTTTAAAATTAACAAAGTGACTTTGGAATTGTACCCATCCAGAGCCTGTTAATTTCCTTTTTTTAAGAAAAGAATGATTGACTGAAAATTGTCCAAGCAGACATTTCGTTTTGTAAATATAAATAAATAATTTGCCCCAGGTTGAGCCCTTGCATGCCAAAGTCTCAGCCCGCAGCATACGTTTATGACCAAGTTATAAATTCTGAAAATAAGGATTTATAAAGAAAATGGTGACCACCTAGTAGAAATAACGTAAGCAGCTATGACTTAACTCTTTGTGCAAGAGTACTATACAGTGACGGTACTTAAAAACTTGACAGATGCTTTAGATAGCCAAGGGCATGATCTAATGCACACCTTCTATTGACTTCAATGGGCTTTGGAGCAGGGCCTAAATAAGGATTCTTCTTAGCATATGCCCAACATGCCTCAAGTGGCACGTGATCAGGATTCATCACCAAATTTGGTTGCTGGTTGGGTCATTAGCTTGCCCAGCCTGGGCTGGGTATTGACGGGGGGAGCGTGACATGAACGCTGGTCCATGCCCCCAAGCTAAGAATTGCAGTTAGCTAACTTCCATATCTGTAGCATGTCATACAGCAAATATGGGGAAGTACAAGAGAATACTCTAATAAATACTGAATTAACAGTATGTATTTTAGATAAGGTTGGTAGGTTTTATATTTCTACTGCTTTTATTTATTTATTTATTTATTTGGATTTCTTTCTTTTTACCATAGGTAGGGTGACCAGATGTCCCATTTTTAAAGGGACAGTCCCATTTTTTGGGACTTTCTTATATAGGGGCCTATTACCCCCCACCCCATCTCATTTTTTCACAGTTGCTATCTGGTCACCCTAACCATAGGTGTGTGTATATCGGAAACATTAGCAAATATTACAAAAGAAATAAATAACCAATCTCCATACCCAGCAGCCAGTCAGGTTTAATATATGCTATCCATTTAATACAATTCAGCACCGCGCAACACTGTGCCTTATACAGGTGCTGTAAAAAACATTCAGGTCAAGATTTTAAAAAGTGACTTGTGCTTGTGGCTGTCCCCATTTTTGGGTGTTCAATGTGAGATAATATAAAGGAACTTGGTTATCAGAAAGGTGGGTGCTAAGAACTTTCCTAAAATCAAGCCTTTTAAAGGTGTTGCAAGTTGAACACATAGAACAGAGGTCCCCAAACTGTGGGGTGCGTTCCCCGGGGGGGGGCGGAGGAATGTTCAGGGGGACGTGGCGGGGCCTGGGCCAGCCCCCACAGGGGGCAGGAAGGGTGCACCACCCAGCCCCACTCCGCTCCCAGCTCTGCTCTGGCCCAGCCTCAGCCCCCAACCATGGCCTGGCCACGACCCTGGCCCCAGCCCCGGCCACTGGCTGCGGCTCCATTCCCGGCTCCAGCCCCACCCCTAGTTGTGGTTCCAGCCTCAGCCCTCCTACCCCGTCCAAGACTCCCCTCCCCCCTGGAGCCGCAACCCTGTTCCTGGCTCTGGCTCTGTGGGTCAGGGGGCACAGACGGGCAAGGAGGGGCGTGACATTGAAAAGTTTGGGGACCATTGATCTAGAATTTTGAGGCACCCAAAATCACTAGTTCTTCTTCGAGTGATTGTTCATGTCCATTCCAAGCAGGTGTGTGCGCGCCGCGTGCACGCCAGCCAGAAGATTTTACTATAGCAGCGTCCGTAGGGTCGGCTCCGGCGCCCCCTGGAGTGTCGCCCTCATGGTGCTGTATATAGGGGCCAGCCGACCCCCCACCCTCTCAGTTCCTTCTTACCACCGGTGACGGCTAGCTGGAACTTCGCTTGCTCTTCAGCAATCGTGGCAGTGTTCCGTTGTTGTTGTAAATAGTTAGTTTAGTGTTAGTTAGTTAGATATTAGTTGGGGGGGGAGTTCCCCAACTTTTTGTCGCCCTGCTGGGGCATGCCTGGGTCCCCAGGGTTCAAACTCTGCCGGGACTGCGGGAAATTTATGTCGAAGAGTGACCCGCACTCTTCGTGCTTAAGGTGCCTCGGAGAGACCCACCAAAGGGATAGGTGCAGTATCTGCAGGGCTTTTCGCCCCAGGACTCTCAAGGATAGAGAGCAGAGACTTAAAGTCCTCCTAATGGAGGCGGCACTGCGGCCGCAATCAGATCCCAGGCCTTCTGAGCCGGCACCCAGCACTTCATCCTCGGTGCGCAGTGCCCCGGCACCGGAGATAAGTCGTGAGGCCAAGGCCCCGAAACCCCGGCACCGGAGAGAGTCGGCGCATAAGAAACCATCCTCTATAAGACGCCGCTCTCCATTGCCAGTGCCGGTTAAAAAGAACAGGCCGCTGAGGGAACAATCTCCCCACCGGGACTCTAAAGCGCCGGCACTGCCCACGAGTGTTACAGGACAACTCGCGCCGCAAACCCATCCGGCCATCCCGTTGACTCCCGCCCCGGAGAGGGTACGGTCGAGTCCGGAAAGGCCTAGATCCCCGGACATGATGGAGGCGGTGCGCCTCCCATCTATGCCGGAGGCGTTCGAGGCCGCATCAGACCTCTTGAGCCTCCCGGTGCCGGCATCGCCGCACCGGTGCAGAGACCCTCCGGCTACCACTTGGCCCCATTACCACTCTAGGGGCAAACCGGCGATGCTCTCGCTGCGCTCTCCACGCCGCGGCACCGGTGCAAGCACCCCCTCCGGCGACAGTGGGTACTGCGCCTCCTATGTCCTCCTACTCAGAGACTTCTGACTCGGAGGTGGACTCGTACCGCTCTAACAGATCGAGGAGCAGGTGATCGTCCTCGCGTACGAGTACCCAACTGTACCCACCGCAGTGGCAGCAGCAGCAGTGGCAACCGCCCCCCCAGTGGCCGTTCTGGATGCCGTGGGCCTACCATCAGTCAGTGGGTCAGGCGTACGGACCCCGCTCACGAGCCGCATCTGTCTCTTCAACATCGGCAGCCCCGCCGCTAATGCCACCACCACCGGCACCGCCGTCTGACAGGAGTGTGCCACAAAGGGACATGGCACCCCCTGGTCAAACAACGGCACCGACGGGGACCTTGCTCCCAACGGCGCAGGCACCATCCAGCACACCTCGTCGCTCGGTGGCGACCCCGGTACCGGCCGCGGTGCCGCATCTTGAGCCCGCACGGGCCGCGCAGTCTGAGTACCGGGTGCCGCAGGCCCTCGTAGAGGGAGAGGTGGTAGATGAAGGCCCTCTACAGGGGACATCTTCCTCTTCATCTCCGGACGAGGCAGTAGCAGGAACTTCAGCGGCACTGGCCCTAGAGGACAATAGGATCCTCCAACAGCTCCTTACTCGAGCGGCCCAAAGCCTCTCGATACAGACCGAGGAGATCGAGGTGGACACAGATCCCGTGATTGATATCCTGACCCCGTCAGGCCCATCTAGGGTAGCCCTACCGCTCATAAAAACCATTGCGGACACAACCCGCACCTTGTGGCAAACTCCAGCCTCATTGGCCCCTACGACCAAAAAGACTGAGAGGCGATATTTTGTTCCAACCAAGGGGTATGAACATCTTTATACACCGCCCCCCCCAGACTCCCTAGTGGTAGATGCGGCCAACCAGAGGGCACGCCAGGGTTTTCAGGGGGCTACACCTAAAAATAGAGAGGCTAAAAAGTTGGACCTCTTCGGGCGCAAGGTATATTCAACAGGGGGCCTGCAGTTGCTCGTTGCCAATCAGCAAGCCATAGTGAGCCGGTATGGACACAACACGTGTTCGGCTTTGTCCAGGTTCACGGACCTCCTCCCACAGGACTCACGAACCGAGTTTTCGGCCCTTGTTGAAGAGGGGAGATTAATTACCCGGGCTTCCCTCCAGGTGGCCTTGGACGCAGCCGATTCAGCCTCGCGCACGTTGGCCACTGGTCTGGTCATGAGGCGCGGGGCCTGGCTTCAAGTTTCCGGCCTCCCTCACGAGGTCCAACAGACGATCCAGGACCTGCCCTTTGAAGGGCCCACGTTCTTCTCGGAAAAGACTGATAAAAGGCTCTATAGCCTAAAGGATTCACGAACCACCCTCCGTTCTTTAGGCCTACACACCCCTGTTACTCAGCGTAGGCAATTCAGGCCGCCGCAGGCCCCTCGACCGTACCAGCCTCAAAATCGAGGGGATGCCTTGCATAGAAGGCCGAGAACGGGCAGGAGGAGGCAACAACAGCAGCCCTTCGGACAGTCATCTGCCCAACCAAGGCCTACACAGGGGCCTAGACCACCATTTTGATGGCTTGGTCGAGGACGAACTCCCAGTCAGAACCCCGGATCCGTCCAACCTTACCTTTTCATCACGTCTGTCCCCCTTCTATCGTGCATGGGTCCGGATCACATCGGACGCTTGGGTGCTTCGCACGGTAGAGGAGGGATATTCTATCCAGTTCTCCTCCCTTCTGCCCCACCAGCCCCCCTCTCCATCCCTCTTCAGGGACCCCTCTCACAAGCAACTTCTACTTCAAGAAGTTCAGTCCCTCCTTGCATCAGGGGCAGTGGAGGAGGTTCCTCTGGAGCTACGGGGCAAGGGCTTCTATTCCCGATATTTCCTAGTTCCGAAAGCGGAAGGGGGCCTCAGACCTATTCTGGACTTGCGGCGTCTCAACAAGTTTGTGAAGAAGCTCAAGTTCCGCATGGTCTCCCTGTCCTCCATCATGCCTTCCATGGATCCAGGAGACTGGATGCCGCCCTCGACTTAAAGGACGCATACTTTCATATCGTGATAATCCCTCAGCACAGGCGTTACCTCAGGTTTCTCGTGAGCAACGCTCATCTTCAGTTTACGGTTCTGCCCTTTGGTCTGTCAGCAGCCCCAAGGGTCTTCATGAAGTGCATGGCAGTCGTGGCAGCCTTCCTGCGCAGGCAGGGGATCCAGGTATTTCCCTACCTGGACGATTGGCTCATCAAGGGCAGGACCAAGGTACTGGTGGAGGCTCAGGTGGTCTTCATCAGGCAGACCTTCCGCTCACTCGGCCTCTTACTCAACGAGGCCAAGTCCACACTATCTCCAACTCAAAAAATCGAATTCATAGGAGCAGTTCTGGACTCGACACAGGCCAGAGCATATCTCCCAGAGGCCAGATTCCGAACTATATCCAACATCATTCTCGGCCTCCAAAGTTACCCTACCACCACAGTAAGAAGCTGCCTCAAATTACTAGGGCACATGGCAGCATGTACCTACGTGGTGAGACACGCCAGACTCAGACTGCGCCCACTCCAGTCTTGGTTGGCAGGGGTTTATTGGCCAGTCAGGGACTCCCTAGAATCAGTGGTGACGTTACCTCGGCCGGTGTTGGACTCCCTTCAATGGTGGCTCGACCCGCGGATGGTCTGTGCGGGAGTTCCTTTCCTCGACCCCGAGCCCTCCCTATCCCTGGGAACGGACACATCGGATCAGGGATGGAGTGCACATCTGGGCCACCTCAGAACCCAAGGTCTTTGGTCGCGGGAGGATCTTTCACTGCACATCAGTGTCAGGGAATTACGAGCGGTACGCCTCGCATGCATAGCATTCAAGTCCCAGCTGGCAGGCAGGTGCGTTTCTGTCCTCACAGACAATACTCCAACGATGTTTTATATCAACAAACAGAGTGGTACTCGCTCCTCTCCCCTTTGCCAGGAGGCCCTCGCATTATTGGACTTTTGCGTACAGAACGTAATTCACCTGACAGCATCCTACCTCCCGGGCACGCACAACGGACTCGCGGACGCCCTCAGCCGCTCGTTCCAGGGTCACGAGTGGTCTATCCGCTCGGATATAGTTCTCTCAATTTTCCGACTCTGGGGTCATCCCCAGGTGGACTTGTTTGCCTCCAGTGAGAACAGGAAGTGTCGCCAATTCTGCTCCCTCATGGGACGCAGTCCGGGGTCCCTAACAGACGCTTTTCTCCTCCCTTGGGCAGACGGGCTTTTTTACGCCTTTCCCCCGATTCCCATGATTCACAGAGTAATCCTCAAGACCCGCAGGGATCACGCTCGGCTCATCCTGATAGCGCCTGCGTGGCCGCGCCAGCACTGGTACACGTCTCGCCTGCACATGTCTACGAGGGTGCTACTCACGTTGCCCCTACTACCGGACTTGATCACGCAGGATCGCGGTCGCCTCCTTCACCCGAACCTGGAGTCGCTCCACCTTGCAGCTTGGATGCTCCATGGCTAAACCCCGCGGAGTTGCAATGCTCTCATCAGGTCAGACAGGTCCTGTTGGGCAGCAGGAAGCCCTCGACAAGGACCACGTACTTGGCCAAGTGGAAGCGCTTCTCCCTCTGGGCCACACAACGGGGTCAGGCCTCCTTGCTCGCCCCTGTCCCTCTCATATTGGATTATTTGCTACATCTGAGACATCTGGGACTAACTCTCTCGTCGGTTCGAGTACACCTTGCTGCAATCTCGGCGTTCCACCCTGGAGAGGGGGGGACCTCAGTGTTTGCGAACCCACTCGGACGGTTCCTTAAGGGCCTTGACAGATTGTTCCCGCATATTCGTGAACCTGTCCCTGCTTGGGACCTCAATTTGGTCCTGTCCGCCCTTACAGGGCCCCCCTTTGAACCGCTGGCTTTGTGCTCGCTGTTATATCTTTCATATAAGGTAGCGTTTTTGGTGGCTATCACATCAGCCTGCAGAGTGTCAGAACTCAGAGCTTTAACATCTGAACCTCCATACACTGTCTTCCACAAGGACAAGGTCCAACTCAGGCCGCACCCAGCGTTCCTGCCTAAGGTGGTTTCCCAGTTTCACATGGGTCAAGACATTTTTCTCCCGGTATTTTATCCAAAACCACACTCCTCTGCGAAGGAGCGTAGACTGCACTCCCTGGACGTTCGCAGGGCTCTTGCATTCTATATCGAAAGGACAAGATCCTTCAGGAAGTCAACCGAACTTTTCGTCGCCGTGGCCGATAGGATCAAAGGGCTCCCGGTCACATCACAGCGAATCTCGTCTTGGATCAGAACCTGCATCCGGGAGTGCTACAGTCAGGCCAATATACCAGCCCCGCCTATCATGGCCCACTCCACGAGAGCGCAGGCCTCTTCAGCTACGTTCCTGGCCCAGGTCCCAATGCAGGAAATTTGTAGAGCGGCCACCTGGTCCTCAATCCACACCTTTACGTCGCACTACGCCATCACGCACCAGGCCAGGGAGGATGCTGCATTTGGCCGTGCAGTCCTCCAGTCTGCAGTGACCTCCGACCCCACCGCCTAGACTTGGGCTTGTGAGTCACCTGCTTGGAATGGACATGAACAATCACTCGAAGAAGAAAAAACAGTTACTCACTTTCTCGTAACTGTTGTTCTTCGAGATGTGTTGTTCATGTCCATTCCAATACCCACCCTCCTACCCCTCTGTCGGAGTATCGGCAAGAAGGAACTGAGAGGGTGGGGGGTCGGCTGGCCCCTATATACAGCGCCATGAGGGCGCCACTCCAGGGGGCACCGGAGCCGACCCTACGGACGCTGCTATAGTAAAATCTTCCGGCTGGCGTGCACGCGGCGCGCACACACCTGCTTGGAATGGACATGAACAACACATCTCGAAGAACAACAGTTATGAGAAGGTGAGTAACCGTTTTTTACTTTTCAAAATCTTGTCATGACTTCTGATGCAGTAACTGTGGTATCGTCATATATTTTCTGCTGTTCATGTATTCTGCAGTGTGGCTTATCTATAGTTTTTGCAGGAACTGTGGTTGAAATCCTGGCCCCACTGACGTCAGTGGCAAAACTCCCATGGACTTCAAGTCATTTAGTGTGCAGATGTGAAATTATAAGCATAGTGTCCCCCTACCTCCATTTAAGGTGATGGCAAAGGCAAGTCTGGTAGTCTTTCTGCCTGGCTCTGGTGCCATTTCTTTGCAATTTCAGATTATCTATGTTTTGCACAGTATGCTGAATTCCAGGCCACAGAATCCCAGAGTTGTGAAATTTGAGATTGGAGGCAGAAAGGCCAAGCAGAGAGGCTGTGTGCTATTCTCATTGGTTTCATGCTTTCCTTTCTCACAATCAAATTGTTCAGAGCACATTGAAATTAATGTGAGTCTTTCAATTTTCTTGCATGCCAAATCAAAACTTATAAAATGAAACTGGTTGTGAGTTACTAGAGCACAAGAAAATGCGTGAAAATATTTTAGCTTTTATTTTATTTATTTTTTTAAATCTAGTAACCCAAAATTATCTGCAAAGGTTTTTTTCACCCACTTTGCCCAAAATTCAACTTTGGGCTTTAAGTAAACTGGAAAAAATTCAGCTCCAAGGGGAATTTCTCTAATTTGAAGGAAATGAAAATGGGCTTTACACTGAAAATGCCTTCTTGATCAAATTATAGTATTGCTACTATTGCTGTAATCCTGAGAACGCAGGTCTCACCAGAACTTTGGTGCTGTCTAGTGGCAAGATCCTGAATCTCATTTGTGCTGATTTAGGAGTTCACTCTAGAAGAATATGAAAGGTTTTATTAGATTAAAATGGAATTCTGATTTCTCTCTTTTGTACAGTTGGGAACAATGGTCCGGATAGGGATCACATTGGTGATTTTAAAGTGCTATAATTAAGATTGTATGTGTGGCATCTGCAACATACACAGTACAATTTAAGTACACAACCTTTGCGTAAAAATGTTCTGTCTTCAGCAATTGTTCTGTAGAAAATATCCAAGTATATAAACTTTGGGTCTCGTTTTGTTGTTTCACTTATTGACAGGTATCAGTATTACCTACAAGTGAAAAAAGATGTTCTTGATGGTCGATTGCGTTCTTCGTTGGATCAGGGGATCCGGCTGGCTGGCTTAGCTGTGCAAGGTAAAGTTAAATTACCTGCTAGTTCTCTTCCAACATTGCCCTCTACAAGTGTTCATTTGACACTAATTAGGCCCACCCCAATTCATGTTAAGGATCATTAGTCTTTCCATTGATTTCAATAGGAGTAGGATTGGGTTTTTGATGAATTACTTGTACTGTCAGGTGTAGAATCATGGACTGGATCATAGATACCATATAAGCATTGTTCAGCTCCAACATTGGATTTTCTGGATTAACAACAAACAAATCTAGATTCTTCTTCTAATAATAGTGGACTACTTTGTAAAATGATGGGAGCTCACTGTTTGTTTTTCAAATTTTATTTTCAGTGTAATTCTATTTTCAACCTGAGCTTAATTTTGCCTTTAATTAAAAATTCACTTTGCTGTAGCGGGCACTTCCTATCAGTAGTACTATAGAGTACATAATAGTGGTTATTACAGCTGTTTATTATTGTGATTTTACTCTTAGCCTAGTAAGGAGAGAGATTAAAAAGTATACTTATAATATAGAAAAATAAACGTGTATTAGGTTATAATATCTCTCAGGCTGTCTAGTTCTAATAGACTTTAATAGGCAGAATTTCAAAACTTGATGCAACAGATGTGCCTGCTGAAAAGAATCCAAATGTAAATGTTCAAATCAGGTAATTGTACATACAAATAGTAGCTAATATTATTAAAATAATAGCACAGTTACTGGCTTCTCAAAAATTAAAGATTTTTGTGGTATAACGGGTCCCTAGGCGTTTTTGAAACCTATTTGAACATGTGACCATCCTGTCTCTTCTTATTTGTAGAGCATTCTGTTGCTGAAATGAAATTTTCTAGAGCTTAATTTGTGACCTTCTGGAACTTGAATTTCTGCATGGTCTAGTAGTTAGGACAAGGACCTAGCAGTAGAGAACTTGTGTGCTACCTGTGACAGCCACTGACTTGCTCAAAGGCCTTTGCAAGTCTCTTGTGGACTGATTTTCAGATCTGCTGAGCATCTTCCATCCCTACTGACATCAGTGAGAGCTGTGGATGCTCACCACCTTGAAAGCCAAGTCATTAACTTACTCTTTGCCTCAGTTTAGGAATACTAATATTCACCTGCTTATAGCACTTAGAGCGCCCTTCAGTAAATTAATCTGATCTTTGCCAGCGCTGGTAGAAATACCTTTGTAATGTCCTATAGGGTGTTCAAAAACAAAAGGAAAAAACAAATCCTAATGTGTTCTGCTGACCATTGCCCTGAAATCTTTTAGTATAATTGAATCTTTAGTATAATTGAAAAGAGATGTCCACCTTGAACTTTGCAGTACCGTTTAATGAGGTTTTCCTAAAGTACAAGTCCAAGAATTGGTGATGGACAGACACCAAATCGGATTACACTATCTCAATTTGGGATCTTTCCAGTGGCTTTGTGCAGGCCTCACTTACCATATAATTGTCCATTCTCCTGTCTCTGTAAGTGGTTTGAGTAATAATCACTTCTTTTGTTGTGAATTTTCTGCATAATCTGTTATCATGATAGATAGCTGCATCTGACACTTACTCCAATTTTTGTTGCTTACTCATGACATTGTGTTGCTGTCTTTTATCTTTTGCACATGATCCTGTAAAGAGACTTGGAATATACTCAATTATTTTGAATTGCGTACTTTGTGTTTTATGTCCATTTTGATTCCCTGTTTATTTTAAAACATAACTCTGAGGTGAAACAAAACGAAACGGCATTTTTGGCATCCTATGCTACGTGAAATTGTCTAGAAGCTTAGCAAGAATGTTTGGCTACTGTGATTTATGGTGGGGATTTCCAACTTCTAAAATACTAGTATATTGTTGATGGCGTTTGTTCTGGTTCAGTTAAATAAAATAACTTTCCAGCAAGTTCATTCTTTAGTTATAAGCTGTTGTGTATT
This sequence comes from Terrapene triunguis, assembly GCF_002925995.2. NCBI lineage: Eukaryota > Metazoa > Chordata > Testudines > Emydidae > Terrapene > Terrapene triunguis. The sequence continues at coordinate 6,263,652 of NW_020664613.1, read as the reverse complement.
TAACAAATAGATACATCTAGATGTGGCTTTTTTGGGGTGGGGGTGGTTTTTGTTTGGGGTTTTTTTGTGTGCATGTTTCAGAAGAAGCATTTTAATTTTTAGGAAGCACTTTCAAAACTGCAGTATTTTAAGAACATTTAAACCATAATAATCCTTTGGGTGTTGCATGTGGGTGACTAAGAGCAGTGCTGTGAGTGCCAAGATTGTATCCACTCCTTAATGGATAGAGAGAGAGAGGGGGCAAATGAGAGGGAATTGCCAGATGAGGGAATAAAGTATTAAACTAGCGCCCCTGGCAGGAACTTTTGGCTAGCCTGGTATATATCAGTCTGGGACGAGAAGGAAAATCCAAGTTTACTTAAACCTCTGCTGTTCATTGACGTTAATTTTCAAGGGATGTCAGCCTCCTGGGATGTTAATCCAGCACCTTTCACATAGGTCTTTTGTGGTGTTTTAGCAAAGGCTGAGTGAAATGTTCAGGGCCACTCTGTACTGTGTGTTAGGGGAGGATGGGAGCTAATGAGAAGCAAAATGCCTACCAGAGGCCACCCTATCTCTTTTTGGGGTGGCAGCAGCCAATGAAGCGTTAGTACGGAGTACTAATCCCTGCGCTCCAGGGAGTGGGGTAGTGCAAAAAAGGAGAGGCTCCTTGTGTAATTGTGCCCAGGTCAATCTTTAACTGGTCTTTAGTGACACCATTATCTCAGGCATGGACATAATTTTTTAAACTGGTGTTCAAGGCCTCAATCCTACAAACACTCGGTTTCTGTGGGAGAACTCACACACTTAAAGTTAAGCATGTGAGTCAAAGGTTCACAGGATTGAGGCTTTAGTATCCATGGAAAGTGCTATGTAATATGAGTAAATGTGGTGTTGTTTTTTCCAGCGGATTTTGGTGACTATAATCAGTTTGAATCTCATGATTTCCTCCGAGAATATGTTCTGTTTCCTATGGTGAGTTACTTTTTTCCCCTCTTTATTTCATGGTCTCCTATGAGTAATTCCTCCATCCTTCAGAGATGGTGTTGTTGATAGCTCAATGAAAAGTGTTAGTGCTAAATTTTTAAATGACTAAAGTAAGCTTTGCCTCCAAAGAGATTGTGTTTCATATGGTTTTAGCTAAACAACTACATGAAGCATGGATTTAACCCTTCATGAGCTCTATTCATGCTTATTTCTCCCCTAGGAACAGATTTCAGTAGAAGAAATATATTTACTTGAACAAAGTATAAAGTTATACAGCATTTAACATATTCCTGATGGGAGTCTGTGGGCGGTATTGCAATAAAAACAGTAAATAATAATGGGATGTGAGGACTGGCTCATATAACAAATGCAATCTTATAGAGCAAATCATACAGTCCTTACTAAAGAAAAATTCCCATCAAAATGGATCAGCCTTTTGCCTGAATAATAGGTGAATCAGGACTTCAGGGTTTGGCCCACAGTGAGTGTGCAGTAAAAGTTATTCAAATCTAAATCTGAAACTATCAAATCTTTCAGATATTTAATGAACTATTTTATGTTTATTGATAAATTCTGAAGAGGAATGTAAAATTGCTGCCATAAGAGAGAATGAGGTAAAAGATACCAGCTACTTTGATACCATAGCAATGAGCAATTGATGGGAGAATGGATAACTTTAAGAAGTTGTTGAGGCTAAGCTAGGCTTTAGCTAAGACCAGCAACCTCACAACCACAGAACTTCAGCTCAACCTTCATAAAATTTTGATGATCAGGCTCTGATCTTGACATTCTTTCTGAGTTGAAATTAAATTTGTAGGGATTGTAAAGCTATAGGCGTTTTCATCAGACAGCATGAGTGGTTGAGAAATGGCAATTGAATGTCATTCATGTGTGCTGGGAATTCAGACGTATCTGAGAGAAAACTGCAAGTGGAAGGGGAAAATAACGAGCCTACGTAAGTGTAAGAAGCCATATGTTGCATATGTCGTGGCAGATGGTATTTAACTTCCACTGAGAAACGCATGTAGAGTGACTAGCAGAGTTCTTGTTTTCATGAGGCCTTTTTTTCCCATTTACTACTAGCTATCTTGGTGTTACTCCATGAGGGGGATTGTTTATCATATTGGGGGTAACAGCTTGGGGCAAGATTATGGCTGCACTGTGGACAGAGAGATTTGCAGTGAATCTACCACTGTGTGCCAACATTTCAAAGGACTGCGCTCCTGAGCTTTTCAGTACACTGCAATTAGTTTTCTGTCAGTAGAAAAAATAAAGATGGGTCTCAAAGTTTGGATATGGAGCTAAACTTCTCCCTAGTTTGAGGGAGTTTGAATCCAGTGTTCTGGATTGGGCCTATCAGTTGATACCTTCTTTTTCCATTCCTGCCCTCTGTTGTTGTTTAGACTATGTTGTCTGACTTCTGCTTTGTACCTGTCATCACGCTGTCTCTTACCTCCCTCTTATGCTGCTACTACTACTATTATTCTATTACTTATTAGTTGTATTACCGTAGTGCCTAGGAGCCTCTTCATGGGCCAGGGCCCCATTGTTCTAAGTACCGCACGAGCACAGACATCCTCCAAAGCTGAAGAGGTGTATTGTTTCTGCCACTTCCAGCCAAAGCAGCTAGCCCTTGAGGCATGTTGTCCTCCAGCATTGAGTCACCGATTCTACTTCGTCCTTTCCCCTGGGCAGGGTTAGGTAACATAATGGTAAAAATCCCTACACTAGGGCTGTAACCACTGCTAACTGTTGTAGACTGCCTCAGTGCTAGAGCAGCGGTCAGGAGATTTATGCAGCCCTTGGGAGTAGATAAGGTCTCGAAGTGGAACACTGATTTGCTGAAAAATACATTATTTCAGTGTGCTGGTGAATGGGGGAGGGGCAGCTGCATTTGGACTGTGTTTGATCTTGTGAGGCTACATTATGTGTCAAATGGCATTTCTTCAGTGAAAAGAACAAAGTTATGTACACAGAACACCCCACAGGTGTGTGGCTATGTACAGGCACGTACCATGCCATTTTTCATTAGCATGCTACCACTTTCACATTTTTCTGTGGCAGAAACAAATATTGCAAGGAGGCCTCCTTTGAGCAAGAAACAGGCAGTTTAGCCACATACAATACACACAGCCTTAAGGCGTATTTTTTTTATATGAATATAATCATTTTGAGGTTTTGCTAGGTAACTTTTTCATTTTCCTTTTTTTTGCTTTCATTTTATGACCAGACTTCCTTTATTATCTTGCCCCAGTTGATTTCAGAATTATTCCTACCATACACACACTATCACATTTACAAAATGTACAACAATTTCCTCATCAACTGTGTGTTGAAAACACAAGGCAACCTTTACTATGCACTTAAAGGAACAGCAAAGCTTTTGATCCTCCTTTTTTGAAACAGTTACTAAAAGAAAAGTGTTAGGTCTTTCTGTTCTGTATTTGGGAAGATATTTCTAGCCCCCTTTTTGTTTTGAATTAACAATCTTCTTAAAATTTCTAATCCCCCCAAGTTTTCCCTGAAGCTCTGGTATCTTGCCCTCAGAAATTTTTTGGTAATAACAAACGAATCCAGATTTCCATTGCAATCAGTATTAGGTATCATCACTGTCCTGCAAGCTTAAAGACACGTGGCAACCTTAAAACATACACCATCACAATGTATCTGTTCTGTGTTTTGCTTTGTTTCTTTCCTGATTAGTATCCCTCAATAAACAGAGTGTTCTTGTTTGTATTCTTACAGGACTGGACTCAAGATGAAGCAGTCCTGGAAGATCTGACTCAAAAGGTAGCTCAGGAACATAAAACTCACAGGTGAGTCCCAAAATGTTAAGATACACTCTGTTCTGTTTTCACTTGCAATAGGAAACTGATACATATGGCTATTCTTCTGCTACTTTAAGTTGGGTTTTTATTTAGTTTGTACAGAAGTTAATCAGCTTCTCACAAAATTTTACAAATATAAAATAGCCCTGGTTGCCAACCTGTTTTAGACGTTGGAGTAGAAAGTGCCTCTCTGTCACATTGGTTGCTCCTCTCTAGATTTGGACTGTGCTTTCTACCTCCTACTAATGACAATATAGAGAATGAACTAAAATGTCTATCCCATCTTGATAATACAAGTAATGATCTGTTTTAATTATATTGTACATTTTCTTCAGAATCTCAGTAGTATCTAAAGTGAGTCAATCTAGATTATGCTGAATCTGCCATTTTTTGGCTAGAACCTTTAATATGACTTGTTGTACTGAACAATTTCTTGCTGTCTTATGTTGTTTTAATTGTAGTGGCATACCAGCAGCAGAAGCTGAACTTATGTACATTAGTGAAGTGGAACGCCTTGAAGGGTTTGGACAGGAAAGCTTCCCTGTGAAGGTATGGGACTCTAGTTACTATTATTTACATAGCCTTCTTACAACCCCCATCCAAAAAAAAAAAAAAAAAAGACAATTGAGGGGTATATGGTGATGTGTGTATAACTCATGTTATTGTAAACAATATGTGTATATCCAAATGAAGAATTACCAGATTGGAATGGTAGTGTATTAGATCCATTTTGCACAGGGATAAATGACTACATCAGGTGCATGGCAATGGAGAATCAGGACCCTGATTTTATCCTGGCACTGCCGTTGATTTGCTGAGTTACTGTTGGCAAAAGTCACTTAACCATCTATCTCAATTTCCCCATTTGTGAAATGAGTAGAACAACACTTGTTCACTTCACAGGAGAGTTGTGAGACTTTATTAGCTAAGGTAGGATGTTTAGATGGTGGTTTGTGTAACTGTACTAGGTTCTGTCAGCTGAACAGAAGCAAGGTAATGTTAGGCTAACAACTGGTTGTTGTTTTTTTCAGGGTTTTTATGCTGTATTGTTGTCCTTTTTATTCTGTATTCACTTGAATATTTAATCAGTTTTCCTTGTCTTAATGCCCCATGCTGCCATCTGCAACCTGGTTAAGTTTGAACAGCACATGTCACTATGATCCACTGGGTGGCTGAAACATTGAACACTTTTAGCCCGTTCTGCAATTGCAAACTCTCCTTCTGTGGTTATTTGTTATAAATACTGGACTGCTCAACAATTCTCCTTGTCCCCAACCCCAGGCACTTCCTAGTAAAAGTGTTTTTCTGCCTCTCCTTCTACTGAGATAAAAAATAAGAGAACCCTGAAGTTAGCCTGAAGGGACAAAAAAACCAAACAGATTGGCTGATTGTACTTTGGATCTTGTGATGGTCTCCATTGAAGTTAATGGCTTTTTCACTGGAAGGCAGAAATTATGTGGTCTTCTGATGTCAAATCTTTATGCATCTAAAAGAAATAAAAGGTTTGTTCTGGGATTAATTCCCATTAAAACTCTATACTGTGGCAACTTGTTTCCTTAACAGAATTTCTCATTCTGCCTGATCGTTGTTGGTGGTTGTTGGGTGAAGCACCAGTTGTGTGCTCACGCAGTGCAAGATGCAGAAAACCCCCCACCACCCAGGAGAGCTGGCAGGATAGATGTATGGACAAACACAATGTATTGAGAGACCCTCTTTTGGAGATGGGCATTCGAGAGCTGATTCCTTTTTTCCTTCCTTTCTTCCTTCATTCTCCCCCCCCCCTTTAAAAACAATGTAAAAAAATCTTCACCATTTCTTTGCTTATTACAGCTCTTCCCATGATTAAGCAGAGAACGTCCAAACCACAGCAGATTTGGAGTATAATTTGAAGAATTCTGGTATATGCAGCGTTGGGAATCAGTGCATGTACAGGGCTTGAAAAATGTACCAGACATCTACTTACTGGGGGATTAACCCTTGCTAGCTAGAAATAAATACAAAATGCACGCATGGGGCACACTACCAACGAATCTTTGGGACAAAATCTAGACGCCTGCTCATCCAAAGAGCCTGAGAATGAGAAGGTAGCTAGGATTTCTAACAGGGTGTTGTCTTGGACACTGCCAAGGGAATTAATCTTTTTATATCACCCTGTTGGTACTAGGCATCTGATAAATGTGAAGCTTCGCCACTCTCCAGAAGCTGGAAGGGATACAGGATTCTCTCTCTTCGCAAAACAGCAGTGTAGCGAAGCAAGACTCACCGGCGCGGCACCTCCTACTGGTCGTCCTGGGAATTAGCTCTTTTCCCACGTACGGAACGCCCTCTGCAGGCTGGTGTCTCACCTGTCACTGGCCCCATGTCCCTCCCGGACCCCAGTGCCCTTTACCTCAGGGTTCTGCCGCAGCAGTACCCCCACTCTCTGGGTCTCCCCACTCTCTGGGGAACCCCCAACTCTCTAAACCCACCTTGCCTCAGTGGGCTACTGCCAGTCATCATCTAGCTCACTGGGGCAGACTGCAGTCTGTAATGGCCATTCATCATTGGCAAGGGGTTAGGACCAGCTGCCTCTTCCTAAGCCCAGGCTGCACCTCTGCAACCCCTGTACCTGCTTTGGCCTTTAGCAAGGCCTGCAGCCTGGTGATTTGCCAGGCTGGAGCTCCCCAGCTCCTCTTGCCTTTCCCCAGCCCTGCTCTACTCCCTGTACCCTGAGTTCCCAGGCAGCCAGGTCCTTCTCTCTCCACAGCTACAGAGAGACTCCTCCAGCTTCTGGCCCACAGCCCTCTTATCAGGGCCAGCTGGGCCCTAATTGAGCAGGCCACAGCTGAGGCTGCTACTCCAATCAGCCTATCTTGGCTGTTTTAACTCCTGTTCTCCAGGAGTGGGGCAGCCACCCCACTACAAGCAGTCAATGAAGAGAGAGAGGTTAGGGAGGTCCACCTTCTATCTCTTTTCCAATATGTCCTGAATGGTGTGAGGGTGCTGGTGAACAGAAGGGAGTCTCCTCTATTCCTTCCCCTTCTATCTTTTTTGGTCCCTTTGGCCCAAATACTGTGCGTGTCTCAGCCATGCCTGCCTCAGTTGCCGCTCATAGAATTCTCCCATAGCAGCAGCAGAGTGATAGTGTCACTGTGGGCCACCCATCACTGAAACTCTTATTAATTTCATGTGCTGAAGCTTTGCAAACCAGTAAGCAGCAGCTGAAGCACTTGGACTACCTGCCTACAGACTCAGGAAGACAACATTGCATCAGTTTACATTTGGCTCACGTCTGGATTTATCTCTTGGCAATCAGAAGAGCTATAGACAAATTTCTTTTTGTAAAATCTTCAGAAATGTGATGGCGTAAGCACCAGCCCTCTCCAGGGAAAGCTTCCCACTTGGCACTAGCAAGTGAATTTTTTCAGGTTTTGTATATGGGATGTCCCTGTTTGGCTATTGCATGTCATTCTGGACCATGTTAAATAAGAAGCCAAAGTGCCTATTCTGTACAAAATAGGAAAAACAGAAATGTTACTTTGTATTTCAAAGAACTGAATTCATGTTCTCTTCAGTGAATGAAGGTAATATTACTTATTGTAAAAATAATTATTGATATTTATACAGTGATTTACATCTTAGAAGCACAGTATAAATAGCCCTGTGAGGTAGGTAAGTATTATTTCTTTTAGAGAAGGGCAAACTGAGTCACAGAGGACCAGATTTGCAAATACAGATATCCTGTTTTGCATCCACAGATAGTAGGAATCATTCTTTTGGGATGCAATTTAACATTTAAATGTATGAGTACCAGATTGTATCCACAGATCAGATACTTAGACATCTAAGCTACCTAAATTGTGTCCCTGGGTATTTGCACCTATCAAAACGGAGGCCTATTTAAGACCAGTCTGAAAATCTGTCTCCAAAAGGTCAAGTGAATGGTCCAAATCCATATAATATGAATTAAAATGCAGGAATTTCAGACTCTGTCTAGTGTTTATTCCACTAGAGCACACTAATTTCCCTTGTGTTGCTCCATACTGTAATCCTTTTAGCCACGTGGCTTATATTCATATGACATTTATTTTGAATTACTGTGTAATTGAATATGGGATGTCCCTGTTTGGCTATTGCATGTAATTGAATTACCTTGTAAATAAGAAACAATCGCTATACAGACTGGGTGTTTTTTGGTTAGTTAAACTACAGACAGACTCCTGAATGCTTGATGTGCTGTATATCTTAGGGGATGATTTTGATTTAAACATTTTATTGTAGTTCCCTGGGCGTTCTTCATGTAAAACCAGTTTCTGTATTAATTAACTAAATGTTGATGTGGTTTTTGTGCAGGACAATCATGGAAATGATATGCATCTTGGCATTTTCTTCATGGGAATCTTCATAAAAAATAGAATTGGAAGGCCAACAGTGATATACAGGTACCTTCAAGGGACTTTTGCTTTTAATGTGAATTCCTTTTACAGGAAGCTGTGCTTTTTCCCCAGTGACTCAGGCATCAAGTGTGGCTTCAGTAGGACTATTTCTGTGAGTAAAGGAGTACTGACATGAGTAAGGATTTTCAGGATTGGCCTCTTGCCCATAAAAGTGTACGCAGCAAAGGATAGTCTGTGATAGATGTCTGGGAATGGGGTTGATGCCTAGAGAGACAAGGCTATCGTGTACACTTGAATTGCTTATGAGCTTTTGATGCCTTTTCTCCTCTTGCCGTTCTAGGATCAATTTGTGCTTAAATCACTTATTTTCTTGCATCTGAAAGCAAATACGTTAGACTTCAGTGGGGACTGCTAGGTGCGCATCGCTTCCATAGGTGCTGGAACTAGAGGTGCTGGTGGTGCTGGAGCACCCCCTGGCTTGAAGTGATTGCCACTATATACAGGGTTTACAGTTTGGTTCAATGGCTGTCAGCACCCCCACTAAACAAATTGTTCCAGCACCCCAAAATCAGGTCACTTATTTCGGTGTCTCAGTAAGGATAAAGGAGCTGAATTTTAGGCTCATTTTTTCAGTTCTTGACTATTGTCTTTTCTTTGTGTGTGGCACTATGCTTATTTATGGAGCTAAATAATATTGTGACATCTATCCATGAGAAACTAGGTTGAAACTAACTCATTTTGCATAGGACACTGAGCAACCTTTAGATAAAGAGTTTCTGAGATCAGACTCTGGTAAAGCGATATCTGAATTTAAATTTGGCCCTTGTTTTTCTCATTGTGGGATTACCCAGTGTTGCTAATGCAAAATATGAGTGTCTGGGCAAAGGATTGTTTTATCAGTTCCAATAATTGTTTACATTTTGTTTCTTTGTTATTCTATAAAAATAAATCTTTATTACTCTATCAAAAAAAAAGTAGCAAAAAGCATCGAGTCAAATCCTTGTCCCTTTGAAGACCGTGGCAAAACTCCCATTGATTTCAGTGGAGCCAGGATTTCATCCCCTGCCCCCCCCCCCCCTTTTTAAATTGTTTCTGTGGTTTCATGGGTTATTTTTGTTTATTTCATTGTTATCTTAGAATGATAAACCACAATCTGTGAGATTGTTTCTGACCAGCGCTCTTGGTGTGTGAATGTTTGTACAGCACTTATAGTAAAACAGATGTTTTAATGAGTCACACTGTAGTTTTTAGCCAGTGGTTGGAGCTTTTTTCAAAGACCTTAGCATTTATTTTAAAGAGCTTAGATTATTTTTTTCCAACATCATCAAGATTCCCATCTGTTTTTGCATTTTTCATGTATCTTTCATTCTTGAATGTGTAGTTTTATGAAGAAATCAGATTTCTTTTAAATTGTGCCATTCCTAAGATTTCTTGAAAATGTAGGTTGCAAAAGTGAGACACCTCTCAGATTTTTTATTTTATTTTTATTTTTTTTAAAGGTATAGATGTTCTCAGAAAATGCTGGTATCCTTGTTTGTTTTGTTTCAGCATGCATTCCCATGCATGTAATGTCAGGATGTATCCAAGTACATTTTCCAGAAGACCCAAGTCATTTCCATTCCAAAAGTTCTCATGGGACACATGATGTACATGATTTTTATGATGGACACAAACGACGCCAACAACTAGTTGTAAAAAGATCATAATACTGATTTTAATCAACCTGACAGTCACTGGAGGAAAGAATAAGTTAACACATGGCAAAAAAATTAGGAGCATAAAACACAAAATAGTAACATGGTATCTTTTGCTTGTATAAAAACACTAATGGGTAAGGGCTTATCTACACAAACAATTAAATTGTGGAGAACTGGTGTGTGAATGTACCCTGGACTACCCTGCTGTGAACTAACTGTCTGTGTGGGCCCTGCTGACGTTCATTAAAAATTCATTAGTGCACTTTAGTCTCGTTTCAAAAAGGACTAGATCAAAGCACATTAACAAACTGTAGCGGTTTAATGTAAACACTACCTATGCTGACAGGAGGGATTTTCCTAATCCACCTCCCCGAGAGGCAGTAGCTAGGTCAATGGAAATATTCTTCTGGCAACATCTTGCTGTCTACACGGGGACTTAGGTTGGTTTAACTATGCTGCTCAAGGTATGGATTTTTCACGCCCCAACCAATGTAGTTAAAGCGACCTAATTTTCCGGTATAGACTAAACCTCAATCTAGGAAATTTGGAAACAGCTTAGGAAAAAAAATCCAACAAGAACTGTACATATTTCCCTGCCAACTAGTCACAGTCAAATAATAATTAAATTGTGACACAATGCAATTCAGTTTACAATTAAGCATTCATATATTTCCAATCGTATCTTTTATTGTAACCCTTAACATTGCTGTTTTTGAAGAAGAAATGTTTTACTCTAAAATCTGGGGTGTTTGGGGGTGGCTTTTTCTTTAATCACAGCACATGATTTTTTGCTGGCTGTGTTTTCTTCATCAAACAGCTAGCATTTCTCACGTAAAATGAGCCTGCACATTAACTCATACATTCCTAACATGTCTGTGAAATGTTTGCCTGTGTGTCTTGGCAAAGTCAGCAGCATTTCTCTTCTACAGGTGGAATGATATTGGGAATATAATACATAACAAGTCTTCAATCATCGTGGAGTTGATCAACAAAGAAGAAACCGTGCTCTTTCACACAGTAAGCAAAGTACCTAAACAGTATCAACAGAAAAACTTTACCGTATATCAGAAAGACTGAGCTTCAAGTCCCAATGTCTGAATAGAGGTGTCACCTCACTCCCCTGCATTTGGAGGGTGGCAATCACAAATTCAGTCTGTCACCTGCTCACCCTTTCCAACATTCCCATCACCTGTATTGGGGGGGGGGAGGGCGAACTCAGTTTATTTTTTACTTTTCAATGTATTTAATACCTTCTAGACAGCCTGAAATCCACCCTATTGGGAGGTCTGTCTTGACTGTCTTTTGGATGAAATGTCCATGGCCCTTTGCCACACCATGCTCTCATAGCTGCAGCACCCTGAGCAATGGTGGAGCCTGTATACATGCTCTCTGGAGCTCTAGGAGGGACTGTGCAGTGCTCTGAGAAAACTGCAACTCCACATAACCCCCAGCACAGGCCAGTGTGTAAATTACACAGCCTGGCTCTAACCGTTCTTTTTGTTTTTTTCACTGTCATTAGCAGCGAAGTGGCAGCATGTAAAGACATGCTGATGCACTTCAGTGGTCCAAGGTTTGAGGGCACTGCATATGTTCCTGGCAGCTGACTTCGTGTGTGGCATCCCTTAAAAGGCATTATTGCTGTTGAATTTTTTAGAACACTCTTTCAGTTGCTGAAATCAATTCATTGTAACAGCAGCAGAGTGAATAATCAGCTGGCTTTTCCAATTTTTCTTCTTGTGTTTTAAAGGATGATATTGAAAATGCAAAATATATTTCACGGCTGTTTGCTGCAAGGCATAAGTTTTATAAACAGAATAAAATCTGCACAGAGTGAGTATGCATACTTCAGATTTCTTTTGCAATACACTGATTGGAAGTGCTCTGATTTTCGGCTTGTCTCTCATTTTTAAAAAAAAAATTGTGCCAATTACTCTTTACCCTGTCCCCTTTTTACCAAGATATAGCAAAGGAATAATTCCTGTTCCATATGAGGCCTATGTATCCCTATGTGCCACTGAAGTCTATTTTGAGCCCTTAGTAATGCACAGGCCTTGAGCTGGCCCTCTGCACAAGGGTGGATTTCACCCTAATGAAAGAGGAATGGGTGGAGTTTCGGTTGTATAGTGTAGGGACAAAGGCCAGTTTATTAGCTGCAAATATCTCTCAGCATATATCTACCTATTGGAGTGGAGAGCTGTGATTTTAGAGTTTGACATTTTTTGAATAATGCTGGGTTATAGAGCAATGCCACGCACAGAGAGAATTCCCTGTAAAGAATCCAACACATTGATTAGTTAACTGTAAAGCTGCGAAGAAGCTCCCATTATCATCCTCACCACAGTTCTGTTTACCCAGATGGACATCCATCTGTTCTGTTGGGTGTTGTCATCTGTTGGAATATGGAAGGCCAAAATAAAGGAAGGAAAGACTAGAAGGTGTGTGGGGGAGTGTGTGCACACGTGCGCAAGCATAAAATAAATTTTCAAATGGGATAAGTTAGTGGAGGGCTCATGGAGGAATTCTAAATGTGACCACTGCCTTATCACCCAAAGAAAAAGCTTGTAGTTGATCAGATTTCAATTGCTATCTACTATTCTTGGGAGATGGACATGTTTCCGATTGATTGATTGATTGATTGAAATATGTTTGCACTTTCATAATCCAACATTGTGGATTTAATTTTGTCTTGAACAGTTTGAGGAACAAGTTCAAAGGGAAGGTTTTGATTCTCTCCTCTAGAAAAACAAAAAACAATGTGATGGGTAAAAGGCACGGAAGAATCCTATGCACTGCTACCGACTAGGGACCAAGTGGCTAGGCAGCAGTTCTGCAGAAAAGGACCTAGGGGTTACAGTGGACGAGAAGCTGAATATGAGACAACAGTGTGCCCTTGTTGCTAAGAAGGCTAACAGCATTTTGGGCTGTATAAGTAGGAGCATTGCCAGCAGATCGAGGGACGTGATCATTCCCCTCTATTCAGCATTGGTGAGGCCTCATCTGGAGTACTGTGTCCAGTTTTGGGCCCCACACTACAGGGAGGATGTGGAAAAATTGGAAAGAGTCCAGCGGAGGGCAACAAAAATGATTAGGAGGCTGGAGCACATGACTTATGAAGAGAGGCTGAGTGAACTGTGATTGTTTAGTCTGCAGAAGAGAAGAATGAGGGGGGATTTGATAGCTGCTTTCAACTACCTGAAAGGGGGTTCCAAAGAGGATGGATCTAGACTGTTCTCAGTGGTACCTGACGACAGAACAAGGAGGAATGGTCTCAAGTTGCAGTGGGGGAGGAAATATTAGGAAATACTTTTTCACTAGGAGACACTTACCTAGGGAGGTGGTGGAATCTCCTTCCTTAGAGGTTTTTAAGGTCAGGCATGATGAAGCCCTGGCTGGGATGATTTATTTGGGGATTGGTCCTGCTCTGAGCAGGGGGTTGGACTAGATGACCTCCTGAAGTCCCTTCCAACCCTGATATTCTATGATTCTATGAAAAAAACTTTGAGCAGATCCTGAAGAGGAGCATATTTCTACTTTGAAACTATATACCAGGGTCAACACAGAAGATTCTTCTATTACAGTAAAAGCTGCTTAAATTCAGACTTCATAAGCAGTGGCGTTTGCTCAAGTTATTTATCCCTTGACATTGAGGGGTAGGTGCTCAGATACCATAAGTCCAGTATAGACACACACTTCAAATATATAACATCCTAAAAACACTTGCATTTTTCTGTGCTCAGATAAAAATAAGTAGCAAAATGAAGTTGCTGAGAGAAATAAATAAGACTAAAATACAGTTACTAAGTTAACTGGTCTTGTCCTTGCAGGAGTCTCCTCTGCTACCACCATTTGAGTTAGATGTATTGATAGCAAGCAACATATTGCATTGTGTTTTCTAACTGAACACTTTTCCCAACCTCTGTGCTAAAATGACTCTGTTGTTGTTTGTATTTCCTCTGTGTGCATTTCCTCTAATCGCACATAACATCATTCACCAGATCAGAAATTGTAAGAGGAGAAATTCCACCTTTCCTCTCTACATGTAAGCACTATATTTCTGACTCCTCAATGTTTCTTTTCTTTCCCCCTTTCTTTTTAAAGTATTCCCACTACATCTGGCTACTCCAACGTTATACCTGCCTCTGCTAGAATTATTCTTCAGCCGCTCTTTCCTCTCTTGATCTGTGTGCACTGCCTTTTAGTGATTTGCTGTGACTTCTCTAAGATACTGTCACTGTTTTTTCTGTTCACCTGTATCTTGAGAGCTGGCCCATGCTTCCTCAAGAGACTTCTACTTTTTACGTTTGTCATTTTAAAACCAGAGTTTATTTTCTTTCCCTTGTTTCCAATTAGGCCAAATAGGATAATGACCAGATGGCATGTTTATTTTGGAATAAAAATACATCTATATCAGGGGTCGGCAACGTTTGGCACGCGGCTCGCCAGGGTAAGCACCCTGGCGGGCCGGGCCAGTTT